>NW_027125150.1:0-327500 GCF_022059095.1 Trypanosoma melophagium | reverse complement strand
CGGAATGATGTAAAGCAGCAGCCACAGCAGGAGAACCAGTAGTATTAGCATTGACAGAAGACGTATTCCCCGCATCTACCGAGCTATTAATATCCATACGATTCGTATTTGAATTACCAATACTAGTAGTAGTAGTATTAGTATTAGTATTATTACTGTTATGGTTCTTTGGCCAAAACACACTAGATGCAAATGGGGCACTAGCCCCAATCATAGACGGTAATGAAGATGAGAGACCACCACCACCAACACTACTACTACTACTTGTGCAATTCATATCATGACGCACTGGCAGCACAAACACACATAGTCCAGTCTCAAAACTGTGCAATCGCAGTTCATTAGTGGTGAGAACAATCATAAGACGATGATCCAGATGAAGTCCTTGCACAATATCAGGCACACGCACCGTGCGGTCTGCCCAGAGACCACCGAGTACAAATAATTTAACAACATTGCGTGGGCCAACGGGATATGGACCGCCACCGACAACCGCCACAAATTGAGTTTTGTACAGTAATGCCATTACCCCAACGCCACTCTCGCGCGGGGCGGGAACGGGACAATCCTCTTCTGTTAGTTCTTTATGTTTGTGGTGTTCTGTGAAGTGGGTGGTGGCGGTAGGGGTGGAGTTCTCAGAGAACACGGTGGCAGAAAAAACTCCAGTGAATTCGCTTTCTGGGCAAGGATATTCTTCTTTTTCATTTCTTAGTTTTCTCACCTTTTTCTTGTTTGTCTTTTTATCGGATCCACATTCCTCTTCTTTTACCTGATTGATTTCTTCTGATTCTTTTTCTTGATTTTCCATCCCTTCTTCTTCTTCTATTACTATTTCCTGCTGTTCCTGATGAAACGTATTGACCATAAAACCAAGTAACGCCCCGCTTGTTATCTCCTGCGAAAATTCCGTCAATTGTTTAGTTCTTTCTTCTACACTCTGCAGTTCATCCACGGTGTTTTCTTCACTTGTGGCTACTGGTACTTCCCACATAACAGGCGAAGTACTCGTCGTGATACTCCGCGGTGGAAATACAGCCTCCACAGTTGTGTAGAATGGCGGTTTTCTTATCGAGTTATTCTTATTATTATTACTATTATTACGGTGAATACGGTAAATGACGTAGCCGTTATGATGGCCTACGCCAACACGTGAGTAATCTTGATTAAAACAGAGACAAAGTGGCTGCAGGATCTCCTCCGCATCATCCAATAGATCAAAATCCATCCTTTTTTTTTTACGAATACAATAGAGTACCGCAAATATGGGGGAAATAAGATCAAGTTGATTTGGGTGTTGTTTTTGTTTTTTGCAGTGTGAATAGAACGCTATCACACACAAAATACACTCACAGATAGATAGAAATATATATATATATATATATATATATAGTTTTAATTTGATGTGTGTCTCTTCAAGTTTACTGTACCAGCCAGAGAGTGATAAGCAGTCACACCAAAAATACGCAATCGCCCACTGAAAATAAAAACAAAAAAGAAGTAAAAAAACTATTATATATCTATATATAATAACAATAATAGTACTAATACTAGTAGAGTGGTGTAGGAAGAGGGGAATTAATGCAAATATATAAAGTTGGATAAAGTAGAAATAAAAAAACAAAAACAAAAAAAAGTAGAATTGATGGAAAGCAATGGGAAGGAGGATATACAACCGCAAAATTTTACTACTTCTGAGTAGGGTGTACTATTCTTGTAGCTCTTGCTTTCTAACTAAACCTATTCATTTTTTTTTGTTTAATGGATGATGAGAGTATGGAAAAGAAAGAAAGAAAGAAAAAGAAAAGCAACAAGTAAAGAAAACAAGAGAGTGTTTGAGTAAATATGTAAGCAACATAATGTATTTAAAAGAGGGGGAAAAAATCATGTAAAACATTCCTAGTGAGAATGATCATCTTTCAAGAGCAGAAGACAAGTCATCTACTTCGACTCTTATTTTCTTTTGTTTTTTATTTATTTATTTAATGCTTCTCTTTTTGTTTATGCTCTGCAATTCAAAAAGAAAAAAAAAACAGCATAGTAGCAAAAATAAAAAATGTTTTCGTTTTTTGTTGTTATTCTCCTTTTTCTTCCCTCAACCATAACGATACCACAGAAATAAAGTAAAAAAAAAATACCATCAAGCACAAACAACGACAATCCCACACATCCGCGTGTAACAACCTCTGTGAATGAATGAATTCGTTACACACTCCCATCCACCAAAGCAGTAGTGAACGCAGGCAAGAATAACAATCGTAATAACAATAGTAAAGTTAGAGGGAATAAATAAGAAATAAGAAAAAAAAAAAACGAAGATCCCATTTGTTTCCACTTATTTTTTTTTCTTTCTTTCCTTCCTTCTTAGAATGGCCCCGGTTTACTTGTCGTGGATGCCGAGTTCGCTGCCTGTTGAATGTATGCCATTAACTCCCCATCATCCCGTGCGGCATCAATTGTCCACTTTGTGCCCCGCCGCACCATCTGCTCGCCCAAATACCACAAGGCGTAACACCGCCGCCGCCGCTGCTCCTCCGTCAGTGTGATGTCCTGCAGCGCACATTGTGCGGAATACCGCAGCAGGACACTCACATCCGCCACCACCGCATCATACTCCATACTAAAGTACTCCAGCATTACTTTCTGGGCGAGCCATTCGTTGTTTTTACCGCGATCATCGATTTTCTCGCGAAATGCGGCATACACACGATCTATGCCGGAGAAGATCTTCTTATAGACATGTAATTTGGGGGCGTAAAAGGGGAGAATCCCCAGAAATCGCTGACTGGAGATAATGTACGATTGTCCCACGGCGTATATCAACTCGCGTCCAAAACATGCCTCGGATAATCGGCGGGTATAACGATCACATCGTTCCTCAAAGTCTCGGGAAAACATATTATGGGCATTACTTCCAGGAGTTAAGACAAATGGTGAAGAATTGGTACTATTAGTAGAAGAAGAAGAAGCATCTGATCCAAGAGTACCAGTTGTTGTTGTTGTTGTTGTTGAGATGGTCGATCTTCGCTTCGTCGTCATTCCACCACCACCGAGTGAATCCATTAAACTACAGACACTCTCCGTCGTACGTGTACGATTCACCCGTGATGGATCGTGTTCGTTTTGTTTTCTGTAATAATGACTCTGGACATTATTGGCATTGGCGTGTACGTCTAATATCTTTGCCAACTCCACGGCGAGTTCACGGCAGCGTAAACACTGCAGTTCCTCAAACTCATGTAGTGACACACTCACCTGTGCCTCATTGCGAAGATGCCAGTGGGATCGTAATAGTGGACCCAGCACCGTTTGTTGAAATGCGGCACCGCCAAATACACTTTGTACCATTTCCTCCGGTGTGCGGGACATAAATCGACCGGTGTTACTTTCATGTAATCGCAGTGCACGAGCCCCGCCGAGATCATACGCCCGTCGTTTTTCGGTATTCGAGAGAATTTGATACGCTTGTGAGATGCGGGCAAAGCGATGACGTGCAGCCGCCTCACTACAGGCATCATTCTCATCCTGACTATTTCTACGGTTATGCTTATGATGTTTGTTATTAGTATTATTATTATGTGTTTGATTTTGGGCCACAACATCTGGGTGAAATACTTTTGCAAGTGTTTTATACTGCGCCTTCACCTGTGCCTGTGTGGCCGATCGCTTTAACTGCAGTACTTCATAAGGATCATCCATATCCTCTACAGTTGAAGAAGAAGAAGAATTGTTTTCTTTGTGTTGTTGGTGAAAGTGTTTACTCTGTGTATGTGAGGATCGTCCCTTCATCTTATCATGTAATTTATCAAATGAGAATCCCATACTCATCAGTCGTTGTTTCCACTTCTCCTCTGGCTGCATATTCTTACGGCGAAACTCTAATCGCCCAACACCGCGAATTGCCCGCTGCTCTAATCGCAGTTCATGCCGCAGCCAAACCGCATCCCTTACCGTGCAATACTGCCAACGTCCCGCACTTGCCTCAAAGAAGAATTTTCCTGTAAATGCACTCCAAACGCCATAAACACTATTACATAATCCACGGGGAATGTGAATAACGGGTGAGATGAGAAAACCGTAGGAAAGAAATAATAATGCACGTCCAGTTCCTATGGTTGTACCACGAAGAATACCAACAGTAATACCATGATCACGTACCCCACGCATTGCCCCAAATACAACACATCCAATTGCATTTTGTACAGCTATTAACATATTCCACAGTACGGCATAGAGGGCAAGCCAGATATGACGTTTGGGTATCATATTCATACGACTGTAGTAATTTAATGCATGGAGTTGTTTCATACGGCGAAGATAATCTAAATCGGCAGTAAGTGTGGCGAGTTGATTATCTTGACTTTCTGTGTTTAATGCCGCCGTACGAGAACGAGGACTTAATAAAGAGTATACTCTTTTATACATTTGTATCATTGGAGATGAAGATCCCACCGGCTTTTTCCACCCAGGCGGTGGACTCGTACTAATAGTACAACTATTCATAGAAGTATTATCACGACTCTTCTCGGTGGAATTAGTTTTCTTCTGCAATCCGTACATTTGCAAAACTCGTAATATACTTGTTGGTCTTCCTGTTATTGTTGCCGCAGTTGTATCCACGACGAGTTGAGGTTTTTCAAACAACACATATGATAATCTCTGCAGTTCCATGTCAAGGGCATCGGCCTTTGCGGCTAATCGGTGGGCGATGGGGAGCATTTCCGCATCTTCCCGTTCTGCATCCATTACGCGAAACTCCTCTTCTTCTAATTCACGTTGTTTTTCTTTTTCTTCTTCCTCGTTTGAGGATGAATTGGTATGGGGTTTTCTTTGAATGTAGACTAATGGTATTTGTAGTAATGATGATGATGATGATAATGATAATGTAATTGCACGTAGAGTGCGTGTGTGTGGAGAGAACCGTCTCATAGCTACGGTCTTATATATATATATATTACTTATATAAGGGTAAGATCAACTGTTGTACACTCAGCAGCAATCAAAAACGACAATACGAAGAATGAAAATAGCAAAAAAAAAAACTGAAATAAGGTGAAAAAAGCATATCAAAAAAAGAATTTAGACACACGCATCGCAATTGGAATGATCAATATCACCAAAGGCATTAAATAGTAAAATAAAAAGAAAGAATGAAAAAAAAAAAATTACAGAAGAATCGAACAACAATAAAAAGAAAAGAAAAAAAACAATTAGACACATATATTGCATATTGAAAACGATCTTTAATGGATCATCATAAAAAACACACGCAGGCACAGATATAAGTAAAGATATAGATGTATATATATACATTGTTTCTTCTTCACACTCCTTTCCTTTATGCGTACACCCCATAAAACGGGGGGAGAAAGAAAAAGAAAAGCAAAAAAAAGAAACAAACAATACAGTACGTGTGAAAATGTATATATTCGAATAAAATAACACACACAAAATCACACACTCTCTCTCCAATCCTATATTCTTTTTTTCTTTATTATTCCTAACAAGAACAACCAGACTTCTCCTCCCGCTTTGTACGATTCCCATGAAGAATTCTCCCACTCTCCCTATTATTATTATTCCCGTCATTACTGTTCTCTGCGGCATTTCCCCCCACACTTCCAGTGGCTTTCAGTACACAATCCACTAATGTCATAAAGGCCAAATCGACATTTCTGTTCTCCTTCGCACTAGTGAGAAACCACGCCTCAAAGCCGTGTTCACTGCAGAAGGCATCCATCTCCGCCTTTGTCTTTTGAATCCCACCCACACTATTATTATTATTATTATTATTATTGTTATTCCCATCCCTATTCGCATCATTAACGGATGTGACCAGCATACCATTCGGCAAAAGATCCACTTTATTAATCAGCAGTATACACGGAATCGGCTTCCCCGAGGCGCCGAGAAACACTTTACTGTCCACGTCTTGTTTCCACTTCACCGCCAACTCCAATGTTTCCGGCCGCGTGACGTCCGCCACCACAATTGCCCCCGCCGCGGCCTGATAATACACGCGTGTCATCTGCCCGTACCGCTCCTGCCCGGCGATGTCCCACAATTGCAGTGTGATATTGCGATGCGTCGGCGGGTGGAGAATGTCTTTTAGGGCAAAGTCCACGCCGATTGTGGCTTTATTGGTGGGGAGGAATATACTGTGGACGTAGCGGCGAATGAGGCATGTTTTGCCGGTGCCGCCTTCGCCAATGATGAGGACTTTGAAGAGAAGTTCACCGCCTTTGGTGTAGGAGGACATTATATATATATATATATATATATATATATATATATATATATATATATAGATAGATAGAGACTAACTAACTACCTATCTTGTTTGTTTTTTTCACGTATATATATATATATATAAACCTATTTGATCGCACTATAAATAATAATAACAACTAATAAGGTGAGTTGTACTTTAAATACTAATAATAATAGTAATAATGATTTACGGTAGTGGCTATTTCTTTTTCTTCTCTTGTCTATTGACTTACACAAGTAGAGATAGTAGTAGCAATAGTATTAGTGTATATATATAGAGAGAGAGGGAAAGAAAGAAAGACAAAATATTGTACAAAGTCACATGATTACAGAGTCCCGTATATAAACAATAATCAAATAACTAAATAATAGAAAATAAATATAATAATAAATTAAATAAATAAATAACGAAAAAAAGAAATTAGAATGTGGAAGAAAGAATGGAAAATAAAAAAGCTTAATAAAATAATAATAATAATAATAATAATAATAATAATAATAATAATAATAATAAAATGGATAAACAAATGAAAGATACAGATGATTAATGCTGCTAATGTTATTATTATTATTATTGTTGTTTACCCTGGGTACAACAAAAAAATTAAAACAATACTAATACTAATAATAATAATAATAATAATAATAATAATAATAAGAATGAGAATCAAACAATCAAGGAAACAAAGAAAGAAAGATTTCTTTCATTTGTATGCTCAGTGAATCAAATATAATATAAAACACACAGCATTTATTATATATATATATATATATATATATATATGAATATGAATATGAATATATCGACATTCGTACATAAAACCAATCATAGAAATAAAATTACAAAAACAAAGATAAACAAAGAAAAGGGGGTAGAAGTAGTTAGATAGAAAACAATGATGATAATAACAATAAGAATAAAAGAGTTAAATGTAAGCTTGGGAAGAAGCTGTAGAATTAGGCTTGAGTTTCGCGGGAAGAAAAAAAAAAGTACACCGAGAAATAAGAACGCTATACATAATGATAATTAATAATAATAATAATAATAATAATAATTAATAATAATAATAATAATAATAATAATAATAATAATAATAATAATAATAATAATAATAATAATAATAATAATAATAATAATAATAATAATAATAATAATAATAATAATAATAATAATAATAATAATAATAATAATAATAACAATGAGGATGAAGAAAGAAAAAAAAAACATTACATAGATAATCAAAATAGATAAAACTACAGACACGAAAGTCAAACAAAAAACGATACGAGGGTAAACAAAAGAAAAAGACGAACACTATCCAAAAAAAAAAAATCAAGGAAACATTTCTTGTTTTTTTTTCTTTTTATTATTCTTTTTCTTCCTTTTCTTTTTTGTTTGTTCCTATACAAGAAGAAAGTACTTTATTTATGCTGTACTATATATATATATATATTCATGATGGAATTTAGATACAAAGAAGATACGGCAAGAATAATACAAGAGAATAGAGAAAAAAGGATTTCAATTTGTGAACTGACATCCTTCTCTCTTATTTTTTTCTTTTTTTCCCAACCTCTCCTCGCTGCAGATACACACACATAGAAACACAATACACACAATAAAAAGATATATATATATATATATATATATATATATATCGAATAAATAAAATAAATAAATAAATAAATAAATACAGACTTACTTAGTTACTCTTCCTGCCGCATACTATCCCGCCGGATGACTTCTCCCAACACAAGAAGAAGTGCACGATGCAGTGATGCTGCCTGTGTTGTTTCTGTTGATCCAAATTGTTGTTGAGCATCTTCTTCTCTGCGACAGCGCACATACATCGCACATAGACTCTTTGGACTTAACCCCACCGTATGAAAAGCAGCACTTCCACTGTTATTCTTATTATTATCACTATTGTGGTTTACACCACTAGCACCATCCGCAATAGTAATAGTATTATTATTATTAATAGTGTTATTAATATGATTATCATCGCCCAAATAAATCACTTCTCTCGCATTCGCATTATCGCCCACTTCACTGGCGGCCACACAGTCCACAACGGCGCAGATGGGCGCGTCGCCCCCGTAGTGCTCCACCGCCTCCCACACATTTCGGATCATTTCCATCGATTTACGGCTGGGCAGTCGATCAAACACGTTTGCGTGGGCAGGCGATAATCGCGATCTCGGTGCTGCTGTGTAGTTGTAGAGAGAAGAAACATGCGACGTGGGAAAGGCACTCGCACTCCATCTATATAATCCCGCGTTCGGAACCGTATTATTATTATTATTATTATTGCTATTAGTATTAATATTAGTACTATTACTATTAGTATTGTTACTGTTAGTATTGTTAGTTTCAAGAGGTGATCCGGTTTCGGAATCCACAATAAGAATATACGCATCGGTGCCAATAGTGTGTTGTTGGAGAAGCGCTTTATCAAATCCATGTCGATGCACAACCGTTACAATTTGTGTGCGAACCACCACCGTTGAATCCCCCAAATTACTATTATTATTATTATTATTATTATTATTATTATTATTATTATTAGTGCTATTTCTATTCGTGGGTGTCTCTTCTGAAAAAAGTGAGAGTGGTAATTGCAAAGATAACTTCCTACGGTGTTTCCCCGCCGCACTCGTGGAAATAAATCGTTCACTCCGACGTTTTGTCTCTGAAGAAGTTTCTTTACATCGTGTGTAGTTGCCAATCGTGTGACGTTCACTCCCAGAGAGATCAGAGGCGGAGCTCAGAGATGGTCCAAGCGACGGGGTTGTTTCTTTACTACTCACATTCCCCGAAGAGGGATTCGAATTAATATTATTATTAATATTATGTCGATTGGTTAATAGCTCCAGTGTATCAAGTGCGGCTGTAAGTCCTGTACCTTCACTCTTCTCCACCGCCCCACTTCCCTGCAGGACAATAACACATATTTTACGTTCACGTCCATATATTATAGGCGGACGCGGCGGGTGTTGTTCTATTAAACCCCCAACATTACTTCTCTTACTAATACTACTCGTTCTGCTGAGAAGTGTTGTACTGCTCGTTTTGGCATTCTGTGCAGAGAAGATATGACTATCCAGCACGCGGGAAATGGGATGGGCTTTTGCTTTTTCATAACACCGTGTACAGAGACGATGGGTAGTGTTAGTGTTAAAATTAGTATTAGTGGGTCCCCATAGTGCAAAGGATGATTCCTTCACTTCTTCTTCTTTTCCCTTTCTTTGCATTATTGATATGGTTGATGAGGAAGTAGAAGAAGTACATGTATGAGAATTATTATTATTATTATGACGGCGGTACAATAATCGTGTAAGGCGTTGCATGAAGGGCAATGATGTTTCCTCGTTTGTATCTGCATATTCTGCGGCTTGCCAGACAGTATTGTTATCATTACTACTATTAATAATACTATTCATATTCATATTATTAATATTATCATTATTATTATTAATTTCCCACCATTGTAAGAGTAATTCACGTGGAAGTGCGTGATTTGAACAATTATGGCAAAATATATCACCGCAGAGCCGACAATGATGTCGACGGTGAAACAAGTCAAATGGTTTCGCACAACTGTCACATGCGGAGGATTCACTATCGGGCTTCCACTGGGCTAATGGCATTCCCCGCAATGTAGAGATATAATAATAATAATAATAATAATAATAATAATAATAATAATAATAATAATAATAATAATAATAATAATAATAATAAACACGGGAGTGGGGAAATATAAATATTAAGTAAAAATGACGAAGCGAATAATAAGAAAAGAAAGGGAAATGAAGAAATGAACAGAAAGAAAGAATGAATAATATTCTCTCTCTCTCTCTCTATATATATATATATATATATATATATATTTCTTCTTTTTATTCCCTTGATCTCACTCTATGAAGTACGTCTTTTTTTTGCTCTCTATTCCACTGTTCTCCCTTTCACTTTATTACTATATATAAATATATGTCTTTCCTTCTTTCTGTGTGTGTGTGTGTGTGCAAATGTGTGCAATTTATCTTCAGTTCTTCTTTTACTTTCTTTACTTTGATGGTCAGTGGGTCTATAACTTTTCTTATTTCCCCTACTTCCAAACCCTTTTCTTTCTCTTAATACGTCTTAAATAGTACTAGTAATAATATAGAATATAATATATACTTTCTGTTTGCTTCCCAACTACCGCAACTACTGTTGCGCACAACTTGTTACTATTAGAAAGGCCACCTTCCTAACGTTTAAATGTTTTTATTTTTTTTAAATTAAAATATACTTAACTATATGAAACACAAAAGAGAGTAATATCAATAAAGAAAGAAATGAGAAAAAGAAAAAGAAAGGAAAGTAACCGTAGCATGTATGAAACACACAATAAACATTCTGAACCTGTAAGAGCAAACAGTCATGCAAGAATAAAAAAGTAAATATAGAAAAAAGAGAATTGAATTGACAGTAAAAAGAAAAAAAAAGAAACAAATGCAATATCAATGCAAAGAAATAATAATAATAATAATAATAATAATAATAATAATAATAATAATAATAATAATAATAATAATAATAATAATAATAATAATAAAGCAAAAGCAAAAACAAAAACAAAGAAACGAAAAAAGGAAATCCGCTTTCACTCCTTCCATCATCGCTCTATCTATTAAATATCAAATTACTTACTACAGCATCCACCCTCACGGCGCTTCTGCTGCCGATTCCGTGTTCGCGGCACCACCGCAATATTGTCACTATTATTACTATTATTATTATTATTATCAGAAAGAATACAAAACTGCTGTGGGAATCGCCCCACCGCCTCCGCAATGAGTGCCTGCATCACCGCCTCCACATTCACACCCCTCCGGCCGGCGGTGTACGTCCAGCCAGCGAAGCGGTGCCGCTCGCACCAGTCATCGAGCGCCAAGTGCGAGGCCCACGTGGGCGGCGTGGGAAGGGCGGGGAGAAGATCGTACTTATTCACCACCAGCCAGCAGGGGGGATTGGCGTAGTCCGCGTTTTCCACACATCCGCCTTTTTGTTGTGTTTCATCGCTGTGGTGTTTTGCTTGTTGGTACGGATACGGTGGTGTGTTTCGTTTTATGGAATCTCGACTGGTAGAGTTGGAGGGTTTTGTAGTGGGAATAAAGATTTTCTGTTCAACATCACTCTTCCATGAAAGGGCATTTTCGAGAGAATCCATACTACTACTAATCTCACAAAATATAAGTACCGCTATAGCTCCAGTGTAAAATATTCGTGTCATCTTTTTAGTGCATTCCTGACCTTGTATATCCCACACTTTAACAATAGCGGGTACTTGACTAAGTGACCACCCCAATGATGCATTATCCTTCTCACTATTCCTAGAATTACTACTGCCATTACTATTAGTAACAGGAGTATAATAAAAAGAAGGCATACGTGGTGGTATAATACGATACCCATCTCCAAATGGATTTTGTAGTCCATTGTAGTTGTTACTACTTTTATTAGTATTATTCCAATTATGGTTTCCACTAGATAAACTAGGTGGTGGGATAAAAATAGGTGATCGCGTTGCTGTCTGGGATGCATGTCGTGAATGCACTTTACACTCCTGATTACTACTACTTTTACTATGCTCATTATCACCTGTATTGTTATTATTATTATTATTATTATCAGTATTAGTATTGGTAGCAGAAGCCTCTTCAAAACACTGTTGTCTCTCATAGTAGCTATATGAAGGTACAGTAATAGTCATCTCACGTCTGTGAAATTCCATCTGAATGGTAGTAGATAAATGCAGAGGAGTCTCCCCAGATTCCCAATAACGAAGAAATGTTGTTTTACCCGTATTGGCCGCCCCTACACAAACTATCTTAATATCAAGTTCCTTACCTACACCATTGCTGTTCATACTCTTGATGGAGGAGCTATTACCCTTAACTCCCATTGTATCTTTCTTACCTTCTCCAGTGGTAGTTTTTGATACAACTTTAGAAGGCATTACGTATTCTCTAAATCCTCGTTAAATGCCTCCTATTACTGCCAAGGAATTAATTTTTTCTTCTTTTCTACTTTCTTTTTATTTTTGCATACAGATATATTTTGTCTGTGTTCCTTTTCTTGCCTTGTCGCTTTGAAGTGGAGAAAAGTTACACTATTTGTAGAGGAAAAAAAAAGAAGGGGGAAAAACATAAGGATTGATATGGATATATGTATACAAACCGAGAAGCGAAAACACCTGGACTGAAAAAAAAAAGAAAAAAAAAAAGAGTTGACGTTATAGAGGGGAAACAAAAAAGAAAAAAATTATTCAAATTTATTTTCTCTTTCATCATTATCATCATATATTTCTTGTTTAAACGAAGTACGTACTGCCTTCACCTTCGGCATCAGTTCTCTTCCTTCCTTCTCGAAGTTTCACTCTCGTTTTCTTGTTCTTTTTTTTTGCTTGGTTTCTTTTTTTTTCTTTCTCTTCTGTTACTCCACCCTTCCACTGCTCTTCTTGTTTATAGTGTTAGGCCGACATCCGCTGAAGGCGTTCCTCCAGAGTCAACTTTTCCATCCGCTGCCGTTTACGTGCGGCGTGAATCACTTTATCATTACTGGTAAAGGAGATACGATTATCTTTCTTAGCTTCGTACAATGTCACTTTTCTTCTCGGCACTTCTTCTTCTTTTTGTTGTTTTTGTTGTGAATCTTCTTGTGTTTTGCGTTGTCGTCGTCGTCTTTGTGTTCTGCCGCTACTCTGCACGCCCTTCAAATGATTTCGCGCCTCATCTCCGTTCTGTTGCCCACCTCGCCATTCCTCCTTCTCGTCATGCCTATCGTTATATTTATTATTAGTATTATTATTATCATTTTCATCCTCATCCTCTTTATCATTGTGGGTTTCCTCATCTGGGACGATAGAGAAGATATCAGATTCATATCGTTGACGTCGTCGACTCGCCTCCGCACGGCGTTCGTGAATAATATGCAGCAGTTTCGCATACTCCGGGTTATTTGGATCAAGGGCGAAGGAAGTCGCATGACTGCCAGTGAAGGCTTTTTGAAATCGCGGATCGGCCTTTGCGGCGGCCAAAGCTTCTCCCTTTACAGTTAACCGTCCTTCTCCTCCCATAGTGTTATCTTCATTATTTCCATCTGTTCCATCCTCCATCTCTGTTGGGTTGGGCACACGTTTAAATTTACTGATACGATTCTCCCATCGTTGCTGTGTCTTACGCTTGGCACTCTCCTGTACATATCGATTAAATGCACCAGGATCCACTACCGCCTTAAGTTCGCGCAGTAATCCATTTTCAATAAATGCACCATGCATAACAGGTCGTACTTTTCCACCTGCCAAATCATCTGCAGTCATACCAAGCGAATCCATTTCTTCCTTTGCAATAAATGTATAATCATCGTATACTGTCGTTACTTCCTTCTCCTCAAGTTCTTCTGTGAGAAGTTCTAAAAATGATGCCCATCGTGGGGCTACACCAAGTTGAGGAATAAAGTGAACTTGTACGCGTGGGGTATCACAACAGATACACACCACACCACTGTCACTACATTCATAAGGTTCCACCATATTATGCTGACTACGTAAAAGACAAAAATCTGTAATATCAGCAGGGGTTTCAATACTTGTAAAATTACTTCCATCTTTTTTGCTCCATACTTTTAGTGAACGAGTATCAGCAGAGAGCACATGTGTAGCTTCACCAGTTGAAGTACTACGACCCTGAAAAAAGTACGTTTTAACAATAGGCAGTGAATTCATATGATCTTTTACAATAAGTGGTTTATGTAATCGTAAATCATACAATAACACTTGTCCTGCTTCTGTTCCACAACTAAACAGAAGACCTGTCTCATCATCTGCTGCAATATGTCGCAACTCACAGGCTTCACGAATTCCAGAAGAAGCACCTGGACCAGCAACTGTTAATCGAGCTGCACATGATGATGAACGGCTATCCCACGCCTCCACAACACCATCCACTCCAGCACAAAGTACCATTCCATGTTGTTTAAATACCTCCACATGATTTACACCCTCCACTGACTGTGTTTTATAACTTTCTACAAAGGCTCCTGTCTCTAAATTAAGACGAAAGATTTCATGCGAGGTACCACTGGAGAGTAACTCAGCTGTGTGTGGGTGATATGCAAGACAACGCATAGTGTGAGGCACACGCACGCGATCCACAATAGCCGCTGAATGATGAACTGTGATTTGACGTCCTTCTCCGCGTAGGGCAAACTTGCGAAAATCGGGTGAAAGTGACACACCACCGAGAATAGGCATATCGGCGTTAAAACTAAATTTCATGCTTAATTGATTTACATCAAAGCACTTCAATCGTGGTGGATAATCACCAGCAGCGAAAAGGTGTGTGCCATTGGCTGCACGGAATATAGTGCGGGCAAAATGTGGGAACTCAAGATCATGAATGAGTTCAATACGGTGCTCACCACCTGCGAGTCGTTTATTCTTTTTGCGTTCACTTATCCATTCTGGTAGTGACTTGCCGGCGGTGAGGTTGTACGTTTTCACCTTGTTGTGAAGAGAGACTTGCATGATTGCTCCCTTCTCTTCTTCTTTTCTCACACTTCGAAACCCTATTTCTTCTTATCCACTAAGAAGCTACTAAAAAAAAAACCTACCTCCACCCTATACAAATATGTATGCATATCAACGTGCACCAACCAGAAAGAAGAAGAGGAAGAAGAAAGGAAAAAAATAAAAAGAGAAGAACAAGAAAAAAAAAACAGAGACATATTATAATATGTGAATTCATGTGTATAGCAAAAAAAAAAGAAAGGCGAGATGGAAAAAGAAATCCGCATTCCGCTCTCGCCACTTTCTAGCTGTAGAATAACATTAAAAAAAAACAAAATAATAATGATAATAATAATAATAATAATAATAATAATAATAATAATAATAATAATAATAATAATAATAATAATAATAATAATAATAATAATAATAATAATAATAATAATAATAATAATAATAATAATAATAATAATAATAATAATAATAATAATAATAATAATAATAATAATAATAATAATAATAATAATATTTTCGTTTCTAGATACGCTGGAGAAGGCAATAGGACATGGTGGTGGAAAATAAGAGCAAAGCAGATATAAAATCCCAATGCAGAATCACAGATGAGTACTCTTAAAGCTTTTTATCTTTTTGTTCCCCCCTTTCCTATATATATATATATATATATATATATATATATTTCTTTTTTTAGTACTTCGTTCCATCCGTTCCCAGGACCCATGGACGTTCTAGTTTGCAGCAGTCTCTCTTTTCCTTCAGAGATATTCTATTAAATTACTTTTCTTCTTCTTTCTACTCTTGTCGCCCTCAATTGTTACCAAGCATTTACTCTTTTTTTTGCCTTTTTTCGTTTAATCCTTTCTTCTTCTTATTCCTCCCTCTTCGAGCCAGTGATATTGTGACCTGGTTTTTTTTAATTTTTCATCCAGCACAGTCCTTTCCCTTCTCACTCTTTTTAATCCACATCATTGGGTGGTGGTGGGGCATTTGGGTTCTGCTCTCCCTCTCCACCAGCAGTGGGATTAGGCTCATGTGGACGCTCCATGGCACGCTTTGTGTAATAAGCAGAGAGAATAGGATGGGCAACCTTCTCAATTTCTTTACTTTGTTCATAATACTCCTCCTTTGTGGCTTCTTGGTTCTCATCCAGCCATGCTGCTGCGGCATTTACGGCAGCGATGATCTTTTGACGATCTTCTGCACTGACGCCACTCTCCACATCTGGTTCACTGAGTGTGGCACGAAGTGAGAAAGTGTAATTCTCCACGGCATTACGTGCTTCAATGCGTTCAGCATTGGCGCGGTCTTCTGTGGCGAAGCGCTCTGCCTCTTCCACCATCTTTTCAATCTGTTCCTTTGACAAACGACCTGTATCATTTGTAATGGTAATAGCCTGTTTCTTTCCACCACACTCCTCCTCCGCAGTCACAATAAGAATACCATCACTGTTCACATCGAATGAGACGGTAATACGGGGTTTTCCACGTGGGGCAGGTGGGATGTCTGTAAGCGTGAAGGTTCCAAGACATTGACACTGTGAGACAAGTGGACGTTCACCTTCGTATACCTTAATCTCCACACTGCGTTGATTATCAGCGTTGGTAGAGAATATCTGCGATTTTTGAATTGGAACAGTAGAGTTACGTGGAATAAGAACAGACATAACTCCTCCAGCAGTTTCCACACCAAGTGATAAGGGTGTTACATCAAGTAATAAGAGTCCCTCCGTCTTCTCAGAACGTCCACCAGAAAGAATATGAGCCTGTACAGCAGCACCATAAGCAACTGCCTCATCAGGATTAATAGAGCGATTGGGTTCTTTGCCTCCAAAGAAGTTTTGAACAATTTGTTGAATGCGTGGAATACGAGTAGATCCACCAACAAGGACAACATCCTGCACCTCACGGGGTTCCATACCGGCATCCTGTAATACTTTTTTTACAGGTTCAAGGCAACGATCAAATTGATCACGACACATCTCCTCAAAACGAGCACGTGTAATCTTTGAAAAGAGATCGCATCCATCATACAGTGCATCAATTTCCACACTGGCATTTGATGAACTTGAAAGTGTTCGCTTTACACGTTCACATGCTGTTCGTAAACGTCGCACAGCCCGAGCATTTCCACGTACATCCTTTCCAAAACGTGTTTTAAACTCTGTTGCAAAGTAATCCACAAGACGATTATCAAAGTCTTCACCACCCAAGTGTGTATCTCCCGCAGTGGCCTTCACCTCAAAGATACCATGATCAATTGTGAGCAGAGTTACATCAAAGGTACCACCGCCAAGATCAAAGATAAGAACCACCTTTTCGCCCTTTTCATCTTTCTTATCCATACCATAGGCGATGGCAGCTGCTGTTGGTTCATTAATAATACGCAGTACATCCAAACCAGCAATAATACCGGCATCTTTCGTTGCCTGTCGCTGCGAATCATTAAAGTATGCAGGAACTGTTACCACCGCTTTCTTTACAGGTTGACCAATATATGCCTCTGCTATTTCCTTCATCTTTGATAAAACCATCGCACTGATTTCCTCTGGGAAGAACGTCTTGGTATCACCCTGATACTCCACTTGTACCACAGGCTTTCCATCCCTCACAGTAACCTTAAAAGGCCAGTGCTTCATATCCGCCTGCAGATCAGGATCATCGAATTTTCGCCCAATCATGCGTTTAGCATCAAAGATAGTGTTCGTTGGGTTCATCGCTACTTGGTTCTTTGCGGCATCACCAACGAGACGCTCTGTCTCAGTAAACGCCACATACGAGGGCGTTGTGCGGTTTCCTTGATCATTAGCGATGATCTCCACTTGGTCATTCTTAAAGACACCTACACAAGAGTAGGTTGTACCAAGATCAATACCAATGGCAGGGGCTGCCATTTTTATCTTCTTTATTTTTATTTTTTTTTGTGTGTTTGTGTTTGTGTTTATGTCGATCTTTCCTTTTCTAGGTAAAGTTCACTCGTTCCAGTATGGTGTAATTATTTTAATAAAGTTTTATTCCGTTTCAGGAGTGAAAGCAGTGGGATACATAAAGAAAAAACAAACCAAAAAGAAATATAGAGAGTGCATCAAAGAAAAAAAATAATAATAATCAATAATTGCAAGCATCACTAAGAATAATAAGAAGAAAGGAGTCGAAAAATTTAGAATAAAGAGAAAACATATTATTCTTGTTTTTTCTTCTAATTCAATTAAAACCAGCACACCTGATTTTTCTACAAAAGAATTGGTACAACACATAAAGGTACCTTTCGCCGTTGCTGAATCGCTAATGTCATCCAGTCTGATGTAAACATCTGAACACGTTCTACACATGGCATTCCCTCGTTTATGTTGTTTTTCTCTTGCAAATTCACAGATGGCGGCGAAAACGTTATCTGAGGAATAGAACACTTCAGAGAATCAAGGGGTTTCCGCATTTCTACAATACTTCTTAACATTTCTCTGTTTGGTATCCCATTAATACTCGGATTTCTAAATCCCCACTGCGTCTGATCTCGCTGATGCTCTTGCTGTCCCTGATGTTTTTTGTATTTTCTATTTCCCAACGCATGTTGCCTGGCCTCACTAAATTTAGTCTGTGCATGTCGGAATACTTCCACCATAGATTGTATTTCTCCCGTTGTATCATTTCCTTGCACGAAACCATCTAGTAATATCAATAATTCCTTCTCAGATAATGGAGTACGTTTTTTGCTCGTAGTATAATATGATGATGATGATGATGATAATGATGGTAAATCACACCCTTCATCATTACCATCAGTTTCTTTACCTCGAATTAACGTAATAACAAATTCAAGCAATGATTCAGGAGATGATAAGAGAATTCCTCCTCCTCCACCTTCTCCTCTTTGTATTTCCCCTATTCTTTCTTCAGATCCAATTCTTCTTGTTGTTGGGTTTACTTGTAAAACCTTATTGGAATCAGTTTCTTTGTACGTCACACTTACCACAAAACCACCTCCTGTTTCAAGGACATTTCGCATAGATCGCATTCGAGAAAGACTAACTGTGGTATCCGGTGATACAAGTAGAAAACATTTATTATCAAACAAGCGAGTTCCCGTCGCCTGTCGTTGTTGTCTACGACTACGACACTGTTTAGAGAGTTGCATACTACTACGAGGGGCACCCGGTGGTAAGAGTTCTGGACACCATTCATACACGGAAAGATCACGAAATGGAAGAAAAGATTGACGTATTTCACAATCCTGAAGAAGTTTTGGAGTGACGACCCACAAACCAGCGGCAACAGCGGCAAGAACACTCTCTCGTTGGGTTAATTGATGTGTTACAAGTACATCGGCATCCTGAACAGAACGCTCAACAACTTGAACGCGCGTGATAACACCTGTCATCATATCCATTGGGTGATGAAGTCGTTGTTGATGCCAGAAACTTCTATGATGACCATCTGTACTGTTATCACTATTATCAACCTCACTGCATACAGAGTCACTGAGTCTTCTACAGACAACTACCAATTTATCTCTCTCTGGTACATCGTGAAGAATGTGAATACGCACGGCACCGCTACTACTACTACTACTACTACTATCACCACCAGCACCACTAGCACCGGCTAAGTTGAAATATGAAGAAGAAGAAGAACCTTCGGCAGCTATTTGCGAAGAAACAGATGATGGAGAATGTAATGGACGAATACTATTACTATTCGCATCCGGGTCCCATTGTTGTGGCATTTCAAGAGCTGTTACTGAGCTTCTACCAGCCAAACTACGGCAGCTAAAACGTGTACATGATGCAGTATCATTATCACTATCATCATCAATGTGGCAGATACTATTATGGTTACTGACTCTATTATTATTATTATTATTATTATTAACATCCATGTTATGTTTATTGATATTAAGAGTCTTTTTATTAGAATAGGTATAATCACCATCATCATCTCCAAGTACATGTGGTTCTCGGATAGGGGTACAAGCGTGTCTGTTAATATCTACATCTTCATCCATCTGTGGTACACTTTCCCTCTTCGACAGTTCCTCACTCCCAGATTTCCTTGGGGAGTTTAACACCTGAATTGGCTCCGCCTCTTGCACGAGAGCCACAGAAGGTGAAATAACACGAGGAACACCAACACGTTGTTTCTGTGGTGTACGCAGCGTCGATCGTGGGCAGCTTTGTCGTGTAGCACTAAGATGACTACTATTAAGTAGATCCCGCGGCAGGTGTGGACGACCGGGAGTAACATTAGGGGTAGTAAAATCAAACTGATAACCAGAACCAACAAGCTGCGATGATGGTGAGATTTCCCCAACAGCTGATGTAGCAGTTGCGGCTTTTGTGGAACTTTCAAATGGCAAAAGTGTAACATCCGTAATACCAACACGCCGTCGTTGTGGTGTAATGGGCGGTGTAACAGTGGAGAAGGCCACTGTTGCACGTCCTGGATTGCATGGTTCTTCATCATCATCCTCTTGTTGCTGTTCTTCTTTTATAGGATTATTATTATTATTATTATTATTATTATATGTTATAGGTAGTGTGTATGGGGTTTCCTCTAGAAATACACCCCATACCACACTTGCATGAAGCCATTCCATACCTACAAGTGATATTCGTCCTGTGTTGACAATTCCCATAAGTTCATATAACAAGACACTCGGCACGTTTTTTGGCCAGATAGCTTGACGTGTGAGAAGTCCTTCACGTTCCTCTAATTGATCTGCTTTTGACCATGGTAGAATCTCTGAATTCTCTGTTAATGGACCAGATGCCATAATAGAAGCAATATCCACAATTACTATATGTGTTACGGCTTCTTGTAATAATACCTCCGCCGTATGACCACCTAATTCACTCACAGCTGCTGCTAGACAACTCACAAGTACTCGACGTAATGTTGTGGCAGCTGTACATACTTCATCTTCCATAATACAGAGAAAATATACAGAAACTCCTACAAGTGGCGCCTTCTCATGTCTTCTTTGACCAAGCCATGGTGAGATGGTTAGTGGTTTTCCTGCCTCACAACGTAATCGTCGTCGTGCAAGCCGTTCATTCTCTGTTGGTACAGGTTGATAAAAAATAAAACAACTACTCGGATGTAACATGCGTTGTGCCGCTAAACAACAAAGTACATAGTCTTGTGTAACAGCTGGAAGATAACGTAATGGATGCCATTGTGAACCATTACTTCTTTTCCCATCATTACGAAGTAGAATATTGGATGGTCGTTGATCCCCATGGGGCACAACATATAAGGCGATAATAGCTCCAGATGCTTCTGGTAATAATGGTGAGAGTTTTCGACTGTGTCCTGTGTCGGATTGTATATGATAGTGAGTTACTGCAGCATCTCCATCGATTTGTGCACGAGATAATCGTTTATGAAATACACTGCGACGACGAACAAAATCTAGTAATTCACGTTCTGCCTGTTGCTTCTTTTCATCTTCTTCTTCCATTGTTGTAGTTTCCACTGTAGTTCCAGTACGTGTTAATGCCTTGGTCCACTCATCTCGAGTTTTTTTCATCCATATACCTTTACCGTGCTTAATAAGAGCACGTACAACAGCTAATTCAATACGTGAAAAGTCATTTTCCATAAAGCAAAAGAGACAAGATATAAGTGGGGGTAATGAGTCCTCATCAATATTGGATGATGATGTGCTCAATAACTCAAGGAGATCTTTAACTCGACGCTCTGCAAGATGAAGTTCGGCATTGTACTGTTTTTCGGCATCATTAAGAGTATCTGGTGCTACAACTTCAAGACGTGATTTTTTACTATTAGATTGCAAAGATTCACTTGCTGATGTTTTTTTCTTTCTAGGACGAGGCAAAGGCACTTCAGATTGTTGTTGTTGTTCTTGTTGTTGTTGTTGTTGTTTAGGTGCTTCAAAGAGTGATACAGTAGATGTGATACGTAAATTAAACTGCTCCGTAGGAGGAACTTCATTCAGTGGTAGTGGTAAAGGAAAGAAGGAAGTATTTCGAGTAACACCAGAGGAATTAACAATAGTCGTATCAACATTATGTGAAGCGTGTAGAAGCATCATACGTTGATAACAAGTATGCAGCCATGCTATTGTAACTATACGTTCAACCGGTACTCCATAGCAGGAACATAAATGATCACGTAGTTGTGCTAAAACCTGACCTTGTTGTTGTCGTTGATATCCCTGCTGTTGCTGCTGATGTGTATTATTTCCACTATTAGTAGTAGTAATACCTTTATTCATTCCCTCTGGTGATAGCTGAAGTAATTCACTTCCCACTACAACAACATCGGTGAGAGGTGTTACAATACACGTGCGGAGAAAGCGACAAGAGACTGCCATACGAATACATTCCACTAACTCACGTGCCGTACATCCCAAGAGCGCTACCTGTAAAAAAGGATGGCTCTGTGTAAAGAAGAAATGATTTTCATTCTCTTCAAAGCTCTTATTATTATTATTATTATTATTATTATTATTATTAATGCTTAAAGCACCATTAGCAGAGGGATGACCTGACGGATTCACTGCCGTTATTCCCTTTTCTTCCTGTAAAGAACAACATAGTGTATTTGTATCCTGGTTTCCATAATGAGCATCCTGCAATGTGTTTGTCTCATGTTTCACTATCAATACATCTTTCTTTACTGAAGTAACTTGTTTAGTATCACTCTTATTTTTACCATCACCTTCATCATTATCACTATTATCTACTATTGCCACTGTGCCTCTTTCCTGCGGTTTTGTTTTTGTTATTTTCTCTGCTACTGTTGTGTTTGGTAATACTGCATTATCACGCTGGGTGTGGGGTACAGCCCCACCAACAATAGAGATTGGCAGTGCACAGAGTTGCGCAATAGTATCAAAATCAGTCCTAGAAGAAGCTTTCATACTCATTTCATTATTATTATTATTATTATTATTATTATTATTATCATCCATCGTACTGACACTAGTACCTAATGCCGCCATTGTAAGAAAACGCGTATATTCAACAACGGGAATATCTGTAGCCCACGCAAATCGTATCTTTTCAGGAAGAGCAGGTGAAGATACGCTTCCTTGTGGTCCCGTAGAGAGTCGACCAGAAAGACGTTGTTGTTGCTGTTGCCATTGCTTAAACCATCCAGGTGGTACAAATAACATAGATGTTTGTGCCGTAAGTGTACGATCAAAATCCCCACCATGACGTTCAACAATAGAAATAAGAGCCTTTTCCTCATCTTTTGTCATTTGGGTTGCACAAAAAGTATAACCGGCTAGGGGCAAAAGTTTCGCGTCTGCAAAGGCGATTCTACCATGTGATTCAAGCCAACGCGGTGAAACCACAGGAATGCGGTGTTGTTCCGCCACGAGACGTTTACGTGTGAGTCCTTGTCCAGCAACGAGAACTGTTGTACGTCGTGTTATTTGTGTTTGCACAACGGCACCAAGGGATTCCGCGAATGATCGAATTCTACGCAAAGTCCACGAAATATTAATCCCTCCTTGTGGGATTGTTGTCGTTGTTCCTTTTTCTTGTATGTATGTATGATTTTTGTTTTCATCGCCACACTCGTCATCCTCCTCATCGTAAAAGCCGGTAAAGCATATGTGATAACCAGAAAGGGTCATTTTGTTTTTTTTTAATTTCTTTCTGTGCTCTAGAATCGCTGTTATTGATGTCGCCACTGTTGTTGTTGATAATATTATTATTCGCGAGGGAGTTTGTGGGGATTGGGGAAGTCTATCACACCTGCACGCAAGTCTATATAATTTACAAATACAATTACAAGGAAATACGTTGGTCTGAAGGAACTCTAGCGTCCCCTCTTTTTTGTTTTCATATGGGAGGAAACAAATTTTTTTATGTGTTTTTTTGTTTTTTTTTTTGTTGTTGTTGTACGAAAAAAAAAAGAAACTCCAGGAAATATAAAATAAGAAAAAATAAAAGGGAAGGAAGTAGAAGAATGATGAAAAATATTATTTTATACAGATATATAAATATAAATAAATAAATAAATATATATATATATATATATATATATATTTATATATATATGAGAAAAGGGAGGGGGAGTTTTAAGGAAACGCGTTCACTTGAGGTAATGCCACAGTCAGAAGCAAGGAAAAAGAAACGAAAGAGAGCAAAAATATAAAAATACCTAGCCTAATCGATCAAAAAGGCCAATATACTAACGATCAAACGCTCAATTCTATATTATCTACATATCAACATCCAAATAAGTAAATATAAATATATTCCACCTTAGTCTACATCTGTTTTTTTCTATTTATACCCTTTCACCCTTTCCTTGCTTCACTGGATTTATCTATCAGCTCCTAGCGGGATATAAACTGCAATCTCATCTTCATCACTTTCATGTGTTTGTTGTTGTTGTTGTTGTTGTTGTTGTTGCCGTCGTTGTACATTTCCTCGAGTTGTTGAATGTCGTACCTGTGCCGGTAGTTCTAGTGCGTTGTTATTCTGTAATCCGCCTTGAGTCATCGTGTGGTTATCATTATTATAATTACCTCCGTAATTATTATCGTTTTCGCTGCTTTCAGAACTCGTTGGCTCATCATCATCATTATATTCACTGGACACAAATTCTCGTCCCTGTTCTCGTAATTCCCCAGACACTGACGTTTCTCCTCTTGTCTCCGTTGTTACCCCATCCGTCTGGGTTCGCACACTCGTGCCGTTGTTATCATGAATACCCGTATAACTCGCATAATGATGATAGTCATGATTATTCTGATTATTATTATTATTATTATTATTATTATTATTATTATTATTATTATTACCGTTCAGTTGGGGATTCCCAGGACTGACACTGTCAGCGCCCTCTGTGAGATAACGTGATCGTCGCACCATTGTGCGAAACTCCTCCAATCGCCGCAAATGTTCAATTTCCGCCTCTCGTCGCATTTGCATGCGTTCCACTCGCTCCGCCTCTTCACCGCCGTGCACCCACGCCGTCACGAGTCGCCGCTCCGCTGCAAACACCGGCCGATCGTCCAAATGCATGAGTTCCACACAACGCGCCAGCACAGTTTTGCGGTATCGCGGGAGTGTGCGCACGAGCGGATTGCCGGAGAGACGCAGCGAGCGCAGGCGTGGGAGTCGCTCCAACACCAACAGCACCGCCTCGCCATCGTCGAGTTGGTTGTGGCTGAGATCCAGCACGGTGAGGTTGTGGTGGGAGAGCAGCGCCAGCAGGTCCGAGGCGTGGCGGAGGCGATTGCCGCTGAGGTTGAGTGTGCGCAGAGAACTGCATGGATTGCGGTGTTTGTCTGGGACGTCATCGGAGATTTTACCATCATCTGAAACGGTGAGTGGCATGTGTGTGCAGAACTGTGTATATGCAATAACGCGATTACGCCATACATCAAGTGACTCCTGACGTGAGATGGCATCTGTAGTAGGATTAGTAGTAGTGGGAGTAAGAGCAATAGAAACAGGGGCATCCGTAGTTGTGTTAGGCATAGTAGAAGTGAGTGGAGGAGATGTAGAACTATATGAACCAGACTCTGTTGAATTCCTCTTTTTGAAAACATCTTTAGTTTCCCCATGCGCTTTCTCTGTCCATACTGTTTGTGGTTGTGATTGCTGTTGTTGTGGTTCATGTGGACTGTCACCCTGTGCTTGACGTTCTTCTGCTTCTGCTTCTCGGAGTTTCTCACCGAGGGTCTTATTTTCTTCAGTTTCTTTAGCACGGAGTTCATTCTGCATACTCTTAGAGTTCTCTAAGAGTCTTTTTGCCTTTTCTTGACGTCCTTTTTCATACTCTGCGGCCTTCGCATTAAATTCCTCACAGTGTGCCCGTACCGATTGTACAAAATTATTTGAAATATTCACAGTATCCAGACGCTGAAAACCACTCAAATCTGGAATCTCATGTAAAAGATTATTATGAAGGTATAACTCCCGAAGAGTAGGATAAAGCGAATGAAATACATCTTTTACAATATCAGATTCATTAAATGATTTTTGACTGGATTCCATAGTCTCTTTATTCGTTTGTTTCTCATTGACATTATCATTATTATTAGTAATATTAGTAACAGTGGCACGAGCAGTATCAAGCGCGTCATCAACATTCCCACCTTTTCCATCTTGAACTTGAAGAGAAGGTGCTGTTTTCCAATCTTCGTAACAATCTAAATATGCACTCTTTGAGTTTCCACGTTTAGAAATAATCTTCGCTTTACTTGCTTCATCCTTATCTAATTTTTCCTTCTCGTCTTCTGCAGGTTTAACTGAAATACGCCGGCTATCCTTTCCACATGGTATATGACTGAGTGCATTACTCTCCAGCCATAATACCTTTACGTCTGTGTACGGTGTAAAGGCATCATCATCAATCTTTTCAAAACCCTTACGGTGTAGATATAACTTTTCATTACAAACAGGATTACGGTAATACCCGAGTTTTACACATATCTTTTTTATTACATCTGTTGTGATGGTTGTTTCAGGCGATGTCGATCTTTCCATCTCTGTAAGACTGTGTGGGTGTGAGTGGGTATGTATGTTGCGTAAATGTGGTAGCTCGCCTTTTTATTGGGAGAATATCATCAAAACGAAGGAGAAAAGAAGAAGGACGAAAAAAAAAAACAAGAGGAAGAGAAAAAGAATAAATATAAATACTGCTTTAGTAACCTTAGTTGGGTATACTATAATCTATAACATTTCAACGACAAGAACAAAATAATAAAACTTAAAATGATTGTACACGCCATAAAAGGAGAACCCTCTCCTTCTCCCTCTTTCTCTTTTACACACACATATATACATGCATATATGCATATAAACAATCATTCCCATACGTTATTTATTGACTTTCCTTTTGTTTCTGTTGTTGACGCTGATACTCCCTTAATGAATTCATAAGTGTATCCATCGTCTGCTTATTAGCCCCTTTATATGGTTGTCCATACGTCACAAATGTCTCTGCTAATACTCGTAAAGCCTCACGACGTTCCTTTCGCTCTTGGAATGCCTGTTGAGGATCAAGCAGAATCGCCGTTGCCACACACCGCGCCGTAGACTCCAATTCCTCAACAGAAACAAACCACGCTAAATCCACCATCGCCGCAGAATCTTTAAATGTGTGCTGCCGTACACGACTTAAACAACGCCACTTATCTAGTTTGCGTTGTATACGATGAGGGGCAATCTCCTGCAGGAATAATAACAATCGCTGCACTGGATCAGTTGTCTCACTATACTTCACCACCCGCAGGTACTCCTGTCCTACGGCGTATAATACTTCCTTTGCGAGACCCGTATTCAACAATCGACGCAGTCGATCTTTTAACATTTGAACTTCTGCTCCATTTCCAGAGTGCTTTTGTTGTTGTTGCTGTTGTTGTAATGGTTGTAAGTAAGAGATGAGTAAGACATCACGGCAGCGTTCAAGCATACGTTGATGTGAAACGGCCAGTTCCTCCTGTGTCCAGTCGAGTCCATCCACCACACGTTGGGAGAAACTCCCAGTGCGTACATCTCCTACAATACGTTGAAGTTCATCTCCACCAAATAAAGCCCGTAATGCATCACGTTTCTTTGCCCCAACATCATCAACTCCACTTTTTCCACCAATATCATATTTACGCCGCTTCTCTGTATTACTAAGCACACGATATGCTTTTGTGATAGTATCAAACTGTGCCGCCGCGCTGCGACTTGGATTCTTATCGGGATGTACTTCCAACACCAAACGATTATACGCCTCTCGAATTTCACGTGTTGTGGCCTCACGTGTTACTCCTAATACGGCGTAGTAATCACTCTCATTCTCCGCATATCTCCCACTATTATTATTATTATTCCCATCATTCTTCCTTTCACTTTCATATGTAACAGGACGTTTCTTTTCACTCCGTTGTTGTCGTCTTGATTCACGTCGCATAGCACGCTCTCGTAGTTTCTCTTCGGATGGCTCTAATGCAAGAAGTGGATGAGTGTGTCCCACAACACCAGAGGAATACTCATAACGACAGGCAAGGGCATTCCAGCAAAATCCACTTCGGCATAAATACACCACTGGTGCTTCTAATTGATATAAGAAGCATAGAAATAACTGCTGGACTGCGGCATACCATGCAATGGTGAAAAATACAGCACCCCATGTGAGTCCAACAGCTGGTGCGAGAATAAATGTATGAGGACGTAGACCACCTAATCGTACCGCCTCCAATGAAACTGAAAGTGCCAAAAGCGGAGAAAGAAAAAATGCGAGTGCTACATTAAACATTGAACCAGCAATACCTCTGCAGATATGACGTGTCGGTCGTGTGGAAAGAACTACTCTGGACTCATCTCCGTCCTCCTCACGTCGTCGTCGTAGATATTCCACTTCCTCTTCTGTCATGAGTGTAAAGGTACCACGTTTTTTTTCAGGTTGAATAAGAAGACGACTAAACCAGGAAACTTTAGTTGAATTTGCTTCATTCATAGATTTATTGGGGCGTCCCAATGAAACCACGGCGAGTGAACGTCTGAATGGACAATATTGTATCACCGCATTGAGTTGCTGTAGAATGAGTCCACGTGCCGTTAATCCACTGGCCATCACACCCAAAATTCTTTTCTCGTAATTGCTATATATATATATATATATAGAGAGAGAGAGAGAGAGAGAGATGTACTTATTTATGTATGTATTTTATATGCGTATGTATTATTCTTTTGCTATGTATCTCTCTCTGTGTATTTCTCTTAATCTTTTTCTTTCTTTGTCTTCCTTGTCACCGGTTTTCTTCTTTTACGCTTTACTACCAAGTAAATAAGTGCACAAAGTCAGACTACTTTCTTTTCTTAATAGAGAGTAAACCCCCACCAAAAAAAAAAAAAAGAATACTAATAATATAATTGAAAAGAATAAAAAGGACTAAAATCGCCTATATAAGAGAAAAACATTTACTTTATCCCATTTCACACGATAAATATGTATGATTATATACAAATACTTTTCTCATACATATGTGCATATATATGAGAAAAAAAAATCACAAATAGCAAGAAATATATACTCTCCTTCTATTCATAAATAAACTATAAAACCCCACCAATATAAAAAAAAACAAGTACATTGCTGTATTTTATATCTCTTTACCAGAATGTACAGATCTACAGAAGGTCTAACAATGAAAAAAAAGGGTGTATACAAGTACATTTCTGTGTTTTTTCTATCATCTTAAGACGGTGTAATATGGGAAAAATTCGTTCTTGCAAACAATAAAAATGAAAAAAAAAAAAAAAACAGAAAAAGCCTACGAAGGAAAAAAAGGGTATTTTTCCTTTCGTGATTGGACTTATCTTCTAGCACTCTAACATAATTTTCTTATCCTTTCTTTTATTTTTTTGCTTTGTACCCACACTCTATTTTTCTATTTCTTTTTATTTTTTTCTTTCTTTTCAATAATAATAAGTAAATATAAACAAAACATAATCTATACATTCCAAGGTTATTATGCATGGTATGTTTAAAAAAAACGTGCATTCGTGGCTTGCTCCTTAGCCAATCGAACCTGCACATCTAGCGCAAACTGCACCGCAGCAAATAAATCTTCATGCAAGTGCGGTAAACGCAATGGTCGGAAATTAGGCACTACACATTCTTCATCCATTTCTTCTTCTTCTTCTCGTTGTTGTTGTTGAGATTTATTTCTATATTTCCCATATGATGAATCATGAATAGCCGCAAGAGTGGACTCCGCAACTGTAACGGCTCGATATGGTGGAAATCGTCTTTCCCAGAGTTCCACTTCTGGTGTTATGTTAGTCGTTGTGCCTCTCTTTCCGCTTCCTTGTGTGGCTCCTGCGAGATCGGAAGGATCAGTCGTCATTTTCATTAATTCAATTTCAAATGAACTTCTTCTTTGTTTATTATTATTATTATTATTATTATTATTATTATTATTATTATTATTATTATCATTTTGAACTGTTGTACTAGTGACGTTAGTCTTCTTTTTTCTTTTAGCAGCTGTGCGAAACTCGTGCTGTCGAAGTGCGAAAACCTTATACCGCAGTCCTTCAAGATCCATTGGCTCCGGCAATAGACCACTCATCTCAGAGGCCTCCGCACTCATTAAGAAAACCACCGCAATATCTCCATAGTTTTTCTTTCCACCTCCGGAGTTTAAAATATTAAACCGTTGCTGGGCGGTTATTCCTTCGGAAGAGCCGGCAGTTGTATCAAAATCACGTAATAGTCGAGATACCGCATTACTCTTAGATGCAAGTACGGCGGAATTATCAATACCACCTCCTTTATTTTCATCCAGTGGTTTTACGGATTGTTGTAGTGGTGGTAGTACATGTACAACTTCGCGTTTTCCAAACCGTTCCACTACTGATTTCTCCGCTAAAACAGAACGCAAAACCACAACACGTTCTTCTTTGTTTTCTCCATATTTACTGTAACTATTATTCCAACTCTCTGAAGCAAAAATAGAAGCAGCTAAATGACTTGAATGATCGGCACGTGTGTCTCTTCTTCCTCCTCCTCCTTCTTCTTTAGATGATGAGAAAGTAAGTTCTATACAATGTTCTCTTCCTGTAACATTACTATTTACAGTAAGTGGAGTAATACGTAATAGTGTAGGAAATCCACCTAATGTACGAAGATACAATACAGCAGTATATAACACTTTGGCGGCATAAGAAAGTTCAACAAATTGCACTTGCTGTAATACTGTCTGAGAGGAATTATCATGAATTCCACCTCCACTAAACATTGTTATCCAACGACCATCTCTTCGAGGAAGTGATGCACCCAACACTGGTATACGCGCACTAGATTTATTGGATGTAAGAAATTCACTATCTAGTAAAAGTTGTGGTTCTCGTAGAAGTGCAGAACGTGCTGCAAACGAATTTGGAAGTTTTTCTACCTTATAAGATTCCACTACATCTTCAGTAGTACCGGTAGAATAAATAGTAGGATGCATACCAGTATTAGAATGTCGTAAATTTTGAAAAAGATTTTGATAATCAGCATCTATTCCACGAGGACGGCGATAAGGTGGTCCATCAGTAGTATCAGTAACTAAATATGATTCCGTTTTCTTAGCTAATCCTGCTTCTTGCAAAGGTCGCATCCATTCTTTTCTCTCTTTATCACCACGTTCTTGATGACTTCCCACATACCAAACATCACGTTGTCCTGTTGTTTTTTTGTCTTGTCCCTCCCCCTTTAATACCGTACTATCTGGTAGTAATACATTAGATGGCGGTTCTATCCATGCATGTGGGGAACGAATTTTTGATCCTTTCTGTGTTCCCATTGACAAAGAACCACTGTAATCCTCACCTAAACGTGGTACAGAGTGTGAAGCGATATCATCACCAAGTGAATCGTGTAACATTAACAAAGGATTAAGAGAGGATTGTAGAATATCTACTGATAAATGTGAGGGGAATGGAGAAGGAGTGGGAGCCACACCCTTTTCAAAAGTAGCCACATCTTCTGTGTAAAACTTTTTAATCGTCTTTGGTGGGAGAGGCTTTAGTGTGGGAACTTTCTTTCCCTTTATTCTCACTTCATTCTCCCTCCTTGTATCAAGATGTGCATTCCAAGTATCATCATAATCATCGTCATCAAGTGCAAAACTCTCAATAAAACTTTTTCTAACTCGTGGATTATTTGAGTGATCTCTTCTTTTAAGAGTTGACCCACCAATTGCTCCAGATGATGAGAACCGTCTCCTTTCAGTAAGAGACATTCCCGATGTTGCGGATTCTCCTCTCATTGATCTTCCTGTTTTGACAGTTGTACATTGTGAGACACTACGATATTCTTGCTGTTTCTGTTTTTGTTGTTTTTGTTGTTCTCTTACCTGTTGCATTCTTGGTTGATGGGATTTCTTTGAAGAAGTAAATACACGCCGGGGTTCAGGTGTATTTATCACCAGACGACCACCACGAACTAAATAAGTCCCAACAACTGCAGGAGTTGGAGGAGATGGTAATGAACTCGAAATATGTACATTTCCTCTTCGTGTTGCAGATATCCCTCGTTTACCTCTATTTTCCCCTCTAGGCATCACACCCACTTCTCTCTTTACCGCATTTGTGTTCTTATTCATACTCTTATTCATATGTGTATTTCTATTACTTGTATGAACAACAGCAGCAGCAGCAGCAGCAGCAGCAGCGGTCACATTATCGGCTGGAGTATTTGAATTATCTGAGCTTCTCCTTCCATCGCCTACTTTGAGACCCAATCGCAATAACCACGTCTCATCATCGACGCTTCCGAGACTTTCCCGTCGACTCGCAAGGCCCTTGAGAAGACTGCAGAATCTTCCACTCTGCACTTCTTCATCATCGTCGAGGAAATTACTGATGGAGTTGGAGCGGCACCGAGAAGCGCGGAAGTGTGAATCTAAATCGGATGAATTTCCCCGTGGAAATAACGGCGGCGTCTCCGAAAACATGGCACCGCCTCGTTTATTTTTTTTCTGCTTTAATGTGCTTGGGTGAGGTCGCACAGTATAATGATGATAAAATGAGAAACCAAAAAAAAAAAAAGAGAAAAATACAAAGATACAAAGGTGTCAAATAAGAAAATTAAATAAGAAATATAATGATTTTATTTTTTCACTTATTCATGGAATTTACTATAATAAAAGTAAGTAAAACCAAAAAACAAGATAAAACAGCTAAAGGCTCGTAATAACCTCCCTTCACATACCTTGTACGTATTTTTTCCTTTTCTTTGTTTTTTTTTTCCTTTTCCACGTGTGCGTCATTTACATCAAATACAGTTCTTCCCATCAGGAGAGAATATGTAGAAAAGAAGAGAAAGGAGGGGAAAAAACAAGGAAATACAAGATAAAAAAAAGTAGAATGACCCACCATCTTCTAATTGCGTTCGTTCCTGTAAACACTCAGTCCTTTTCATTCTTTCTCTTTCAACATCAAATGCATAGATAAAGAAAAAAAGAGTTTCACTCTCTTTCCTCACTTCTATAATTCTTTCATTCCTTATCTATTTGTGTCTCTAACCATCCTCACTTGGCACAGGAGTGGCACCACGAACGTGAATATCAAATCCCTTCGTTGCAAAATGTTTATCTTCTGCAGGTCCTATAAAGGGTGGAATACCAGAACTGGCATCTTCTTTCGCGACATAAATAACATTATTACAAATAGATGCACAACTGACATCCCCCTCAAGACGTACGCATCCCTCAAAAGCATTTCCTCGTACTATGACATGCTGTGTCGGTATAAGTGATGGTTGTGGGACAGTATTCTCAGCCTTTTCCTTTGCATCTTCTTCTTCTTCTTCTTCTTCCTCATCTTCCTTCTCTTTGGTATCAAGAGACTCTTGTAATTCGTTTTCTAAAGGCGATGGATCTGGTAGTAATGGTGGAACAGGACCTTTAATAAGTAAACATTCTCGACCACACCACCTTACTGCACAACGTTTTATTTTTGCTGAACCCCCATTTCCAGAAGCCAAGATTCCAACTGTACTGTGGCTTTCCATTCGTGTAGCAGAAATTTCTGTACCGGCACATCCATCCAATAAAAGAATACCAATACCACTGTGTGCAATAAAACAATCTTGAATGGAAACATCTGCGTCATCCATATATACTCCAACTGCAGTTGTTGTTGTTTTGGGTATTTTTGCTTGATCCAATATATGTTGCCATCTATGTGCAAGACGAAGAATTGGACTTTGTTGGGCATGACGAGCGGCACGACAATGAAAACCTTCTGTTTCTGCTTTTTCTCCTTCTTGAGGAGCGAGGATAAGTGAACTGTTAATACGTAATCCACATCTTGGAAAGGCATAAACCGCATGCTGTTTACCTCCATAAATAACACAAAATTCCACTTGTACTTCAGTCAAAGGATGACCTACTACCGTCGTAACGGATGATGATGTTTGTTCTGGTGATGATGATGATTGCTGTTGATGTGTTGATGGTGTTGCAGAAGAAGATGAAGATGATGTTACTCCATTTACTGCTGATATTTTTTCGATTACTTGATTACCAAAAACACAGTGACGAATAGTAGCTCGACTAAGAGGCCCAAAAGAGACCCCTCCAAGGAAGCACAAACCTTGTACTTCTAAACGAGGTACAATTTTATTCTTTTTATTTTCTTCTTCCTCTTCTTCATTATCATCAACATTACTCTCGTTTTCTCTTTCTTGTTCATCATCATCATCATCCATTACATCTCTTCGAGGATCATAGTTTTTGATAGGTTTTAGTACCGTTGCTGATGTATCTCCCTTACCAGTAGCAATAAATGGTCCACTGTTAACTACCACCAATTTTCCACCAAATACAGGAAAAAGTGATGGATCTGGTTTGGTAGGAGTTATTGTATTTGGTTTTGGTGCATCTTCACCAAAAGGAGCATACCAAGGTCCTATACGACGTTGATCTGTAGGAATTCGTATTTTCTTATTATACCCACATTTTAATCCCATAGCCACAGGTACACCCATTATGTGAAGACCGTCCAGACGTGTTTCATCCATTTTTACTTCCTTCTCTTCATATGAACCAGGGTAAACGAGAACAAGATCTTCACGGTATGTAACGACTTCTAATGCATCCTGTAATGTTTTTAAGGTACTAAAACCACCAACATAATATGTACTAGGTCCATCTTGGTATTCCTCAAGTTCAACAAGTTCTGTCCATTCTTCTTCTTCCTCCTCTTCTTCCTCTTCTTCCTCTTCTTCTTCCTCCTCTTCTTGTTCTTCTTTCTTACGCGCGTCCTTGTCGTTCTTTTCGCGAGCCATTATATTTATTTATTTGCTCTTTATTGGTTTTTATCTCCTCAGATTCCTCTCTTTTCTTTTTTCAACCTGAAGAGAAAAAAAAAAAACAAAGAGAGAAAGAAGAAACAAACAAACAAACAAAAAAAAAAAACACTGCAGTCTAATCCCAATAGAAACATACATATACCATTACTCTCCAATATGATGGCAATAAAAACATATAACAAAAATATAATTTTTATTTATTTAAAAAATAAAAAAAAAGAAAAACATCCGAATTCTAAGAATATTTTTTTTGTGGTGGATGTTGAGGAAGAGGATGGGTTGGAGAAAAGATGCTCCCAACAGGGGTCGAACCTGTGACCTTGGGCTTATTAGACCCACGCTCTAACCGACTGAGCTATGAGAGCCACGAACAGTGAGAATGGGAATGCGAAAAAAGGAATTTAATTCGTGGAAAGGTAAATCATGGTAATATTCTTATGGTTTAAAACATTAATTATAATAGAAGGAGCGATAATAATATCTAAGAATGAAAAATTAAAAAAAAAAACTAAACAATCTTTTTTTTTACTATTTTTTCCTATGTGATTGTAAATGCATTGTATAAGAAGGAGGAGGGGAGTTGAGAGATGAAAAGAAAGAAAAAGGAGGGGGAAAAAAGATTTCGAGTGAGAAAGGAAACAACAAAAAAAATTAGAGTCATCTTCAGGAAAGCATACATCAGCTCTTGAAGGAAATAATTTCCTTCAACTGGAAAAGCACATGAAACAAAAAGGAAAAAAAAGTGTGACAAGGAGACGTCGTCTTCCTTTCATATTTTTGTGGGGTTTGACTTGTGTCTGAACACCTCCCTCTCTCTCTCTCTCTGTAAAAAAAAAAAAGCACTAACAATCACAAGAAAAAAAAACCGCTCCAACTTTCAAACGGCAAATCATGATGAATAGATCATCAACGCAAACATCCAAAGAACAAAGACGTTTTCTAACCAAACTTTAAATAATAATGGAAAGATATGTAAGTTGGCTTGATTGTTTGTTTGTTTGTTTGTCTTACTTCATCTTTTTTCACTGCATTCCATATATATATATATATATATATAGTGCGGTGGAATACCAGTACTGACCTCCACAAAACCACTGCTCCATATGTGGTATACGTTTTTATTCATTGCTAGACATAGTACGATAGCATTCTTCCGCTCTCAGGACTTTTCAACCTCCGTTTACGAAGTGCCATTGAGGGAGCCCCACCAGATATTGTTTCGGGTTCTTCTTCAGTTGCCACTTCTCCACGCCGGACTGCCCGGCAACGCTGTAGTTTTTGACTATACTTTTCAACCTGACGATCTAACACCAAAAGTTCTCGTGTTAACTTTGCAAGTTCATTAGTAAGAAGATTTAACGACGTATGGGTTTCACGTGCCACACTTTGAAGTTCTGCTAAACGTTCTATTCCCACTGAACCTTGATTGGTTAAGACTTCATACCGTCGTCGAGATTCCCCTGCAGACTTTTGCAGTACACGACATTGTTCCTCCAGCAGTTGTTTACTACTCGTAAGTTCTCCTTCACGTCCTCGCAAATTTCGTCGTCGTCTTTTTAACTCAAGAGACTCACGATGAAGGCGATAACTATACGCATCTACCGCCGCGATACGCCGTTCACCGGTGAATTGTACCTCATCCCCACTAATATCACTTCCATCATTATCATGAGCATTACCATTATTATTATTATTATTATTAAGGTGGTTCGTCGTTGCGTTTTGATAATGAGGCTGTCTCGGACGTTGAGATGGGGTGAAGAGTAAAAAGTCTGAAACCCCTTTAAGCTGTTGACGACAAATAGGACATTTCGCATCATTTTTATACTCATACAATTGAACCGCACATGGGAAGTGAAGCATATGTCCACATGGTAGTACCACAATACCTTGATTCCAAGCAATCGTATTTCCTTCATCTATAGCACTATTATTATTATTATTATTATTATTATTATTATTATTATTATTATTATTATTATTATTCACCCCAAGTGAACGTTTTTCCCTTCGATGATACTCCTCAACGGCAGAGATAAATGTACGTGTGATACCAACAAGATCATTATCGTCATTAAGACGTGGAACACCCGGTGCAAATGTGATTCTAAATTCATTATCTCCTTCTCCTTCTATTCCTGAGAAGGTTAATCCTTGTGAAGAGAGAGTCTTGTTATTCTTTTTCTCTGGAGTATCTCTGGGCGAGGGTGATCCATAACTACCATCACTGTTAGGGAGAAGTGTTTGTAAACATATAGAACACTCGGCCTGTCGAAGTGTGTCATAGAGCATCATTTCTTTCTTTCTCTCTGTTATATGTGTGTATTCACTTTACTGTCTTGTACCTTCATAAATAAAAATATTATGAATGTATAACGAAAGAAGGAAAGAAAGAGAGAGAAAGAGAGAGAAAGAGAGAGAAAGAGAGAGAAACAGCAATCAAGCCCCCTTTTTATATTGGACGGATCTATGATGAATAAAACATTAAAGAACAGTAAATGGGAAGATAATAAATATACATGTATACATTAATAATAACAATAATGTTTATTAATCAGTAGAACTTTTTTACACGAATAATGTTTTATATAATAATATACCTCTCTCTGAGTGCGTGTGTGTGTGTGTTTGCAAGTATGCGTATGTACCCACTCAAGGAAAAAATAAAATCAAAAAGAACACACGAAAAAATAAGTTGAAAGAATGAAAAGACAAACAATAATAACAATAACAATACATACATAAACAAACAAAGATGTTCATGCACAAAAACACCATAACATCGATATCAACAGAGTGACCATGTGGGTGGAGGTGCAGAGAAAATAACAGTCTGTCCTTGCCGCTGAACAAATCCACCCTCTTTTTCGTGTACAGTACCCCAGCTACAGCAAAGTCCTGGAGAGTCTTTATTATTATTATTATTATTATTATTATTATTATTATTATTATTATTATTATTATTATTATTATTATCCTTATCTTCTTTACTTTCCATATCATGATCAACACTATCAGAGTTTTCATCAACCAATAATAAGTTATGATCCATTTCGTATTTCCACGCATGAAGTGCAACAACGCCTCGGACTCCATTGCTAAAGGAAGCCACTGGAATACGACCCAAACATTCCCAACAAAGATCATCATGTGTATAAAAATTTTCACGATAAGTTTTAGGAAGCTCATCTACGTTAAAATATATCGTCGTCTTTTTATCTTGTGAAGTATTCTCGAGAGTTTCTCTCTGCTCTTCCTGTCCCTCTTCCTTCTTATCTGTATAATAGGAAACATCCCCAATGATTGGATGTCCCCAGTCACTTAAATGCATACGAATTTGATGCATTCGACCAGTGAAAGGAACACAGTGAACCAAAGTCTCACATTCATCCTGTACAACACATGAAGATGAAGAAGAAGTACTACAGTAACGTAGTGGCTGACAAAGTGTTGCAGCTTCTATTAAAAAAGGTTCTCTAAGCTGTTTTCTACTGGCATCCTGTGGTGACTGCACCACGCTATCATTCCTTTTATTATTATTATTATTATTATTATTATTATTATTATTATTATTATTATTATTATTATTATTATTATTATTATTATTATTATTATTATTATTATTATTATTATTATTATTATTATTATTATTATTATTATTATTGTCATTGTTGTTACTAGTATTATTACTGTTTTTGGTGGTAGTAATAGTATTGGTTATGGTGGTATTGTTGTTTCCGTCCTCATCGTCATCCTCACGAAACTTATACTGCACTAACGGAGAAGCGAGTAGTACGGTTGGTCCAATTTGTGAAACAGATGACAATGTTGTATTTGTATTGGTATTCGTTGTTGTATTCCTCTCACAATATACAGAGTCACTTGTAGCGAGAAAGAGACCATCTTTTGGTTTATATTTCTTTTCTTCAATTGTTTCATTCTTCTTGGTAATGTTCCGTGTACGTAGTAATTGTATCGCATCATGAGGGAAACGACCGTGAACTCGGGCCAAGTAACGTTTTCTCACACCCACATAAAGACTTTCTAACATCTTTTCATCCAGTGTTGGTATATTATTATTATTATTATTATTATTATTATTATTATTATTATTATTATTATTATTATTTTCATTCTTCTCCATCTTTTCTTTCGTTTGCTCTCGCAATGGTAGTAATAACTCTTTTAGAAAGACTGTCTCCATTTGTTTTGTTTTCCTTGTAAGTGCTTCTCCAACACGCCGCGTTGCCGCCTGTGAGACGCCAAATAACAAAACACCAGAAGTTACTTTATCCAGACGATAGCAAGGACGCGGTAAACGTTCAAATGGCACGGATTCACATAATTCTATTCCTGTTGTTTTTTCTTTTTCTTCCTTCTTATCTTTTTCTTTTTCATCCACACTATAGTAGGCGAGTAACTCCTGAATCTCCATCTCACTTAAGTCTGTGGTGGATACAATAGACTGCAACAAGGGATCACGGTCTATTAACCACGCATAAAGACGCTTAGGGGATAATACATACTCAAGCATAGATGTACAGGAATTCATAAAGTAACGACCGCCCGCATGTGTGGGAACTCCAGCTGGTTTATGTATAATTAACAAACCATATGCGTTAATGCGTACGGCGGCTATAAGAATAGGATCCACACCTGTCATTCCCATCCTTATAGGAATTTCATGTCGATGAATTGTGTGTAATACGAGATCTCCATGCTGTAATAATGTTGGTTCTATCGTATTTGTTGTTGTTGTTGTCACTTCACTTTCATCCGGTACATCAACGCCTTGTGATCGTTTCATTCGACTTCTCCGTACATTTTGGTGTAAACACGCTTGTCGTCGTAAACGTCCTTGCTGTACACATGCCTCATAATACGCACGGGAGTGATGGGCGTGTTCTTCACTGTATACATCTAATAATGCCCGTCCTGCCCAGCGTCCCTTTACAAACACACGGAATGTGTAATGATACGGCACTACATGACGGCGTACAGTCATAATAGTGGATTCACCGCGAAGTGTATACCATGGAAAACCAGGAATAAAAGGAGTGGCGTACAGTTCACGTGCCACTGGAGAGGTCCATGATTCTTCTTCAAGTTCCACTAGTCGTGCCACATCCATTTGCATATATATATATATATATATATATATATATACCCCTTGTTTGTTTTGTTCTTGTTCTTGTACGGTTTATTGTGGAAGATGGAGGGAAGGCGAAAAAATCAAAGCAAAATATAAAGACAATGAAAACGTAATGAAAAGAAATATAGGATCATTCATAAATCTAAGTTGTAATAAAAGAATCACTTAGTTGTGAGAGGAACAACAAATAAGGAGGTGTAAGAATAGTTCAAGTGACAGGTGTTGCAAGAGTAATAACCAATATTCTTTAATAATCCCATTATAAATGAGATTCATAAATATTGTCATTTACTTCTCCTTCAAAGTTAGATGCAGTTTGACCCTTCACAACCTTCATTGCTTTTCTCACCGCCGACGGGGGTGGAATTGGCTCCTCCAAGAGATGCAAAGAAACTAGTAACGACATGATACGATCATAGCCGGTGTTTTGATGGACGTGGTCCAATGCAAAGAGAATGTCTCGTATATCCTGTAATAAAAGAGAAGAAGGAGATCTTTGAAGAGAAGTTATTGTATACTCAATCACAATACTCCAAAATCGTTTATCCGCATAACGCAAGGCAGCAAGAGCACTACACACACTTGCTACATTTCCCAACAAAATCATCGCCTCATCCACATTTTCACCATCGTGTCTCTGTAGTTTATTTTTCTTCTTTTTCTTTTCTTCTTCTTGTTTCTCCAATTCTTTACGTCCCTTTAGTGAAAGTAAACGCAATTGTGCCTGACGTCGTTTAGCTTCTGAGTCTTGTACGTGTTGCATAGATTCATACATTCGTACTTCCAGCGCACGGGCAAGCGCATGCATGTGAGAGCACACCGTATAAGAGATCGCCGTTGAACGAAGAGTCTTCCCACTTTCATTATTATTACTATTATCATTATTCATAGAAAGATTATTATTATTATTATTATTATTATTATTATTATTATTATTATTATTATTATTATTATCATTTGGATCACTATAATCTGCACATTTAGCCAATGCCGTGGCGACTGCAGCAAGTCGGTACGAATCGAGTTGCTCACACGCCCCAAGTGCCGGCAGTAAGAGACGATAAAGTACAGGCATGAGTTTAACAGGTGGATTAATCGTTAATAACGCCGATGCGGCATCTGCTAATCTTATCGCTCCTTCTAATTCCCTCGGTGTGAGACGGACACCCATGTGTCGTACACGTTCGTCTGCACGATTTGGGAATGGTGAAAGATCACGTATAATCTCTTTTTTTTCACAGTCATCAATGCTCGATTCTGTGTATTTCTCAGATTTATCATGATAATGATGATAATGAGCGGCGTGAAGTGTATAGACAAGACGTTCCTGTGCTAGGTAAAATATCACCACACGTAATTCACGAATTACTGTCGTAATAAGTGTTTTATCCGTTATATCTATAGTTTTTCTTGAAGGATGTGAATCACTAAAGTTAAGGGATAATTGGGTTTCACCAAGTTGTACCAAGGCACACAGAGCCTGTAGGAATACAGGAAGTGTATGTAAATCATGTGGAATTCGTTCTACACTAGGATCACCAGATGCGTTAAAAGTGAACATTTCCTCTTCTAACAATATAAACAATTCATTCACTTCTGCAACTGGGAAATGTATTCGCCAAAGTCTACAGAAACGACGCCAAGTATTAATATCATCCCCTCTCACTGTCACAGCCTCCTGAATGCTCTCCACAATCTGCTGCCAAACAGGTATATCTAACGATGATGATGATGATGATGATGATTCAGTTATTGTTGTTAGATTGGATTTAATTATATTGTCAGAAGAAGAATTTGATATTCCGCAAATCTCCGGTGAGTGAAGGGCATTATTATTATTATTATTATTATTATTATTATTATTATTGTGTTCCCATCGTCGTTGATGTAAATTACTACAGCGAGTAAACGGGAAATGAATGCACCACCTTCGCACACTGACAGGCCGTGGACGGAGAGAACACAAGATGGTTCTTGTCGCCATTAACGAAATGAGAAGAAAAACAAAATAAGAGAAAAAAAGACTTTACGTACACAAATGAAAAGAGAAACAAGAAAAAGGGAAAAAGGACGATAATATTAAACAAAAAATAAGAGCATGAGAAGTATTAAGTTAAGACAATGTAAACGGTATTGCTGATGTATTCAAGTATAAATATTTTTCGTTTTGTAGAATGATTCATGAAAGAAAAAAGGAGAGAGAAGTACTACCATTATCAATAATATCTCTCAATTGAATCTTAGCAATTTCCCCTGTATTTTCCTTTTTTAAGAAACGGAAAGAAAAACAGACAAACAAACAAAGGAAACACATACACACACACTTCTCTTCAGTGGAGGCACATTGTCAATGATGTTGACGATAAATTAAACCCTTTTTTTTTATCAAATAACTATATCTGTGTTTATATGTGCCATATGTGAAAAAGAAAAGAAAAATTCAAGGCACCATAAATTCTGACCTTTTTTTTGTTTTTTTTTTTCCTTTCTGCTGAGCATTTCTCCATTCTCCTACTTACTCCTCCCTCTTTCAATCCATTATCGTCTCATCTTTTTTTTTCGTCTTTTTATCATTTCCGACTTCCATCGTGCGTACAATTATAGACTCCACTTTATTGAAATGACACAATCAAACAAAAAAAAGAAAAAAAAAACACATATTCTCTCATCACGATCTTCTTCACTCTTTCCAACAAAATAAAGAGCCATGCAAGCAGAACAACAACAACAAAAAAAAGAAGCAGTACAGAAACACCACCACCACCACAATAAGAATAACAACCGCCGTATAAGAAAGCAGTCCCACCACCTAACCAGAGAAAACAAAACAAAAAAAAAAAACGAAAGGAAAAAGAAAAATACTCATCATCATAACAACAACAACAACAAAAAGAATCCACACCACCTGTACACCTCTTTCTTTCTTTCTCTTTTCTTCTTTTTCTCTCTTCTCTTATCTCTACAGGGATGCCTCATCGGGCAGCATACCCTCCCGGAAGGCCTCCTTCAGCCGCCGGGCCAGCTCCGGGGCGAGGTCGTTGCCGTAGTGCGCCAACAACGCCTGCAGCTGCCGGCCCTCCTCCGCAGTGACGGGCCGCACGCGTTTGCCGGTCTTCGGGTCGACGAGATCGTCCCGCTGCTCCATCACCACCGCCAGCATGTCATTCGCCTGCGTGAATATCGCCTGCAGACACTTCTTGGGGACGTAAATCTTGAGGGTGACGACCACGTCGAGAATGCTGAGAATGACGGGGAGGGCGGGGTAGTCGACTTCGTCCAGGCGACAGCCAACCTGTTCGCCCATGGCACGGAGTTTTTGTCGTGTGGGCTCCGCATTCATCGCGTTGCGCCCGCCATCGCTGACCTTTGCATAACAGGTGCGAATACTAACCATGGCGGCATTTGCCATATGATGTGTGAGTTGATCCGCCGTGCAAATCCGCTCCACGAGTCTCTCACACACCTCAAGTCGCATCGTTCGCCACTTGCGTAGTACATGTGAGAGTGTAGCGCACTCATGTGGTGTAAAGTCACCCACGTGATTGGTTGCACGAATGGCAAGTGGTTCCAAATGAAAGGGAGTGAGATCGTGTACGGTGTAGCACTGAAGAATACCAAGTAATGAAGGGAGATCAAAGTCATTGGCAAGAGTTCCAACGCGACGGGAAAGGGCAAGTAAGATTTTACGTCTTATATCTAGTGTTTCTTTAGCACAACCACGTCGGGTTTTAAATAATCGGGTAGAAAAGGCTTTAATAGAAGACATATCAATGTTTTCATAATTACTAAACTTCAACATGGCCTTTTCCATACGATTCCATAAATGACGATTATAAAAATTAGATGATACAACATGAGTGGAGATATACAGTACATCATCTGCTGAAAGTACACCATCATTATCACGACGTAATACTTCTACTGTTAACATACGCATAGCAGCTGTATATTTTGTCTCTTCTAACCAATCTCGTTCTTTTAATGAGGTAGTATAATAAAGTGTACGTCGTAATTCATGCATACCTGCTTGTTGCAATAATGGTGTCTTTTGCATTTGTTGTACAAGTGCCGTCATTTCACTTACCGCAGTTGTTTTGAGTTCATCTACAAATTCTTCCATTCCCTCTTGTGTTAAAATCTCCGCACTTGCCCCTAGTGCATTTTGTGCTTTTAATTGTAATGCCAATTCATCTGCTTTCGCAATACACTCTGATAATACATCACAGTGTCCTGTAATAGCCGTTGTGGGTGCCGCAAGTGCACCGTTGGGGCCTGAACCCGGTGTATATGTGACTGGCAGTGCACCTTCTACTGTATTCGCAGATGTCATGGATGTTTCCTGCGGTATTGTTGATGCTGTTGTTGCTGTGTTTCCGGAATAACTTGTTACCATCCATCTTTTACTGTTGTGAAGTGTTGTGTGTGATGTGTGGGCAGCTGCTGTATAACAATACTTTTGTTCTTGTTGTTCGTGTAGATAAGATGTGAATATTGGTGCTCTGCGGGAGAGTACTCGTGAAGTTCGCAGCGCGTAATGCTGCACGACTAAATAACGTTGCATATTAAGGACTACACCACTACTTTTATATAAATAGATGTTTTTTTTGTCGTTTAGATAGAAGAGAGAAAAGAGGAATAACGAAAAGGAAAAAAACAAAAAAAAAGGTAGAATACATGAGGGTTTCATTATCATGGGGAAGAAGGAAAGAATTCGAATAGGAAAAACCAAAAAAAATATATATATATATAAGAAGAACACATATACAGATATGTGTTTTGTTCTTTTTTTCCGTCATGTTTACATCGACTAATTCACCATTTTTTCGAATGACATTTACATTCTATTTCGACCGGTGATAAATTCCATTGTGGAATTTATTGACAGAAAATAAATCCATCTATACAAAGATTGATTCACGTAGAATCAATATTAATAGCAATAGTAGTAGTGGGAATACTGAAAACAGAATCTCTTTATGTACATCAGCAACTTCACTATACTTCCAATTTCCAAGACACTAAAAAAAAAAAAGAGATACAACCACAATCATCTTCAGTGGCATCTCTCACGTACAAAAACAAAGGTTCGTCCACTCCTCCGTTGCGCAGGTACAGAATGAACAATATCTCTTTGCTCTTCCATCTGCTTTAATGTTTCACCTTGATGTTCTTTTTCTTTTTCTTCTTGTGTTTCTTTTTCTTCTTCTTTTGTTTCCTTAACATGTTTCATTGGGTCATGACTGCAAGATCTTTTTGAGACACTAAAGGAGGATTCACCATTGATGGCGTTTTTCTCTGGTAACTGTTGAGGCGTTATTTTGTTTGACGCTTCCCTCTGTAATACGGTATGATCTTCATTTGTTGTTGTTGTTTCTGTTGTTGTTCTATTCACCTTCTCTGGTGATTCCCTTTCTTCTATAGTTTCTCCTCTTTGATTTCCCTCTCTTTCTTCTTTTGTTTCTTCTGAAGTGAGTGGAGGCATAGAAGAAGTTAGTTTCCGTGCAAATTCAAACGTCTCTGGTGTACTGGGTGAATACGGGATATGCGATGCTGGAGTGATATCTGGTCTTCTACAATGATGATGATGATGATGATGATGATTATTATTATTATTATCATTATGATTAATGATAATATGATTACTTTCTGTTTCTTTACTACTCTCCATTCGTGTACTCTCAATAGTAGTTGCAGAGGCCGTGGATAATGTTTTTCTATTCTCCGCATTGAAATCACCACTACTGTGATTATGAATACCAGAACGATGACGTTTCTTTATGCCAAGATGATCCACAAGCCAATCGTGATAAGATTCTTCCAGTAGTCCTAATAAATAAGCCGCTCGTGATGAACGTGTACGTTGTTTTAATTGAGATTGTTGTTTTCTTTCTTCTTCTTCTTCTGCACCACGTTCAAGCAGTAAATAACTTACCATGCGTTGATGTAGTACGCGAGCCTCTTGATAACTATCTACATTATCAAAATAGTGTTGTAGTGCAGAATCTGTTAATGGGACGGTTTCACAGAGAGAGACATTACTACTATCGTGATCTACAGTACTTATCTCTGGTCTCTCACCACAGACCTCATCATCATTATTATCATTATCACTATCATTATCATTCATGGTAGTAGTATTACCAGACTGTTGTAAACTCTTAACAGTTAGTTTGGTATTCTCTGAAGATTCAACATTTCCCTTTGCATCACACACCGCATCGTATTTAACATTCATCATTACATCATGTGTACTAAATACCACATCCGCATCTTGAAGTAACTCCTTTTTCGATGAATCCATCATCTTTGTACTAGCACCACCAGCATTAATACAATCAACATTATAGGTGGTCTCACCAGTAACTTGACGAACATCTTTTCCTGGTTTAACATTGTAGATGTTTACATACTGTGGAAGACGAATACTCTCTCCTCCTACTCCTATTCCTTCTCCTCCTCGTATTTCATCACCTGAACGAATGGATCCATAACCCCCAACAGACGATATTGTAGGTCCTCTATAACCAGCAGAAACAACTACAGAAGATGATAATGATGGTTCCTTCTCTTTTTCTCGTATTGAAGAAAAGGAAGCATGTCGCACATTTTTACCAGGTGATACGTAAGCAACATCCGTATTAGCAATATCATTAGTATTACTAATATTATTAGTAATATTAGTTGCATTTGTATTAGCAGTATTATTATTATTATTATTAGTAGTAGTAGTAGTAGTATTAGTATTAGTATTAGTATTAGTATTAGTATTAGTATTAGTAGTAGTAGAAGTACCACTTACAACATTATGATCAAGATGAGAAGCAACAGGAACAGAAATAATGGGTGGACGATATGAAATTTTCTTTTCTTTTGGTGTTGGTTTCACAACTTCAAAGGCGTAAAGTGGCACAAGTTGTGGTTCTCCCAATTCTAATATAGATCGTTCTCTTGATGGTTGTATAGCTGAAGTATTAATTACAGAAACTGTAGTAGCATTAGATGTATTCCTATATTCCTGTAACGAAGATAGTGTAGACTTCATAGATAAATTATGTAATGATCTTTTATTTTCCTTCTTTATAATATCTTTTCTTTCTTTTTCTGGTGTATCTTCTCTTTGCACTGGAGATACACACTCCACCACCCCCATTGTTGTTGGTGTTGGTTTTGCCGATATCTCTGATCTACACTCCTGCGTTGTCCACCCACCTGAACGTTTCATCGCGGTTATAATACCATCACTGTACCGCACCGCAGATCTCTCTGTGTTGTGATTCATTGCATCCCACAATTCCCGCATTCGTGCGGTGTGACTGTTGTTAACAAGAGCAATATCACTATTGTGTGCCCAGCGATTGAGATAGATATTCGTATTGCGGCTGTGAATATCTAATGCGACTCCAGAGGGAGACGTGGTAGTGGAGTGAAGATGATCTGAGTTTGGAGAAAGATTGGGTGTTGATATATCATGATGATGTTTCCTCGCATCTCCTACATCTATTGATATCTCACGTACATCATCCTTTTCTCTTTCTTGTTCTTCTCTTTCTCTTTCCTTTTCTCTTTCTTCTGCTTCTGCTTGGTGTTGTTGTTGTAAGGCGCGAACAGTAGCGGTGGTTGTACTACCGCCTCGCATAAATGTACGTTTTGTCGGTGTTTCTTCTCTTTCCAATCGTTCTTGTAATAACCACGCCTGTGTGGCGATGTTTAGTTCCTGCCCAAGTTGTACTAAAGCCTCTCGTTGTCTACTATTATTAATATTATTATTATTGTTTGTCATACCATTACCGCCAGGAGCCCTACTGGAGATATCAGCTGCGGTATCAATAAACTCCTTTGCCTCCATTAATGCCTGCCACGCGGATTGAAATGATTTCTGCTGCGTTAACACACGTGCCTCACCGAATTTTCCCCATGCACGATCGAGAAAACTCTGTGATTTATAATCATATTCCGTTTCTATACTGCTGTTTGTCTGTGATACATCAATACAGGCTTGATGTACATAGGACATACCCTTCCCACCTCCATGGATATTGGATGATCGCATGACTGTATCCATTTGCCCTTCCTGCTGCTTTTTCTTTTTTTTCTTGTTCATAATAATATTAGTGCTGTTAATATTATTCTTACTGCCACTACTGTTGGGAGTATTTGTTTTCCTCCGTTTATCAGCGCTTGATGTTGTACGATGTTGTTTTCGTATTCCTCTTACTGTTGTTGTTGTTGTTATTGGGGTTCTAATGCGCTTTTGGGATTCACCACGGTAATGTGTTGGGCTTCTCATCATGGAGTTGGGTGGACAGATGCTTCCCTTGAGGCTAGAATCAATCATAATCCACGACATATATATATATATATATATATATATATATATATATATAACAAAGGAATAAACAAAAATAAATAAATAAACGAAAAAGACGAGTATATATATTGAATAACAGGAGAGAAATGAAAAAGATATATATATATATATATATACGCACACTATCCGAGTACAGGTCTATTTGGGCTAACCTCAAAAATAAAGAGAACCTTCTATGAGATTTCTCTCCACCCACTCAAATCCCCTTTCCTTTTTTCTTTATTATTTTCTTCACTCCTTCTCTTCTGTTTGTTGTATTCCATCACCGCGTATTACAGTGCGGAGAGAAAAAAAAAAAAAAAAAAAAAAAAGAATTCCATGAAACACAAATACATCACGAAAAACCAAAAAAAGAGAAAAATACAGTAAAGGAAAATAAAAAGAACAGCAAAACACATACCGCTAAGTTGGCAAACAGATATAAACAAATAAAATATTTTTCTTTTCATATCCAATTTTCTATTTTTTTCTTTTCTTCTCCTTCGCCTTTACTTTACATGTAAGCAACCAAACATGGTTCTGCACATTTAAGCGGAGATACACTTACATACAGACACAGAGACATTTACATAAATAGATACACACATTCACCTTCCCTTTCTCTTTTTATTTCTTTCCTTTCATTCTTTATATATATATATATATATGTGCCTATATATGTTAAATCTCCCAAATATCTATTAGCATAAATTATGCATTTTTCTGTGATGATGCATATGCCGCTGCCGCTGCTGCTGCTGATTTCTCCAAAGCAGTAATACGTTTAATTTCATTTACAATCTGTTGATTGGCTTTTTTCAGATATTTCACTTCTTCCTCATGTCGGTTCTGCTCTGCTTGCTTCTGTTCCTCAAAGCGTTTCATCATTCCATCATGTTTCGCCCGCAGTTCATTCACGCGATTTTCCAGTCGACGTACTTCACTCTCAAGAGAGATCTTCTCATCAAATAAGTAACTTCGTAAATCCCGCTCGATCGCCTTTCGCACAGCGTACTGACATGCACTATCAAAGAGAATATCATACGTATTTGTTGTCTGTTGCATCTCCGTTGCCAGTTCCGCAAGGAGTAAACCACGTTCTGGGCACAATACCGTAACTTGACGAATAACTTCACGTAAACCATCGGTGTAAATTCCTTCGCGATTCATACAAACAACACCGGTGGGACGTGCGTTTTCTTCTCGACAACGTCGCTCCAGGTGTTCTCGCAGCCACACCGAGTCCAATCGACTGGTGTGTTCAATATCCGCCACTTTCATCCACGTCACTTCACCGTCTTTTTCTTTTCCCGCCTGCTGTAGTGGAACGGGTGGGAAGAGTCGCGCTAACGCCTGTTCTGCAGTCATACTGTTTGGAGTGAGATTAAGTGTTTCAGTTGTGGGAATCGCACTATTATTATTATTATTATTATTATTATTATTATTATTATTATTATTATTATTATTATTATTCCCTGACGCAGTAATATTATTAGTCGTCGTCGTAGCAGCAGCAGCAGCAGCAGCAACAACTGTGGAAGTATCTGTAAGCGTTATGTTTACAGCTCCCGTCTTGTTAGAAGTTGGTGGAGTGCGAGAGGATGGAGGGGCATTTATACTTTTAGCAGCACTGTTTAATACTACGGTTGCAGAGGAATCTATAGCGAGTGTGTTAATTTGAGTACCATTTTCATCCACAGCACCGGTTGAGGTGGATGGGACTGCACGGTAAAGTACAGTGCCCTTCTCATCATATACATTAGATGGACTATTCATACTTGCCATAGATGTTTCTACGTTAAAATATAGGGAGTTAAAGGAAAAAATTTGTTTTCTTTTTCTTATTCTTTGACTAGAATAAAAATTAAGGATCAAACAAAAGTAGTGATAATAATAACAATAATAAAATATAGGAGAGAGAGAGAGGGCAATGAGAGCTGAAAACGCATAGGAACACACACACAAACAGAGAAAAAAAAAATAGAGGGAATATATTTATATATATAATAAAAACAAGTGAAAATGTTAATAATAGAAGAAAAAAATGTATACAGCAATAATTATAGAACCGCTTAGAAAGAGAAGAGTAATAAAAAAGCAAATGAAAAAAGGAAAATAGTTCAAATAAAAGAAAAACGAAAAAAAAAACATTTTACGAATCAAGATCCACACCTAATGAGAGCAAAACATCTTTAGAGTATTTGGCAAGTACTTCACGTGCCTTCACTGCATTACGTTGTGCCTGTAATGCCTCTACAAGAATACGTTGTTGTTCCTTAAGCCACTCCTGTCGCTTTTCACCCTCTAACTCTGGTGGAACACGTTGAAGTATCATTTCATATGACGGTAATGCTATTGTAGTAGTATTAGTTACTGCTGCTGCTTGTGCAGATGGACTCTCTTGTACAGGGACTGTGGTAGATGATATATCAGCAACGGCTATGGCTGCGGTATCACTACTGCAGGATTCATCCTTTACAGATGGAGAAAACATTGCCGCAATAGAACGTTCCTCACTACGCCAATTGGTTCCTCGTCTATCTGTAGCAATTACATGTGCGTAGGAAAGAGAGTTACTTCTCTCTTTTCTTTGTCCAAATAAAGAAGATTGGACTTCTCTCTTGTATTGATTACGTTGTTTATCTTTTTCCTCCTCTCGCATTATAGCAGACCGGCATTGACTGTTAGATCCAACTCCAAAGTGTGAAAAGGTATGTGGTGTTAATATATTACTCTTTCCACGTCTGGTATTATTACCACTACCACGTTCCAATCGGAGTTGATAGACATTACCAAGCCAATCACCAGCAATGTGAATAGTGGATTGCAAGGACCATGATGAGAACCGATTTCTCATACTAACATTATTAGTAGTATTTGTATTCGTAATAGGAAAACGAACATTAGTGGAATTTCGCCCTAGAAACTGTTTATCTGGCATCTGTAATACTGTAACAGCCGTTATACCTGATGATGCGGAAAATACACCACGTTCATGCCATTTACCCTTAATAAAGGCACTTTTCGCTTCTTTCTCATCTAACTTTATATATTCATCTTCCTCATCACCTTCCTCATCATCTTCATTTTCTTTATCATTATTATTCTCTTTCTCTTGCATAACTTGTCTTTCTCTCTTATCAGGCCTAATACTCTCTTCCCCACTAAAGGTGGATTCCCCTTCACGAAATGGAAATACCGTAAAGAGCCGCACAGAACCATCATGACATCCCACAGTGAGGTGTAATGGTGTGAGTACATCCCGCCAAACATACGGTTCTTTTGTATCTTCGCACATCGCAATAGGGCCGGATGGCCCTGTTGTTAATGCAATAGAGTCTACAGCCACACGTCTACCATGACGACCCACCATCTCTGCAGAATGTCGAAGCACAAGTCGTACACTTCGTTGTTGTTGTATCATATGTCGTTTTACACTATTATTAATATTATTATTATTATTATTATTATTATTATTATTATTATTATTATTATTATTATTATTATTATTATTATTATTATTATTATTATTATTATTAAACTGTATAGTTTCAGATTCATCTTCTTCATCTTTATCTTCTTTTTCTTCTTCTTCTTCAGCTCTTATGACTGGATCGGTTTCGTACATGGCTTCCAGTAGCAACACTTTACCAGAGCTCGTGCCAACAGCGAAAAGTGCAGAGAAAGGACATAACGGCGATGACAATGATAGCGTTGATAATGACAAGGAAGAATCAGAAGTATTGCATTTTACTTCTGTCCATCCTCCTCGCACACGAACACGATTACTCACACAAAGAAACACATCTCCATTTTCTAACATGTAATTATTACATTCTTTAGCTTCTATACGTTGAGATTCCAATGATATATGTTGAATTGGTAAAGGGACCATAGATTGTAAAGATGCCACTGCGAGATGGCAACGTTGTCGTCCTACTACAATATAACTTCCATCAAGCAAATACTTCTCTCGATGCTTACAAGAGGTACCACCTGTGTTCACTGTTATTATTTCCTTTGATTCATCTATATTATTATCATTATTACTATTATCGTCATCATCCGATAACTCAGTCTTCTCTTCCTTTGGATGAATTTCCTCTTTTTCAGTTTCCTTCCCTTTATGACCCTCTCGTTCACGCCACATCAACGGCACAGCTCCTACAATTTCCTCCGCATATTTCACTGAAAAACTCATGGATGTATTGCTCATACTACTTGTTGATCCCACTACAGAAAGTTTACCGTCCTTCTTCAACCTCACACAATCAAACGACGTTACCCACCTTAATGTAGCTCGTTGTGGTGTACGTCTCTTATCCTCCATATTATTATTATTATTATTATTATTATTATTATCATTATTTTCTTTATCCCCATTAAACACTTTGGAAACTTCTGCAGATGCCTCTACACTCTCTGTACTCTCTTCCTTTTCCTCCTCATCTGATGAATTAGTATAACAAGAGGACTTTCCATATTCTTCATTTGAACTTTTACTCTCTGCATCTCCACCAGCTAACAAAGATCCATGCGGTTCATCCTCTTCAGCCTTTTCTGTCTGATCATTACATACACACACACATACCTCTTCCGTTTCTGTTTCTCGTTCTTTTACAACTACTCCTACTTGTTGCAAACTATAAGGAGATAATAACTTTCGATTCATCTTCTTAGTGGGACGCTGGGCTCCACTTATGGATGTTAGGCGAGTGTCATCTTCATACATCTCCCATGCGGCCATCATTCCATTTGTTGTGAGGGCCATTGCACGTGCACGGAGAGGATAATGTGGATTAGACGCATATACCGCATTATTATTATTATTATTATTATTATTATTATTATTATTATTATTATTATTGTTATCCTGCCTTTGTTTCCGATGCTGTTTACACTCCTCCTCTTCTTCTGCAGTTTGCTCCACCACACATCCAACAAATACAACCGGATAAACTCCCTCTAGTGCTATACATATACGTTGCAGCAGAAGTCCTTCACGGCGATCAAGTCCTGGAGTTGCGGCCCAAACAAAAACCTCTCCAACGGCTGTTCCACACATAATGCGTTTATTCTGCATACCAATACAAATACAAGATACACGATTCTGTTCATGTGAGAGCGAAAAGTACGGGGTAAAGGATTGTTCCTTACTTCCACTATAATCATATTGGACACCCCCACCTACATCTTCATAGGCGGTGAAAACAAAGGCTAAACCATCCACACCAGCTGTAACAAAGAAAGAACCATCAGAAGCTGCTGCACATGCTGTTACAATCATAGCATGTTTTCCACGCAATGCTATAGACTCTGTACGATCTGTTTTTGCAAGAGACCACTCTTTAAGGTTTCGCTCTAGTGAAGATGTAAAAAGCGTGCTTGGTTTCGTTTGATGAAAGGCAACCGCAGTGACGGCACGACGATGTCCATTAAGTGTGGTTAATGTAGTTCCCGTTACACCGGCATATGTAATACAAACTCCACCGTGTTCATTCGCGGAAGCCATAAATACGGCATCTGGTGAAAATGCAATACATGTAATAGGAATACCAACATGTAGTTTAAGACGTGCACTACACTCTGCTGAGGCGTAGTCGTAAAGATAAATATCTCCATCATATAAGGCAATCGCACAGGTTACTACCATAGAAGGCATAAATGCTAAATCTCGTACAGGACTTCCTGTTTTCAGCATATGATATTCATATGGTAGTTTTGAACGCATTACGACATTTCCCTTACTAATGTTTATTATATTATTATTTGTACCATCCTTCTTTAAATGTTCTCGTGGACGTTGGGTATTAATAAAGTAAACACGACCTTCCCATGATCCTGTTGCAAGAATTTCACCAGAACTATGATATGCTACAGATGAAACTGGTGCATTATGATGTTTTAATATTTCATTAGCTTCTAAACCTGATCGTACTGTAGCTTCTGCTACACTACTTACTACTTGCCATAGTATACACGTCGCATCATAACTACCAGTACAAACCAAACTTTCAGTAGGATGACAAGCAATGGAAGAAATACAACGTCTGTGAGAAATATGACTTTGTTGAAGAAGACTATTATCTTCAAGACTCCAAACACGTAGAATACCACGACCACATCCTGTAACTAATATATGTGATCTGTGCGGTAAAAATGCAATAGCGGTAACAGGGGCATTATGTTTTAGTGATGCCGTTATTTGATCCACTGTACCTCGTGGAATAACACGTACCATCATATCATCTCCTCCAGCTGCGATATAATTACCATCATCACTTGGAGCAAGACACTGTAATGGTTCTGTAGATGGATATATAATGGTTCGCCCTTCCTCACCTCTTTGAGCACTATTTAACCATTTTACCCAAGTATCACGTTTACAACTTCCTGCATGTCCAGTTTCTGGTGGTAATAAAACACCATGAAATATTTTGTAAAGATGCATTCGATTTCGAACACACTGTCGTAATAACATTGGTCTATATTCTAGAATATGATATTCTTCTTGTAAAAAATCCACAATTGGACTTAATTTATTGGATAACTGTGTATTCAACATCATCGCTTGAGAGAGAATATTCAAAAAACGTTGTAAATACGTCGCATTAACAATTAAATTTTCAAGTAGTGGTAAATATGAAGCAAGCACGGAAAAGGCATCATACTCCTTCGCACGTAATGCTAAATGAAGAAGCGCTAATAATTGACTAGCGGAATAACGACGTGGGTGAAAGACACAGGCCTCTTGTGTACCACGTTGAATAATAGAATCCATGGCAACGCGAATACTCTCTCGTACATCATATCGTTCCGCATCTATAGAAATAGGACGAAAATACAATTCAGCGGCGAGATACTTTGCGCAGGCATCTACAATATCAGAAGTACGTGGAAGATAACGGGCGGCAATAGAAGCTTCAAAGGATGCACTGGAAACTATCACACGTCGTCGTACTAAACGTAAACAAGTTCCATTTAATAACATAACAAGACGAGAGGCAGTTGAAACATTGGAAACAAGACGATAAAGGTTAAATTCTTTAATTCCACCAATATCATGGGAGAGGTATAATGTAATAAGAACGGTTCGACATGTTTTTTCATCAAAACGCTCTTCTAATTTTTTATACATCTCAAGATGTAACTGAGAAAGGGTAGAAGGAAGTTGTACAATATCATTTCTCAAAGTATCAAAAGTACTAAATAAACGTAAATACGTAATGGCGTAGATAAGATATGAAGCTTGATTAGCATCTGTTTTTCGAAGAAGTAACTTTAATTCATTTACACGAAATGATTCTTGTAATCGTTTCCCATAGGAAGCTAAATGTCTACGAACAAGTTCTGCCCGTTCAGAGATATTTAAATTTGGTAATGAAATACTTCGTGCTGGTGGAAGACGTGATTTAAGTGCTGTAGCAAAAGGACTACCAAATGGTGTTGAAACAAGAAAACGAATCTCTGGACCAGTACCAGGATATACGATCCATCCTAAATTACTTAATATCTCCCCCGCATACGGGGATTTATCCATACCATCTAATATCATACAAATATTTTTCTTTTTCTTTGCGGCATCATAAATACGCGGTAAAAGTTGTAAAAGTATGGTAATGGGATCACTTTCTCGTATACAAAAGTCTTCCTGTAAACCGAGTCGATATACCAGTGAAAAGGCAATATAATATGCCAAACGTCGTAGACTTCCATCACTGGCTTCACATGCGAAATGAACAATCATGACATTAGTGTTTTCCATTGCTTCAACATGTGCTGCAACAGCTGCACAAATAGTAGAAGCTCCATTACCTTCAGCACCTTGTAAAAGAAGAACATTATGTTCTGAATTTATCACATAATGAGTAGTTGAATCAGACGTAAGAACATTGTTAGTAGTATTAGTCATCGTCATCGTCATCATTGTTCCTCCATCTGCTGTTCCTTCTACTACTGTTCTTGATGCTGATTTAATAGAAACTGTTGGGTCACAACCGGAAAGTACAAAGAGAGACAATTTTTCTACAAACCCCATTGGAGGTACAAATGTTTTTAAAAGTGTGGATGTAAAACTTATTTGATCCATGTGCTCTGTTTCGTACAATGTTTGATTAACGTTTGTTTTACTTTTTTTGTGTGGATTATTCTTAAGGGTAGATTGAGCAGTCCCTACAGTATCTGTATCACCGTCCATAGGAAGACCAAAGTGATGTTGCACGATAGACTTTAATGCCACAAACGCCTTTCGTGAAAAATCAGTCATATCTAGTGGTATACATGTTGCCATTGCGTTTGCGGTTGAAGCTGTTGTCATTGTAGTAATAGTAGGAGTATTAGTAGTAGTATTGGTATTAAAAGTAAAATTGTTTGTAGAAGTCATAAAAGGCTCTGTCATAGTATTATTCATAGAAAGGGTTGCAAAGGGATTATCTACTCCCGCTTTATGTGTTGCCGTGTATGGAATAACAGGAGCTCCTTGCGTTTTTAAGTATTTCGTGAGTTTCGTAATAGATTGAATAGTTGTAGGCGTATCCGGGGCATACGCTTTTCTCTCACTTCCAATAGGCAGCGATGCCATTAGTGTGCCCTGATCCCGAATAAGAAATGCCATTGTGCGTGGATGTCGTTTCTTTGTACGTCTTGCAGCTGTAAAAATAGCATGCCGCATCTCCATCTCAGTAACGGACATTTTTTCTTCATTACTTTGTTGCGATGGAAACTGTCGAAGCCATGCAAAGTCGGCTGGATCCACATCCTCATCCACACGATGATATAACGTGGGTGGACAATATCCATAACGTGAGCCCAACACACCGAGAAAGAACGGCGCACACCGTGAGACCTCATTAAGGCAAACCGAAAGAGAGAGATTTGAGCTGCTGGCATCTTCTGTGATTCCCCAGCGGAGATCCACCTCGAGGATGTTCACATGCAATCCGGCTTCTGCTGCCCAGCGACGGAGGCGGGGAAAGACATCCAGCACTAATGCATTTCGTTCATTCTCCATATCAAGAAAGGTGGAGGAAATAAAGAATCGACAATCATGATAAGTAGAGAGAAATAATGGTTCTGGGGAAAGTAAAGACATTTTCTTTTTACTTTCTTCTCCTTCTTCACTTGTTTTGACTACTTCTCTTCCTCCTGTTGTTGTTCCCGTTGTTTTGGTTGTAGTTAATACATTTTCTGTAGATCCAGCAGTTATGGCTGTTGTACCTTCTACAAAAGTTTCAGCTGTAAGTGGTTCTAAGGCTGGTACATATGCATGCTTCTGTCTCTCCTTCTCTAATTTAGATACTTGATATAATACGCGAAGTTCCCTCTTAAAGTTTTGATCTGGACGAATAGCGGCACGGTTAACATCATAGACTTCATCTGCTCGCTCAATATAACGTCGAGGACCACCAGAAACGCGTTCTGCCACTATACGTAGAACAGAATCTGAAAAACCAGTTAATAAAATATCATTTTTATGATGATAACGGATTTGTGTATTTAAATCCACATCAAATGATGTACTAAGACCAACAAATAATAACTCTTCATTACATGTACGACGCATACGTTCCAGATAAACAGGAAGATCTCCTAAAGATGGGGCATCATTTTGTCCAGCATAACAACTATGTTTACCACCCATAACGACTAAAGCTTGAAGGTTTACTCTATGCTCAATAAGGTTATCAAGATAGGCATAAGGGAATTTTATATTAGTACTAGGATCTATTCCACTACTAGTGTTTATTTCACTCGAACTAGAATATGATTCTTCAGGCCACATCATATCACGACATATATATCCAACTCTTTCTGCATTCTCTAATATACCTCCTTCATGTCGGAATTCCCATCCCATTACACGATACTCATCACCACATAGTACTAATAATTCACAATGTTCACAAGCATACTTAAACGATACTGCTAATAAGGCAGCCTTGTCTATATCAGCCATACCATAAGCACCTGAATACATGGAATCATAACTTGCATTTAGAATAATAATAGAACTTCCACGAATTGGCATAATATTTACTCGTGCAGATATTTCAGCGGCTTGATTTAATGCAGTTTGATATTGTTTTTGTAATAATTCCACATATTCCACTGTAGGAGGTTCATCCCTACATATCTTTCTTTTTACACGAGGAGGAGGTGGAGTGTATAGTTTATCTATAGCACTCGTCGGTGTAAACTTAAGAGCCTCATACGCACTAAGAAATCTGTAGGGAAACTGACGTGACATTAATACTTCTTCTTCGCATGTCAAACGATTCATAATGGTAGTATGTGTCTTTTCACTACATTTATGAAGTACTATATTACGAAGATTCCGCAATGTAGCCATAAAAGGTAATTTTTTACGTTCTACAAGATTATCCCATATGGATCCATGATTACCATAAGCAGAGAGTTGTGTTTCCCATGTCTCTGGTACTGGAAGTTTCATACGTTGACCACACTTTGTAGGATCAAATTTACTTTTCCCACCTTCATCTAATCCTTGTTGTCTAAATGCTTCTTCTGTATTTGGATATCGTTTACCCAGTAAACAACAAACAGTATATGCAGGATGTGATATATGTAGTCGTCGTATGAGTTCCTTAAATGTTAGCGTGGAATAATAATCTTCTGAAGTAGTATTACTAGATGTTGAAGATTTCTTTAACTCCTTTTGTTTTTTGGCTCGAGATCTCTTAACTGATCTTTCATTATTGTATTTGGCAAGAGCAAAATCATCAAACATGGTAAAAGTCGCAACTAATGCGTGTCGCAATGCATTTGGTATTCCTTTTCTTGTTTCCTCCGTTGTTATTTTTTCTTTCTTGTTTTTTTCTTTTTCTTCTTTTTCTTTCTGAGATGCACTGTTATTTCCTTCTTCCTTCATATAGTTAGGGGAAAGACATATATGTGGCTTTTGCATGGCAATATTCGCAATATTTAGCCAATCAGATGGTAAACGAATTATACGTTTCATGTAACACTTAAGAAACGGTTGACAATTCGGTTCAAAAGCGCATAACGCAACGAGAAGCGCAGCGGTACGACGAATATTAAGATCATGACGAACATAAAGTGCAAGTTTTAACACAAATTCCCCATCCACAAAACTAATAATATGTACTAATTCAGCAATTCGTATGGAATTCTCTAGATGTGCCTTTGCCTCTTGAGAGAGTGGTGGTTTCTTTGGTGGAAACTGCAATTCCTGCAATAGTGAGGCACTCACACGGCCGATAAGTTCATCTTTTTCATACCGTACATCTCCCACAGTTTCATTATTGTACGAGAAAGAAAGTGCATCATCTGGATTACTATCTTCTTCGTGTTTTTTTTCTCTTTGTCTGACAGAAAGTGGAGTGTCTGTCATTATTTTATTACTTCTTGTAGGGGGGATAAATATAGCAATATGTATGTATATGTATTTCCTTCTTTCTTTGTTAATCCCACTCTTTTTATTTTATTTTTATTTTTTACTTTTTTGCAAGTTGTAAGTATTTGTTTTTCTCTTGATGGCAAGTATATTTATTTACAATGCGAAAGAAAGAAATCACGAAAAAAAAAGAAGAAAATTGGAGTGTGAAAGAAGCCTTAAAAGTAAAGTGGCAAGTATGTATAGATTCTAACAATAACAACAATAATATGGCACGATAAGAAGAGGTAAAGAAAATCAGTAAACATTGTAAAATTCACCTTCATCACTACTGCAGGTGTAGTACTCAATCTATACAAATATGTATCGTGTCATCTTTTTTTTTTTTCACTCTTTCATTCTTACTTCTTCTCACAATGCCCAAACGACACACAGAGAGATATATGTATAGAGACACATTGCACAGATCACCTCAGAAGCTTATTTTTCTTTTTTCTTTTCTTTTCTTTTCTTAAAAAAAAAAGTATTCCTTTTCTTCACGCCCTCACTCTTCACACAGTCTTCGCTATGTAAATGCAGGTAAACATTTATATATTTTTTTACTTATATAAATATATCCTGCCTGTCCCTAATTACCTAATTCACAGACTTCAAAAAATTGCAGAATAAACCATCGCAAAAAAAAAAAAAATAATAATAACAATAATAATAATAATAATAATAATAATAATAATAATAATAATAATAATAATAATAATAATAATAATATTAATAATAGTAAAAACACATACAAGCGTAGAGATATATACACAGAAACACATACAACAGACGTGAAGTAGACAGACAACCAACAACAGAATCCCCTCCCTAACCCACACAATATCTTTCTATTTTCTTTTTCTCTCTTTCCCTCTATTGTGTGCGTTCTGTCAAGAGGAAAACCCCCGTCATAGCAATTGCTGTTCCCAGTACTACTACTACTACTACTTTCACGGCTGTTGATAATGCATGTTACCTCTCCCTTCTACCCTTGTTCTTCTTCTTTCGTATTCTCTTTCTTCTTCTTCGTCTTATTATTATTATTATTATTATTATTATTAATCTTTGTCTTAAATAGCCTTTGTCACCACTGTTGGTTCAAAATCCTTTGGGAGATAACCCGTCTGCTCGGTATTCCAATCCATTTTGCGTGGCGGGGCCCGATCGCCCCAGAAGTAAATCGTCGCCCCCTCCCACGAGAACATCCACAGAAACGCGTAAAGTGTCGGCGTGGCGATAAGATACTCCCGCCGCATCGCCACGGCGCGGTTCATCATCCACTTAATATCCACAAGCCGCAGGACCCGCAGAGGACCGTTGAGGTGACCAAAGAAACCTTTACATTCATCCGCGGGTGGAATCTCGGCGAGTGTGGGGCGCACGAAGAGTTCACCGCCACTGCGGCGAATGGGTGTGCGGCGGAATAGTGAAATGCTGCTGCGGCGAAGCATGAGGGCTCTATCTTACGTAAAGGCAGAAATACTAAGAGAATATAATCTACAATATATATATATATAGTGTGTGTGTGTTGGGGGGGAGTATGATGCAAGATAAAAAGAAATGGGAAATTAGATTTGATATCGTGAAAGCGTTTGTAGAAGCAAAATAAGCAAGAGAAGGAAAGTAATATATTACACACCTATTAAATGAGGGCGAACGAAACAAGTAATTATAATAGTGATAATATACAATGGTACGAAAACCAACACCGGCAGGGAGAAAAAAGAAAAGAGAAAAAATTTCAAAAAGTAATTAACAGAAATATTAACGAATTCCCATACTTCTATCCATATATGCATAATAAAATTTTTCTGGAATATTTTCTCTTACTTTTATGTGTATCTTTTTCTTTTTAATTTATTTACTTCCTTTTGTGAAGGTAAAAGTCCATCTCTTCACTCACTTTTACCCCATACTTGCATTATTCGCCTCTCGCAAACTATTGAGAATACCAGCTGTTGTCATACGCGGAAGAAACACACGGCCGCCTTTTCCCACTATACCACCAAACATCTCTGCCACACACGATTTCTGTACTCTATCTTTTGTTAACAGTACAATAGGAGGACCACAGCCCCGCTTATTCTGCAGTAATAACTCACCCATTAATGCCGCCGATACGAGATCTCCTGATTCACTCCGTGTAGCGGCATACACAGTAAACATATCCGAATGTGGGTGTAAACGGGAGAGTTGAAAGAAAATGTGTCCAGGACGAGATGTGTGTGGAATAAAGACTTCATGCACACAAACAAATGCACATGGTACACGACGAAAGAAACGAAGACTTTCTTCACTTCTAAGTAACTCAAATAATACATCCTCCGTACCTAATTCAATATTTGCTACATCTAACATTACGACTACTCGAGCTACAGGTAATACCGTTTTCCCTACATCCTGTGAATGTGCACTTGATGGAAGGGATTTAAACAGACGTTTCATTTCACGTGCATTGTATTCCGCAAAACTACTCTGTGCAGATCCATTAAAGGCATGTAACCAGCTCATATGTCGTGTTATTTCTAATGGAGTCATCCATGGCGGTTGTGGGCCGGATGGAGGAGCCACACTACAGCAAATAGGACAACGGTAGAGTGGCATCGTCACTTCAACACCATTTAAACATTCAAGTGGACGATTTAATAAAGCATTCATACGTGTGGAAAAGTAGTTAACAGATTCTCTAATCCCAGGTGACCGTCCATACAAACTTACATCTGGTCCATTAATAGGTTTACTAAGTTCACTTTGTTTATTAAAAGAATTCGATGATCTCGCAATAGCAGAAAGAGAAGCGGGATTATTCTCACGGAGAGATCGTGCTAGTGGGTGAATGAATCGCTCCACATCACGGCGAAGTGATGCTGAAGAAGTAGTACTGCAGCCAGTAGAAGGTATACGCATTACAGATACCACTAATATTACTGAAATGTAGAGGATATAGAAACAACAACAGCGAAAAAAAAAAAACGAAATGAAAACATTAATGTTTTACATGATACAATTCCAATGGATTAAGTTACTTACTTCCATTTCAATCGACAACGGTTGACTTAAATGAAATCAAATGGGGGAAAAAAATGTGCAAGAAAATGGGTTTCTCCATTACATCAGTGGTAACCCATCAATATCGATGTTGAGTAGAAGTGCCACATAATAGTTCCATCGTTGTAGGATGTATGTTATATATATATATACTTGTTTACATAATTCAATCGAAGGGTATGAAATTTTATACCGTCATAAGGAGAGGGAAAACATACACAAAAGCATAACACAGAAAAATGTCAAATATAACAAGAATAATAATTAATATACACATATACAGACAAACAGAGATAAAATAAAATGAAGAGACCAAAAAAAAAAAAAAAAAAAAACAATTTTATTGATTGTCTCTTTTTATTTTTTTTTCTCTCTCGCTTTTCCGTACTAAACCCCAGCCAATATCTTCTCTCCCACTCCCTCTTACCCTGTAATAGGAGGAACATCCACAAAGAGCATAGTTGGCAGCGTTAACAATTCCGGTTCTGTGCCCACCACATCCTCCGGTACGGCCAGACAAGTAATGATCTGTTCCGCACTGCAGTATCCCGCCTGTACGGCATCCGCAGCGGCATCCAACTCCATCTGCGCACTCCCCTGCACTCCACGTGATAAGAGCGGCATACGCACACGTTTTCCCCGTTCTTCCAATTCAAGTAAACACTCATCAATTCGCCGGCGGAGTTCTTTTTGTCCACCGTGGCAGTTGAGGAGTTGCAGGACGGGGCCGAGGAAGGGACGGTAACGTGGGGGTATGGGAAGTGTACCGAGTTTTAATAATAATACACAAAAGGTGTGGGCGAGGCGTAGCGTGCGAAGATACAATGGAGCCCATAATGACTGTTCCGCCCGGAAGAAATCACGATATGGTGAAACGTGATAATTATAATGTAATACCGCACACTCATTACGGTGTAAGGCGGCAAGCTGCTCACTATAGGATGCCTCTAATTGCAATAGACGTATAGTACTTGAAAGCTGCTCTCCAACGGTATCAGCATCTGTTTGGGTGAAGAGTAAGTCTGAGGGATTTGTGAATTCTCCACCTTGATATCCTTCTGAATTCTTCAATAGATCAGCGGCTAATCGGCGGTATTGTACACGTAAACGCTGCAGAGTTGGAAGAATTTTATCATTATTTTCCATAAGTGCAGAGGCGGCAACAAAGTACAACTGGTGTACGTCAAGTACATAGTGATTACGTTGTGTCGGTGCGGCCAAGATGGATTCATGATTCATCACTTGTTGTCGTTGTTGTCGTCGTTGTTCGTTTTCTTGAAGTAAGAAAGGTGGAGAAACGAATAAAGAAATAGAAGTATTTTGTGATCGCACCTTTTCTTCTCTTTCTTCACTTTCTCTTTCCAGTAATGGTGGTGGTGCTGCTGCCACAGAGGGTGATACTCTTTGGATTCTCACTTGTTCCTGTCTAGAGACTACTGTGTGAATAGATAATGCGACGAGAACTCTAGCAAGAATACAACGATGCACTTCTACAGACTCTTCATTTGCGAGTTGTTTCATCACTGTTGCCCGCCATTGACTTTGTCGAACTATAGCAGTAGTATCAATCGTATAGGCAACTAGTATCTCATAACGGCGTGGAGGTTCACCAAGGATATCCGTAGTGGAGGAAAGAAATGTATAAAGATCAAAAGGAGAAATAACACCAGTATCCTCTCCCACATGTGTATTATCAACATAGGAAGTAATCTGATTTGTCTTTTTTTCATTAACATTACCTCTATTACTATTATTATTATTATTATTATTATTATTATTATTATTGGGAGTACCTTGTAGAGTAGAAGAGGGAATAATACATTGCCGTGATGATTGGGATATGCCTGATAGCGTCAGACCATCCACAGTCACAACTCGCACCCGTCCACCACGAGAGTCAAAATGTAGACGAAGTGGAAACAACATTTGATTGGGTGATATTGCAGGCGAGTCTACCGTTACGAGAGAACCAGCATTATTCTTTGTACACCGTTCTAATAATAGTAATGATGATACTTGTCGTGAGTGTAGTTGTGAAGGAGACATTACACCAGTTGTTTGTGTTTCAGTTGCATGCATATATTTGAATATCTCTTGGGTAATTTTCTTAAGTTCAGCAAAATCGTTATTCTGAATCACGCGTTCTACCCAATTAATTTCTCTGTATACACTACTACTAGGAGCGAAAAGAATCCCTTCTCGAAACTGTTGAAATGTATCAAATACCTTGTAAAAGTGAACTTTAATATCAGTAGCTTTTTTCACATCGGATGTGACTCCCTTATAAGAACGGGCAATTTGATTAGTGAGAATATGTAATTCCTGTAATGGATTACACATCTTATTATTTTTGTGACTAATGCTTCTTCTACTATTGGGTTCTACAATATTATTATTATTATTTCCAGTTTCTCTTTTACCCACTAATCTCTTTTCGCCAGGTCCTGCACCCGTTAAGATACGCTGCGTAATAGATTGTTGAATAACGAGTGCATTTGTAGACGGCGGAACCAACTTCAGTAATTGTGATGTCACAAGACATTCCTCCTTTACGAATTTTTCCTGCTGCTGTTCTTGTGATTGTGCTGTTGATATATCTTTACCTTCTCCATTCTCTTCCTGTTTTTCTTCTTCCGTTGTTGTCCATGTACATAAGAGTCCTTTCCAGCGGTTTTGTTTCACCATACGTTCATGCTGTGCCACTTCATCTCTCGCTTTTCTCTCTTCTTCCATCTGTCGTGCCTGACGATGTCGTTCACGCTGTTGCATGGCCTGATGTCGTAATAGCGACTTTGCGAGAAATAAACTTTCTTCCTCTTTGTAAATACGTATCATACATGTTTCGTGTAGTTCACTGGGATTATCCTGTTCTGCCCGTGGCACTCGTGAGACAATCGTACACCAACTGTTTAGGGCATTTGTGAAACGTTGCGCCCGCATATAACGAAAACGTTCCCGTGATGCCAATAACTGTAGGTCCTGTCGTACGGGTTTACGTTTTGTATATTGCACAGGCTCCTTTTTATTTACATTCTTTTCTTCTTTTTCTTTTCTCTTTCCTTGTTGTTTTTGTTTTTGTTTTTTATTTTTCTCAGACGGCGACAAGGATAAGGGTGAGGATGATGAAGATGATGTAGATGCTGTAGAGCCGTTACTATTGAGGGATGAGGCATTACTAAAGATAGAGGCTGTAGAGAACCTCTTCACACCGTGATGGCGGAATAAATGTGTATCATCGGGATAACAACAACACTGTTGTAATAATTGTAACTTCAACGGTGGTTTATACCACGGCACATCTGTCATGGTGATTGCTAACAGTGGACGTTCCACATTGTTTTTTATTGTTTCCCCCATAACTGTATTCGTTATCGTATTAGAAATAGGAGGGGGAGAAAGAGAAGGAGGAGCTGAAAGGGCATTCATTATTACACCCGCATCATTTGTACCACCTAATGAAAACGCTGCGGAGATGTTTTGTAGTGTTTGTGTGATACGCCATGTTTCTGTGGCCTCTGCATGCATTGTGCCTGTGCCTAATAAATTGTCTATCGCAGAACCCATATCTGTATTTGAAAAGGTATCATTATACATTCCTCCTGTCTGCCGCAGCATCGTACGTCGTAACTCTTGTGTGGCGAGGGTCAGTTCTGACATAAAAGGTTCCTTAGTGCGTTTGTGTAATTTTGGTAATCGAACTATTGAATGTACATCCTTATTGTTATTGTTATTATTATAATGTTCCTTATCTTTGGCATTACTGTTGCTAATGTGATTAGCGACTCGATTCAATGAAATTCCTCTTTTCGCAGATGGTATGGGAAGTGGTTGGCACAATATACGGGTATTCTCTCGCTGTTTTACATGATTAGATCGTGCCCCATGCATACAAAGAGATGTTTCTCTGCAACTATAATTCTTTCTTTTTGTTTTCTTTTTAACTCTGTAGAGTCTATCGTCTTGGATTCTTTTCTCGTTTTATACAGTTTTTGATCCAATAAGAAGAAGACGGAGTGTTTCTTTTTTTTTATGCACTCTTTTTTCTCTTCTTTTCTTCTTTGTGATTGTAGGTGGGCGTACTGTCTTCTATAAATTATTATCACATGGAGAAACAACAGAGGAAAAGAGAGAAAGAACGCGATTTAAATGCAGCATGTAAAGTGAATAGAAATGTATAATATTAAAGATGATAGTATTCAAAAATATAGAAATATCGCTCTAAAAAATAAAATGTTAAAAAAACAACAACAACAATACCAATGCCAATAGCAATAGCAAATGTCTCCCTTTATCCACACACACATACACAGAGATAGAGAGAAAGAGAGATAAAGAAAGAAAGAGTCAAAAATCCACGAAATTAACAGAGTAATAGTTATTCATTCATTTATTCAATCCCTCCTTTTCTTTTTCACTTAGGTTAATGCCCGACAAGCGGTATAACGAGCAAACTGGTACACTTCTTCCTCACTGTGAGCACTACCCAAGATAAAAGGAAGCGGCTCCACTTCCACTCTTCCTGTTCTTTCTTCTTCTTCACTTCTCTCTTTTTCTCCTTTTTCTTCTTTATAGTGTGATACATGTGGTTGGTGTAATTCTGCCGCAGTACGTGGGTGAAACCATCCCTCTGAGACTATAAGAACTTTAGTGTGCAATGCAGGAACTGCGAGATTCCCTTCAGAATTCCCTTTCCGTACTGCAGCCGTACAAATACACTGCAGTGCTGCATTAAATGTGTATAAACCAGCATTTGGATACCACAAAACATCATCTTGAATGAATGGATCATTACTATCTATTGCAGTTCCTAACTCTCTACTCACTGCAGAGATAGTTATTGTTGTTCTGTTTGTTGCTAGACTTCGACTCTTTACACCAATCGCAACTGTTAAAAGACCCAAAACTTCATTATAACGTTCTTCCAGCATCGCTTTTACGATTTCACGAATACGTTTCATATGTCCACCAACAGCTACACCGTGTTGTGTATGTGAGTACAACACAAGTACCACGAGTCTTCGTGGAATTGTTAGTTTATTTCCATTCAATGATTGTTGTTGTCCTTCTTCTTGTTGGATAGATTTATGTAGTATCTGTAATGCCTCACGTGCCCACTTAAAGCGCAAGTACACATCATTGTGAATTGTACTAAATGGGATCTCTGCAGTTCCATATAATTTTTCCTGATCACACACAGTAGTGAAACGATTACTGAGACGACGATGAAGGCGTACATCTTCTCTCACAGAGAGTATAGCATGATTAGAATTATTACTGTTATTATTATGAATATTACTGGTACTACATGAGATATCTGTGACACCATCAGGTGAGAGGTTCAGAGAAAATGATGTATTCATTTGATTCGAAAACTCCGGTCGTATGTGTGAAAGACGCCGTAGGAAATATTGTTCAATATTATCTGAATTACTATAGTGAGAAGAAGAAGAAACTGCAACACTTACTCTATTACATTCTTTAATTTCTTGTTTTTCTTGTTGTCGATGTTGTGAGAAGTCTATCACTCGTGTATGTGCGTTTTTGATGCCATTACCGCTCTTTACACGGCGTGGAGCAAATATAAAAGCCTGTCGTCGAAGAAACATTTAAACACGACTGGAGTATTCACTCTATTGAAATAGATCCATGGTTATCGAAATACGAAATGCAAACAATAGCAATAACAACAACAACAAGAGGAGGAGGAGGAGCAAGAAGAAGAAGAACAAGAAAGAAGGAACGAAATAGCAAAACACCAGAATACTAGAGAAGTTAATATTCCAGATGAAATAAAAGTGGGATTTATGAACATATTTTTTTTTTTTGCTTCTTACTTTTCTCTTTTTCTCCTCTTCTTCTTCTCCTCATCCTCCTCCTTTCTTCCTTCTCTAAATCCATAGAAGCAACATATATCACAATTGGATTATTGGTGTTCACTTTCCTTGCTGTCAGTTCCCCCAATCGGCATCGGTGTTGTACCACTTCCCTCCACATTCTCACTATTGCTCTTCTCAACCACCTCCATCTCTTTACTTTCACCACTATTATTATTATTATTATTATTATTATTATTATTATTATTATTGTTAGTAGTAGTAGTAGTACTGCTATCTGGGTGGCGCGTTCCATATGCAAGCTCCTTATCCCGTGAGGCGATATACCGCTCAAACGCCTCCTCTACACTTTTCCCACGCCCACCACGTCCTCCTCCACCAAATCTTCGCATTCCACGTCCACCACGACGAGCCCCAAAACGTCCCATAAAATCACTTTTATTATTATTATTATTATTATTATTATTATTATTATTATTATTATTATTATTATTATTATTATAACAACTGTCACCAATGCTTCCACCTTCCATAACGGCTTGATATTGATCGTGCTGCCACTTTCCATCACCGTCGGCGTCCTCATCATCGTCAAAGCCGCGGCGGCCGCGCGGACGGGACTGATGTAAAAGCACCACACCGTGATCACGCGAGAGTGAGACCTTCAGTACACTGCTGTCCACCGCCCGATCATTCATGTTCTGCACAGCCATACTGGCATCCGCAGGATTGCGGTATGTGCAGAGAACACTACCGATGAAGCGACCAGAGCGCTCGGTGAACATCTTGTATGACTCCACGGGACCAAACGCCTCAAATTCAGCGCGTAGAGCATTTGCCCCATCACGTTCAATACGTTCAAGTGGAATTTGTGTAATGTACACGCGGCATGTGTTATCAATGATAAGGCTTGTAGGCATAGCTTCACGATCGCGGGTTCGTTTGATACTGCTGCTATTATCACCATCCACTCGCCCTTCCGTGAAAGGAGTGAAGGTGTAGTCTTTCATGGCACCAGGCATAATTCAATGTCGTTTATTTCTTTTTTTACTCGTGGTGTAACGTTTTTTTTTTCCTTTTCACCGGATATCAAATAAACGACCTTTTTCCTTGTTTTTTTTCTTCCTTTTGTTGTTTCAACCTCCTGCTAGTGTATTTCGTAAAGAAAGAAAAGTCAACGTGTGATGAATTGTAAAAGAAAGCAGACATATCGAGATATATATAAATATAAAGACAAGGAAACGTACAAACAAGCAAAAAGTATAGTGAAAATCACAGAAAGCAGAAACGCACGTCAATCACAGAGACACGAACACATATCTCAATATAAATATAGGTAAATATAGAAGAAAAATATACACGTAAATATCCATGTATTTATATTTATGCAGGAAAAAATTCCACTCATGAACTCTTTTTCCCTCTTTTTTTCTTTTTTTTTTCTGATCCTCCACTTTTCCACGATTCGCTTCATCTGTTTTTTAGACGACCTCTGTGAACACTTTGCAGTATTCCTCTGTCTTTCTCTTTCTCTTCTCTTTTACACAGATTACCCCCTCTTTAAAAAAAATCTTCACCCATTAGTATATAAATATAAATATATATATATATATATATATATATATATATATATAACACGTTAGTGAGGTTTAACGGTGTGTCCATCCACGTACATATTACGCGTGGCCCGTGGCAGTGTAAAGTGCAATCCATCATGTTTATCCTGTCGCAGTGTAAGCTGACAGCCAAGACGTGAGGTGGGTTGCACAAAAAACGCGACATCCAGCATGTCATTCTCCGCCTCTGATGGTTCCTCAAAGAGTTCATCGGCGTTTGTCTTCTCTTCAAGGTATATATGACAGGTGGAACAGGCACAGGATCCACCACAGGCACCTTCTATCGGCAGATCGTTTTCAGCGGCCACGTCGAGAATAGTTTGCCCATCGTATGCCGTAAGAGTGCGTGTGGTGCCGTCTGCGAGAGTAACGTGAATGGTGAGTGGCCGTTCACGATCGCCGGTGCCCTCTCCACTGTGTCCTCGTCGCTGAAAGAGAAAGGGCGTAAAGGCGATGGCAGAAGAATATGAAGAAGAGAAGAAGAAAGAAGAGGGATATGAGTGGGCAAGAAGAGAGGAGAGGATCGGCGTGGACTGAAGAGGACGTAGACGATGTACAGTTTTGGCTAACATGAAATAAGGGCTTCTTCTCTGACCTACAGATGTATATGTAAATATATGTAAATATCAGTAATGCGGGTATAACTGTATATTTCTCTCTCTTTTTTTTTTGTCTGTGTGTAAGTGTGAAGAAGGGTGAACGACACTCCCTCCTTGCGATTGTATACACTTACAGGGTGGGAAATAGATTGAGAAATTAAGAAAGAGGAAAATAATGGATTGTAATGGAAAAAAAAAACTGGTAAAAAATATAATGTACGCCCACATGTATTCTCTTCCAACAACAATAACAAAAAGAAGAACAACAGAAACAGTACTAGCCACCACAACTTCTGGCCCATACGAATGCCTGTCGTTAGACATAGCAAACAGACACATCTCACAAGGAAAGATTCACCACATACACACGTAAATATAAACAAAGAGAGGCAAAGAAAGAAAAAAAACATACCCCCAATCAGGGATAGAATCTGTCTCATCTATGTAATAAATACGCTACATGAGTACATGGATGGATAAGTAAGTAAGGAATTTAAAAAAAAAGAAAAAGAAATGGAGCGTGGATTATGGAGCTGTCGCTTTTCTCATGTGAGCCCCACAAATGGAAAATTAAGAAAAAAAAAAAAGGCAACAAAAGAATAGAAAAAGACAGCGAAAACCGATAACCAATTAGACTGTTCCTTTAAAGTCATGAATAAGTCCCTCCGTCACTGTGATAATCCCCATCATATTATTCCACTGATGATTATTTCTTTTTTTCTCTCCGTTCTTTATATCTCACACAAGTTTACGTTATGAATTTTTCTGTTTTTCTTCATTCCATTTCCGCATTCACTCCTCTCCTCTACATGTGTCCATGTGTATTTCTGTATATAGATGTATACAAGTTTTTTTTTCTTTTTTGGTCGTATAGTGCAAGTACCTTTTTTTGTTATGTTTTGTTCTTGTTTGCCTTCTTTCGTATAGTTTTTTTTTCTTTTGCTTTCAACATGAATGATTTCGGTTTAATAGGAGGGAAGGTTAATAAAATAATTCTTTCGTCATTTTTTAAAAAATCTTTTTGTCGTTATTTTTTTTCCCTCTCTCTCTCTCTCTCTTTCCTCAATTCCCCTTCTTCCTTTTTTCTTCTTGTTATATATACATTTTTTTTTCTTTTTTCTCATTCCTTCTCTCTAACTCCACCCAGAACTCTTATTCGGTCGCTAATGGTTCGTCTTACTGTTGCTAGGGCTACTGCTACCTTCCTCCTCCTTCATGCAGTCAAATAGAATACGCCATGTCTTATCAAATCCAAACTCCATCATGGCAAATCCGCCAACCACCACAATCGTTAGAGCGAGTAACAGTAAATCGGTAGATATACTGTTCTCCACAAACACCCGCATAACTTGTTCATATGGGCCAATTAACACCACACCGGGGATATGAAGACGGAATGTGGAGAGGGAAACACTTGTGGATAATGTGCGGCGTAAAATAGAGGCAGCTCCTTGAGAAAATGATAAGGTGGAAGTGGATGAGACCACACGTTGTTTCATGTGGGATTCCAGTACTTCGGCGTACTTCACAACGGGTGAACTACCATCTACTGCAGAAGCCAAAGAACTTCGCTGCGATTCTGCCGCATAACGCAATAAACCCGCCATATACTCAGCACTTCCCAACCATTCTTGTTGTTTCTCTGCTTCTTGTTGTTGTACAGAAGCATTTTCTGCTGTATTGGGCTCACGCAAGAGTTGTTGTGCAAAAGTATGAATAAAATCCACTCGTCGTTTTAATTGCATAGCCATAGCGGGTGTAGTAGTGTTAAGCGTAGCAGGAATGGGAATACGATTACCACGGAAGAGTTGATCTATCCGATATGTACGAGTTGCGGAAAACGTTACGGCAGGGATTTGTCGATGAGCCAGTACTTCATGTTCAAAGCGAATATCATAATGATGATAATCTGTCTTTGAAGAGAGTATGATAAGAGCGATACCTTGTCGTGCCGCAATAGCCTGAGCTATTTCTTTTACTTTCACATACTGTGGACTCTTCGCAAAGGAATCATGCACATGCATATAAAGTGTTAAGGGTTTCTTTTCACTTCCCTTTAAACCATTCTTCTCTTCTTCATTACCATCTCCATCCGTGTTATTTGTATCAGGACTAGATGCTGCTAGCAACTCATCCAAGCATAATACAATTCGATAACGATCAAGATCAGCTTCTTGGCGCCTGGAGAGCCACTGTGTTGTACCGGCGTAGTTAAATCGAGCCGTATTTCCCAACAAGACTGAAACACTATACGGTGAAAGTGAAGAAGATGAAGATGATGAAAACTCTTCCGCTGCAGCTGTCCCCTCTGCCACAAATCGACGCCATAACTCCATTGCAGCAACACTGCCAGAGGCTCCACCCGTAGTGGGAGCTGCGGGTGCAACACCGAGGGTATCAAAGGATGCCGTTATAAGTATTCGCGGTAAATCGCCTGTTGTGGTGGTAGTTCCTTTACTTTCCTTCGGCCGTACTGTCATGGAGGCGTAGAGGTGAATACCCGTCACAGTGGTATTAAATACCGGTGCCACCGCTGATTCACTAGCGCCAACAGAGACAACGGCAAATCCTCCACTTGGTAATGTAGTGAGTGTTTGCTGCAGTTCCCTTGCGGTGTCGCCATCGTGTGGGAGAAAGTACACTGGAAATGGCACAGCAGCCCGTACAAAGTGATGTTGCAGTAGCCATTCATTATGTGTATCAAATGGAGATGTGGCGGCAATAATTCCCCGTACGGGTAATGCAATCAGTTGTTGCCATTGCGTTGGTGTGATGTGTACACTGGTGGGGAGAAATACCGTCTGTCGGTGGTATATGCCTATTGCGGCGGTAGGGTTAAAGAGTGCCATACCACCGCGTAGTAATGAAGATTGGGATCCCAATGACATGCCTGTTATACTGTTCGTTCCTGTTGTTTTGGGTTTTCCACTTGCGGAGCTGCGGCGGTCAAAGTGTATGGCGTGATATACAGTACGACTGAGAACCGGCTCCGCCGCACTGGCAGGCATCACTACAGAGAATAGTATCAATAGTACTAATAACGGTAGTAGTAGTAGTAGTAGTCGTGATGGGGGCGGCATTAAAGAAACGCGCATTATTTACTCTTCGTGTTTGTTTGCTTTTGTTTTTTTACTGAGAAATCAAAAAAGGAAAAATAGAAATAGAAATAGAAATAGAAAGAATCATAGAAGATATTCTCTTTGGTTCAAGCTTTACACAGTTGCCTTGAGCTCAGTGATCATGTTATGTTTCTTTTCCTTTGTTTTCTAATGACAGTACAAGAGAGGAGGTAGGATATTTCAAGTAACACACACACAGCAACAAAAAAAGAAAAAACACACAAAATAATAACAATAACAATAATAAATAACATGCCAAGGAGTACAATAAACGGCACATTATTTCTGGTGCATAAATTTATAGCAAACCAGATGACAAATGGAGGGAAAGAAAGAGAAAAAAAAAAGAATAACAAACTGTAATATCTATTCATTACTTCAACACTTCAAGTTCTGTAGCAATAGCACCAAGTTGGCGAACAGTTTGCCGTTCCAGCTTTATACGACGCCGGGCCTCTAACTTAGCTGTTTCTAAAATACGGCAAGACTCCGACAAGCGTTTTTCTTCCGCCTGCAAACAAGCACGTTCCTCTAAATCTTCGCATAACTGCAAATAGTATTCACATGCTTTTTGCTGTTCTTCTCTTTGTAATTGTTGCTGCTGTAACAGGGGTTGTACAAATGTTTCATTCTTATTATCCGCCTCTCTTGTTCTAACGTGAGAGAATGGATGAATGTCACTTTGCCTGTTCCGTAGTGTTTTCCCTGTTGGACAATGACAACCCGCTAATAATGCAATCCGCAGTGCACGATGTACACCACCCGTATTCTGCACACTATTTATATCATCATTTTCACTAAAATAATGTGGGTCTTCTTTTCTCTCCTCACGTGAGAGGGTTTCTAAAAGTATTCTCATGCGAGAAAACACTTGAGATGCGCCTTGTTGGATTACATGCTCTAATTCCGCTAAGGCTTCTCGCCGTTCTCATCCCTTCTTACTACACTTTGCCTGTAGAGTCTTTACTTCCTGCTGTAGATCGGTATTATACTTTACAAGTGTGTCCATCTCATCTTCAATACTCCAACAACGTTTTAGTTGCTCTTTCTCTTCTCTTTCCCACTCCTGTTGTACCATAGCGTAATCTTCATTAGCGCGTTGTAATGCAACTGATAATGATGATGTGGACTGCTGACTCATATTCTCTTGCTCTTTATTCTTTTTATTATCTGGCACCATTATTATTTTTTTTTTGTCTTCATTTTATCTTTGTAATCCCTCCAGCAGGCAGTAAGAGATTTATAACATTCAGACTCTAAGAGAGCACGATCACGTGCCTCACTCCACTGTAAACTTCGCCGTTTCATACTATACAGTATATGCAGTTCCTCTTGCGATTGATTCTTTTTAGATTTGTAGAGTTTATTTTTCTCAGATAAGGACGCCATATTTCAACGCTGACTGTCGTTCCGTATCCACCTATTCTTGTAACAAACACATCTCTAACTGCATGCGCTCCAACTCACGCCTCTTTTCCTGCAGAAAAAGAGAGAAATACCTTATCATTTTTACTCGTATTATATCTTGAAGTATCTAATTCATACTCAGGCAAATCATCTGCAACAGTAGGTATTGGATGTACACTGGTATGAGAATTAGAAGATAAGAATGGTACATTTCCCATATTTGCTTCATTCTGCAAACGCAGCATTTCATCTTGGGCGGCTTTTATATCTGCTTGTAAAGCCTGTAATTCCCCTTGTGCTTGTTCATACTCAAGACGACGTTTCTCAGCATATTCTGCAGTAAATGCCCCCATACGTGCCAGTTCTGCTTCTCGCTGGTGTAATAATGCTGCCTTACGTGTATGGTAATATCGTCTCATTTGTTCTTCTACATTTTTGTAATGTGTCTTCATATCTTCTAGAGTGTATTTCTGTTCATTATTACCTTGATGAGGGTGATGAGAATCTATAGAGGCGTTATTGAGATGTACAGTCGTTTGGACATTATTATTATTATTATTATTATTATTATCACCACTAGGCTGTATAGTGCATTGCAAAGACTGGATCTCTTCACGTAGTGCAAACACTTTCTCTTCTACTGTATGTACTTCCTGTTCAAGAAATACGCCATGCTCTTTCGATTGCTGTAATTCTCCTGTCAGCTGTTTTAATCGTTCTTCTTCTAATTGCAGTCGTTCCTTAAGATGTGAAACAATGTGATGGGAAGAAGGACCCACATTAATAGAGGTTTCAAATCCTTGTAAAGATAACAATGATGATGTAGAATGTGAAGTTTCTATGTTTACTATATGATTCCCATTTATTGTTGGCACTACCACCTCCTCTTCTTCCTCCCCTTTCTCTTATTTTTCTGATGTTAATACTGTTAACGTTGATCGTAATGGTGTTACTTGTACAGGTGTAATATGCTGTACTGTACTGCGGCGGAAATTCGAGAGTGGCGGTGTATTTCCAGACTCCAACTGCTGCATTAATGAGAGAATGTCTAGTGGATCATTTCCATTGATGGGCACCAATGCGGAAACACCACCAACGATAGCAACAACAACAACAAGTACGGGATAAACTACTAGAATTATTATTATTCTTATTCTTATTATTATTTAGATGAGTGTTTTTTATTTTTTTCGGCATATAGAATAGTTTCTCATGTAGTGCAATAGACACCTTCACAGCCTGCATATTGCGGAGAAAAGACAATGGCGCCTCCTCCTGTTCACTAAGGTCCAGTGTGGAGTTAATGGGATCCATAAAAACAGATGTATGGGTTTCCTGTACAATACACACAATATATGAAATGCCCCATTGTGTGAACCAAAAGATATGAGAAAGAGATTCCCGTACAGTACTAAAGGAAGGTGTTACAACCACACGCTCCATATGCTGTACAAAATCACGTACACTGTGTAGTACCAAATGTCTTAATGTCGATACACGAGTGGGATCGCTATTTACTTCCGGTGATAGAGTGCTATTTACAGAACTGGATACAAATGGATCAATTAAATCTACCACATGTGTGTTAAAGGAACGTACAGGACACCATCTTAGTTGTAGAGTATCTGAAGTAATTGCCGTCCTATCCATATTACTAGTACTAATGTTATTATTAATAATAGTATTGGTATTATGATTTCGCATAGTTCGTTTCTTTTCACCCAATAGCAATACATGCACTAATGCCGGTAAGAATCCACTACATTACCGTCCTAATGCATCTCCGCCAATGTAAGTTGGACTGCAGTGATAGGCAGGGGCGGTAAGTAGTGTGCCCTCATCAGAACTATTACTGTTATAACCACCATCCAGCCAGAGAAGACCAAGACTGCTATCAAGTAAAGACTGCACTAGTGGAATAGCGTCTGTGAGTGTGTGGGAGTATTGTGGTTTTTGGGAATATCTGATGAGCTCTATCAAGTAATCGCGGTTTGGTGTTATCATCTTGTGATGGTTCACTACTACTACTACTACTACTACTACTACTACTACTACTACTACTACTACTATTAATACTACTACTTACAACACCGTTAATGACACGCACCGCAATACGGGCACATTCCATATATATATATATATATATATATATATATATATATATATATATATATATATGTGTCTTTTTCTCTGTACTAATATAAATAGAGAGATAAGAGAGTAAAAATAAATAGAAAGAAAGAAAGAAAGAAGGAGAGATCAAAAATTACCATTTGTAATGTATTCGTAGCAATACTCTACAAGTAAATTCACGCATGTGAGATCATCAAAACAATCATGAAAAAGAAAAATAAATAAATAAATAAATAAATAAATAAATAAATAAATATATATATATATATATATCCTTCATCATCATGAGAGTTATAAAGAATAATATTCTCCCCATGCTGAATAAAGATTTCCCACTGTACAAATGTCAACTACATATCATCCATGTTTTTTTTTTTCGTTCTTTCCTTCTTCACTCATCGAATAAGAGCAAGTACAGCTCAACCATTTCGGTCTAAATATCCATAAATGATAACAGAATATAGTACTGCGGTAGAAAAAAAAGAAAAGAAAAGAAAAGAAAAAAAAACACGCGTGTGGAAAACGTGGGAGTACAACGTAAAAAAAAAAAAATAAAAATAAAATTAACTCCACCGGTAGTAGCAAACAGTAGAAAAAAAAATAATGCTATGATTGAAAATAAAAATAAATAAAAAAAGAATACCTTCTATCATTCCCTTGTTTTTTTTTTCTTTAAACTTCCGTCTATTCTTTTTTTTTTCTTTCATTTGTAATGTGGTGCTGGAAACCCAGTTCTCATTGGGACTACAACACTTTACAATATCAACTAATTTCTTCTTTTATTTTCTTTTTCTTCGTTTATTGTTGATCATCCGTTATTTGCCCACACATTGCAAGGAAAAAGATGAAACTAAAAAAAAAAAAATAAGTAAAAAGAAGTAAAAAGAAAACAAAAACGCAGTACTGACTGTAAATATTCCTCTAGAGTGCACACATCTATGTATGGCGGTGCAATATTCATTAAATAAACAAAGAAATAAATTAGTAAAGGTCATTAAAAGAAACACAAAACCATTAAAAAAAAATTAACGAAAAATAAAGAAAAAATCACGGTAATTTTGTTAAACTTTGCTTCCTCTCATATTCCCCTTTCATCTATTACTTTTTCCCTTTCGTTTTCTTTTTTTCTTTTTCTTCTTTCTTTTTTTCTTTCTCTCTCTCCCTCTCACACCTTATTACTACTACCATTACTATTATTCGTCTTCTTTTCCACCTCTCCCAGTTCCTCCGGTATATCTGGAAACTTTGGATTATGTGGATCAATCTTCACCATATACTCCATTGATTTACTCCGCTGTCGTGATAACTTTCCCTCTGTGACGATTGGCTCCAACATGTATGGATCGGGCGGTGAACAATTCGCGTAGGAAACATCCATCGATGAACATAATGCATGAAGTTCTGATTCCGGTATCATTAACTCCCCATTTCGTGCGGGATTCAACTCTGTGGCCTCATGGAAATAACGGGAGACGTGAAATCCGGCTAAAACGGTATCACAGCCATAAGTGGCAAAATTAATGGCTTTCTGATTTAACATGGGACACATAGAGAGTGTTGGACTAGCACGATCAATGGCGGCATTTCTCTCAAGTGCAAATTTACCAGCTTTATGCTCAAACATTCGTTTGCGTAATCGCAGCATGTCATTTACAAGTTGCTCATACTGTTTACACCATTCTTTCAGGTCTGTAGAAGAGGCTTCTTTAAATCGCATAAGTGCACGACGAAATCTGGGAATCATATAATAGGTAGCCCAACTTGTAAAAAAGAATAAATTTGTAAATTGTCGTTGTGCCGCTAAATAGACGCTTGCAACAAACAAATGTTCCAATGGGGGTAAAGAAGATGGTCCTTTTTCAATAGACTCCTTCACTTCCATTTCTTTAAGCACACAACGTTCACAAACGGTAAAGAAATTCATTCGAAGTGATTTAAGATCCGCTTCCATGGGAAAATTATGATAACGTTGTGGTAACTCCATTAAATCAGTTGCCTCTAATGGACTATATCCTAATGTAGTTAATCCTAGTGCTTGTGTAAGTGATCGTAGGGTGTGATTCCCATCATACGGTAATGGCTTATCAAGAGCCTGTGAAAAAGTTAAATTAAATGGATACTGTACAAATCTAAAGTGATGTCCATCACCACCAGCACGTCTTGCTAGTTCCAATACATGGTATAGATTTATAACTGCAGGAAGTGGACGACGATGTCTAATGTGATCAGGCACCATAGCATCTGGTGGAAGTTCAGGAAAATCACGATGAATGTGTGGTGCCAAGTAAGGTGATGATATACCGTAATACTGTAATACACCAAGTTTTACTTGATTTTCAAGATAGGCAAATAATTGAAGTATATCATCATCAATGTGTTCTCTTGGTCTTCCATCAAATAATGTATGAAAACCATCTAATAAGAGGACATCAATACATTCTAGTTTTGTATTATATGCAACATTTGTAAAAAAAGCTTCTAACCAATCTGGTGAAAGTCCTGCCGCAGATGTTTTAGAAACACGACGGAGATTCAAACGTGATAACTGTTCATCGCTTAAATCACTAATACGAAATCCTGTCTTTAACTGCATAGAAGGAAGAGAAGAGGCTTTATACCGTTCAAATATAGGAACAATACGATTTCGCACTACGGCTGTATTAGATGTTTCCACTTGCGTTACTTCTTCTTGAAAAGGTTGTTGCTTAATAATACCACAACGAAAAACCATTACAAATCCTTCCCGTTCTAATTCAAATGCCTGTAAAGCTTCATAAAACGCACGAGCTATACTTTGATGCACATCTGATAAACTTCCATCCAATTCAAACACATTACATCCTTTAATAATCTGTAATTGTAAAGATTCCACTGCCTCATTCACGTCATTCGGCATCTTACACGTCGCACTACCAAGTTTAGACAAATGCCAACCAACCGGTGCGGCACACACATGTCTCCAGTTCTCAAACACAGTAGATCGATCACATGTATATTTAGTTCCCTGCACAGTGGCTCTTCCTAAGATTGGTACGGCTTTAGACTCACGGGCATCTGCTTGACCTTGCGGTCCCAACATACCGCGTATGGCATTCTGGGCACGATTACCATAAAGTCCATTAATTCCAGCCGTTTCACTCGTCCGGGCTACAACTCGTTCATTCGTGCTACTTTCATCACTGTTAATATTATTATTATTATTATTATTATTATTATTATTACTACTATTGTTGCTTTTCGCACTATCGTGTGGAGAACTCTTTGTCTCGCCTTTTCCACGCTGTGATAGAAATCGTACCTGTGATGGACGAAATAAACAGGTTGTACCCCATCGACGTAGATACAATGACTGAGTTCTTATCATCATCTTTATTTTTTTTGTTGTCTTCTTCCTTGTCTGAAGGCCACAATAAAAGAGTCGTGCTCGTAGGATAACAAAAAAATTAAAATAAAAAAATATATATTTGATACGCAGATCCCTTACACGTAATCAGAAAAAAAAATATTTATTTATTTTACTGTGAATAGGTGTGACTGCAATCAAGTGTAATCTTGATACTGTGATGAGGCGTGCTATTAGTTTATCTGATACCCTTTTGAAATGGCACCACTACCTAGGTCCGCTGTAATGTTTGTCTTTTTTTAATTTTTCTCCTTTCCCTCTTTTGAAGTGGAGTTCACACAATCCTCGGCCTCTATCTAATCAACCACTATGGTGAGATACCCTAAAAGTAACAGTAATAAATACAATAGTAATAATAATAATAGTAATAGTAATAATGATAATAATAATAATAATAATAATAATAATAATAATAATAATAATAATAATAATAATAATAATAATAATAATAATTATTATTATTATTATTATTAGTACCAATTATTATATTTATTATTAAAGTAGATAAAGAAAGAGGAAAAATAAAAAAAGGAGGAAAAAGTTAATCGCAACGTTAAAGTATCCAATCACATATATATATATATATATATCATAACAGCAGTATTCGCAGAATTTTCTTATTTTATTTTTTCAGAGCGTAGTTTCTTGTTGGATACTATCAAGCGACCCTTTCTTACTCTTTTTTTTTGTAAATACATACATGAAAACGTACGAGGTGGTTTTTTTTTCTTTTCTTCTTTTCCTTTTTTTTTATTGACAAACGCATCTTCAGTACATCATTTATGTACATTGTTCCACATTTTTTTCTTTTCTTTTCTAACAAATAATTCATGAAGAGGGCATCCATCGCTATTTTATCTTCTCTTTTCTTTACATTAGCAATTGCAGTTAGAAAGAAATTCCAATTTAACATTGAATCAGAGTATACGGTACATAATAAACAAAAAACAAAAAGAAAAAGAAAAAAAGAAGAAAACAAATTGAGGAAACCAAAAGAAGAGGAGATGCATTCTGTAATAACACACATACTCCAGTTCCTTTCCTTCCTTTCTTTCTACTGTCTGTATATATATGTATACATATATACATATATACTTCCTCTAGTTCTATTAGTCATCCAGCATACAGAGCAATGCCACACCACGCCGTGTCCAATGATCTGGTGTAGATGTGGCACTAGAAGTAAGATCAAGCAGAACCACAAAGTTTGTGGAAAGTCCCGTAGTTGAAAGAGCACCCGCACGGGCAGATGTTTTATACACCGGGCACTCAAACGTTTTTTCAGTTGACGTGCGATCCTTCAGCCGCACAGGATCGAGATGAATTACAGGCATCGTAGTATATAACTCCCGTGGGTGACTTTCCTCTAACGTCATATTATGCATATCAAAGCGGGCCCCTTCGAGAAAGAGGCCGTGAATAAGTACACCAGAATTTGGAACAGTCACAATATCATCCACCAACTCATACCGAGTGACATTTGTGTTAAAGCGAACATCATCAATAGGAATCTTGTGCTGACGACTGTGAGCTTGTAGGACACCAGTGAGAAATCCTTGTGGGAAGAAGAAGCCGGATATCCAGAAACTTGTTGGCATGCCATTATCATTCCAATCACGGAAGAACTCCACACGCTGTAATGTATCCTGAAACCAGGACGCTAGTGGTTTGCGAGACAAGTAACCACCATCATGCCATATTTGTGGCACATGACCAAGTAAACAGGCATCAAACATAGCCTCTAACTTGGCAGACATCACTACTTCTCCCTTAATACCACGACGTAACTGTCGAAGGGTTTGTTCTAGTTTTCGTAGAATAGCGTTGAAAACATCAATTTCCTGACTTGCCACAGTACCTAGAGAAATCATAGATCCATCTTCTGTTATTTGATACGTTTCAGGGCTTGCTTGAGTCTTATCTATTAACGGTGGTAAACGACGTTCAAATTCAGCGACGATGTCAAGAACCTTTTCTTCTGAACTTTTACCTGCAACCCCTTTACTACGTGGTTGTACAGAAAGCATAGTTGCTAATTGACCACGGGCGGTAGTACGATTGTATGCGATATCGGCATTAGCGTGTAGACCAAATAATTCAGGACTTTCAAAGGGTGGTAAATTTGCCAGATATTCTTTTACAGCATCAAGAGATTCTACATCTTCAGGAATACAATAAACACCATCTGTAGTCATGTTAAATTGAGCAGGTTTAATAACTTCTTCATTAAAGAATGCTTGAAGAATATTAATAAGAGCTCGGGTATCAAGGAAGTCTGTAACTCTTCCACCATAGTTAATAACACCAACCATATACCGTAATGCATTCCATGGTACAGGAGAATCCCCATCTTCTGGAATATATGCTGCAAGAGAGTTAAGACTTGCAGAAAAGTCTGATTGGTTCCATTCATATGGAATATTCCATCCTAGTGGACCAAACTTTCGTCTCTCTTGAATAACAGCATGAAAATAAGTTAAAGAGCATAAGAGACGTCGCCAAGTAGTTGGATTTTCTGTACGACTATCCCATAATGCAGGTGTTACTTCCAAAGAGAAACTATCACGAATATTTGCTTTTAATCCTTTCGGTGGTTCCTTTACAACCTTTATACCAGATTGTAATAATAAAACTGGAAAACTTCGTGTAGGCATAGTCGTAAGCCAAAGTCTAAAATCATCATGAACGTTAGGAGATGATTGTAGTACTTCTAAACATCTCTCCAACGATGGCATCCATGATTCATATACGTGACAGTTTTGTAAATATACCCACATCCCTTCTTTAGATGCTTGTCGAATCATTTCCTCTGCTTTTGGTCCTTGATCTTGACCTAATGAAAGAATAAATTTACGATCACCAAATCCTTTACGTTCTGCAAATTCTGTGAAAAGCACCGTAGGATCACTGCCAGGGGTAAGAACAAATATAATAGGTGCCGTTGGTGTACTATCAGCAAAACAAGCTTCAAGATCAAATGGAGGACTCTCTGTAAAAGCTTTACCAAGGTAATGTGCACAAACTAAGGAAAGACCATAACTTGTTAAATCTTCTCGGCATGCTTTTAAGAGTAATAAACGTTGAAATGGTGATAAGTTTTGTACTGAATTAGGATACCAATCATATGCCTTTTCACTTGTAAACCAATTACACCAATCTGCCTCATTATCATATATTTCATCCTTGATATTTCCAAAAATATTCGGTAAAGCTTGTGAAAGTGCTGTTAATTCATTCCATACAGACTCATTCATCCATGTTGGCCAAATATCTACATCAGGATCTACGAGTGATCTACCTTCACTACCTTTTAGCAAAAATTCCCACTCCATATCTTGAATTACCCCTTCATGACGGAATATGGCTGAAAACATTAATACCACAAAAAGAAGTTTATCCTTCTCAAAAAGACCTCTACAAATAGTATTATATGAATCTAATGTCACTGCAGGTAATAAGAGAGCAACACGTTCATCTACTTCATCAGGTTTCTCAGTACGTTTTAATGATTGTAGGAATAGTTGCTTAAAGAAATCAAGAGAAATTTGATACATATGATCTAAACCTGAAAGTTGAGAAACAACTGTATAAATAATTGCACCACGTGTTGCAACTGGACGATATCGATTACGTGCTAATTCAATATCTTTTTGTGTAGCTTCTGAAACTTCAAGTGATTTTGTTACAGCTTCACTAGTTTCTTTAGCTTCATTAAGGGTACGAACAAGTGGTTCATTATCAAGAATATTTCCAGTAGATGATGCAAGTAAATGTAGAATACGATCTTCTATTTCTTTTAATTGATTTTTACCATTTGCAATATCCATCACAGTTTTAATAGCTGTTGCCTCAAGTTCTGCACAATCATACCGTACAACATCTGCTAAAAGTTGATTTTCAAGACCACCTTGTGTTACAGTAAAATTAATTACAGTAACCTTAATTTGTAATTCAGGTAAATAATGAGGGTTAGGTAGTTTACTCGTCATGTAGAGTCTAAAAGATGGATCATAGTCAATCTCTGTATCTCCAAGTTTAAGTAATAATCGTCCTTGTGAACGATAAGTTTGACGCAGTAATACAGGATCAAGCACAGCATCTACGCTTTCTTCAACATTTTCAATAAGTACAGGAACTCCTATACGAATGGCATTTTCTAACACCCGCATATAATTTGGATCACCAAGTTTAATAATACGAAGATTATTTTCACGTTCCATAGCACGAATCCAATTACAAGCTTGTCCTTGAGGATCAATACATAGACACCAACGCATAGATTTATGTGTAATGACTCCATTTTCAATACTAACGGGATCTTGCGGAAGTCCCATAGCTCCCCAGTGTCGAATTTGAACTGGATTTACAATACTTGAAAGTTCAAAAGCTTGAGCACCCATAGGAATTTTAAGTTTTTTACACTTTTCCCACCATGTTTTAATCATACGTGTTCTGTATGGTCCAGTAAAAGGTCCCAAATAGGCGATAAATCCTGCAGCCAGTGCAACTCTTCCAGGTAAACCTGCTATCGTATCTTGTAAGAGTTCAATTGAACTAATCCATCGTCCTTGTTCTTGTGAGAGACCACTCATTAATTGTTCTGCACGATTAAGTCGTACCTTAGTAAGTTCAATATCCTTTTCAAGTTTATCACGTTTTTCAATATTTTCTTGCATCGTTCGTTTTAATGCAATAATCTCATCCTCTATACCTTTTAATCGGTTTTGTGCCTCAAGAAGTGCATCTGTGGCAACCTGAAGTTTCGCCTCTGCTTCTGCCAATCGCTCTCGCTTTGGTGCTACCACCTTTACAACTTCATAGTAGTTATTAATAGCTAATACCCACATGGAAAGAGATTTACATGCCTTGGAACTTTTTGCCACTTCATCTGGTTGAAAATCTGGATTATTAATATATTTCTGTATAGATCGTACAACACGTTCTGTCAGTTCATCCTTTTTGTAGTTTTGTAAATCTTTAATAAAATCCATACGACTCATAACAAGTTTAGCACGCTCCCAACTGAGATCACGCTCTCCCAAGAGAATTAATACGGCCTCTAATACCAAAACCACACGTGCGGCAGGTTTTTGAAAACTCTTTACTTCTCGAATATCATCGGGTCGAAGTTCTGCTAGGGCATTCTCAGCAGCACGTAGAATTGGCATCGCTTTATCTAATTCTACTTGACACTCTGCTCGAATACCATCTGCTTCACGACGTATTCCCAAGGCAATTTCTTCTTCTTTAGCACACTCTGCTCGTACAACTTGAGCACTTTCTTGTTCTCGTTTTACTTTTTCCATAATTTCTTCCGTATCTTGTGCCGCTTGTAGTAGCTTTGGCTGCATTAGTACGAGTTGTTCCTTCATTTCATCTACTAGGAGTTGCGTGTTTTGAAGCTTATTAAGGCCACCTTGATATCGACTTACCTGTTCTGTGTTCTGTTGACCCTGTTCCTCAAGTAACTTGTTATAACAAGTAAGTAACTCAAGATAGGAACTTGGCGTCGTATAATTTCGTCTACGTAGTTCCTCATAGAATTCCTCCGAACGTGCCTGGACATCCATGTGAATAGCCACACAAAGCTTAATAAGACGTTCCTTCACATCATCTTCTAATGAAAGAGTCTGAAAAATACGAGTGGCAACAGAATTTAAGGCGTCTTCTGGCCATTGATCAAACCAATCAATAGTACAACAGTTAACGAGTGAGGGAAACATACGTAATCGACGTCGGAAAGGTTCACCAACAGGTGACATTGCCAATACCACGTGTACATTATCACGGCAAAGAGAAACGAAATGAGAAAAGATAACATTACGAGTTTCTTTTTTACCTGCTGCAGATGCTAGTGGACGAACAGTTTCTACAATTTGATCAATATCTTCATTCTGCATGAGTCCAGGTATTTCACCTGTGTTAAGAAGATTATTCACATCCTCAAGCATTTCCTCTCGTACAATTTGAGTATCTGAAAGGAAAAATAAAACGGGTTGATCTTTACATCCACTTGCGAGTAAAATTTCTTTCATACGATCATGAAATTCAGTCATATTAAAAGAACGGGTGATGGAGATCTCATAAACGGGTAAATCACATATAAAGGCTGCAAGTTTACATAAAGATTGCCTTCCTGTACCTCCCATTCCAACTAATAGTGCATGACCACGAGGTTGACGAAAGATACGACAAATACGAGAAATATGATGAATAGCATCTTTAAAAAATACAAGTTCTACCGATTTGTTATATTCAATCAAATAATTTGCTTGATATTCTGTTAAAGTTTCTTGTAAAGTATCTCCAGGTGGTATTTCTCCATATAAAGCGTGATCTCGCCGCATATAATCACCAAAAAGAATATTTTCAAATTCTGGATTCCAAGGTTCATGAAAGACATTATTTAATACCACTTCTAATGTTTTCCACCACCATCGACGATCTACATCATCAATAAGACGATCATGAAAAACACGACTTACTTCATGAACAAAACCACGTAAAATAACTTCACGATTAGGAGCACTATGTGGTGATAACTGCATAATACCTTGTACCACTTTGCTAAAATCACGCAAGTTAAAAGTATAGTGACTACACTTTGGTGTAGGAAGTTTTTCTTTACTAATACGATCATAACATTGTTTAATGGCTTCAACAAGGTCACCGGAGAGATTTTGAATTTCTGCCATATTCCAGGCAGAAAGAAATCCATGTAGAATACATCCAAATATACGGCGAATAGAAAAATCACCAAATGCTGGTTGACACAATAAATGAAAACGAGAAACTAAACGTTTCGTCATTTCATTCCTTCCTCCACCAGGTACTCCACAAGCGGCAAGGATAATCATATCATGTACTTCCTTAAATGTTGCAGGTGATTTACGTTTATCAAAGAAACCTCCTTGTGTAATGAGTTGACGTAACAACTCTAAAGGTGGTGATGCTCCATACTTTTCAAGTGCTGGCATATTCAAATCATCAATAACAAAAACTGCATGTTTTCCTGGAGTTGGTCCAAGTGCATTACTTCGTATTTTGTATAATTTCCCTTCCAAACGGTCTTCAATATCACGAGCCCTACTTTGTGCACTGAGGACGGTAGTAAAATATTCCCACTTACTTCCTGGATCATCACCGTGAAGTGTACCTGTTACAAAATCTGTCATAGCTAATGATTTTCCAGTACCAGTTATACCATTGAGTAAAACGTGTCGAGAACTCGCAGAAAGAACTCGAAGTAAAGTTGTAACACTGACAGTCTCTGAAGTAGGAACGATAAGATCAAAGTATGGTAAATGAGCATTAAAAAAGAAGGTTGGAACTAAATGACGCCATGTAACAAACTGCATGGATGGTTTATGTACAACATAATCATAAACACTAAGTTGATCCTCCATTGAAATCTTATCTGGAAGTATGGATGCAAATTGTTCCTTTATAAATTTACTAAATAATTCACGAGAATCATCACGAAGATTGCCGCCGACAGACCATACAAAAGCCATAAGGAAATACATATCAAATAAGGTATTATCATTTGGTGCAACAGTCTCCGTTGTAATTTTAGGAGCGGCAAATTGTTCCGGTTCGCTCGCTATAGGGACAACGTAGGAAGATGCTCGTGCAGCAATGGGAGGTAAAACCACCTCTTCTTCTTCCTCTTCCGTTTTTCCTTGACTATCTTCTGATCGTAACGCTTGTGGTAACAAAGTTTCATCATCAAGTGTACGTATAAAGGCAGCAAGTAACTCAATACAAGATACAGCTAATTGAGCATCTACTGAAACAATCCATTCACGACATTCTTTTCGTATAAAATCCAATGTCATAGGAAGAAGACGTTCTAAAAGTTCATTTACTCTTCCTGCAAGAAATTTCGGAAACTGTGCAGCTTTCTGTTCTATAAGAGTTTTTACAATTGGAATCCATCCACGTCCACCATCTACGTAATACGGCTCTGTAAATACCATACCACAACGAGAGACTGTAGCCGGTGATGCAACTGCTAAATCTTGTACTTCAAACATAAAGGTTGCAGTAGGTGGAAGTTTAATACGTTCACCATTAAATAAACAAAGTAATTTATTATCATCAAGAACAGTATTCATATTCTCAATCCAAATAGCATCTACAGGTCCATCAAAGACGATCCATTGACGATCTGGTGATTCTTGTGCTTCTCGCGTTATACTTCGTGCAATATTGCTAATAATACCATCAGTCCATTCTCGAGTAATTTCATTAACCTGACCGTATAATTCACCCATTGTAACTGACTTTGGATTGAGTAAGTGAATATGTACACGGTTAAAAAGAGGAGTATTACCCTCTGAATCATGACCATCTTCTTTTATTTGTGTCAATGCACCTTGAACAGTTCGCATGATAGTGGTTTTTCCGCTAAAAGTTTGTCCAACCAACATGACACCATGTCGTACAACAAGGGTATCGAAAAGTTGAAGTGACTTTGTAACTAGTCCATCAACTATTTGTAAACCTTTTTTCTCCATTTCTGTTTTTACATATCGTAATAAAAGATCATTTGGTGTTTCCTCAATTTTTATAGTAGGAAAAAGATCTTTTATTAAAGCCATAAAAAGAACTGTATCCTCACGAAGAAACTTTGGAACATTAGCATCACGCATAGCACGAATTAAGAGCATATCTTCATCATCATTAGGACTCTGACGTTTAAGTCCACCTGCTAATACAAGAATAGATTTTACAGCACGCATACCAAAATCGTAGTGATCTTGCTTTGACAATTGTTCAGAACTTAGTTTATAAAGTTGTACCATTTTTCGTGCTAATGTTCGTGCATCAGCAAAGCCTTCTGAATAGAACATAATTTCTGCAATAAGTGCATAATCAGGTATCATCATACATATTGGACGAAATAATGCTTTTAAGTTATCTGGTAGTTCAGTACGTCCAGCATATCCTGGATTCATAGTAATGAAGACTCCAAAATTTCTACTTAATTTAATCTGATGACCATCAAAATTCATTTCATCCAAGTATTGGGCAAGAGCTGTAGTAATATCAAGCATTTGTTGAGCTACAACAGAAAGTACCTCTAATTCTATACGGTTAAATTCATCAAAACATGCCCATGCTCCTGCTTGAGCTAATCCAGCAAACATACGAGACATAGTTTTGTAATTAATACCATCAGAACAGTTAAAGACAACAACTTGTCGTGCTAAAGCTTTTCCCAAATCCTTAACAGACTCTGTTTTTCCAGTACCTGCAGGTCCTTGTGGTGCAGCACCAAGATTCATTGCCAAAGCATTTGTACAAGTTAAAAAGGCTCGATCTGTTAAAGGTGTAATTACAAGACGTGGTTGATTTCCCAAGTACTCATAACCATACCATAAATGTGCACCACAATGTCGAATCGCGACACTCATTCCTGATTGCACAGTTTCTGTAGATTCCCAGTAATAACGTAATTGTTGAGCCCATGCAAAATCTTGAGGTGATACAACTTTGCTTTCATGAAGCGTTTGTACAATATCACGATTATGTACATTTAGTACAATTAGGGTACAAACAAGAGTTCTTTGCAACTTTGACAACGATTGTTTTACAAGATCAACTGTTCGAAGAATCTGTCCTTGATAAGATTCACGATAAATATCCAGGGTTCCTGAAGCTATAGCTTCTTCAACTTCACCAGTCCAAACAATCATATCAACAGCTTGAATACACTGTGCAGGATGATCAAAAAACCATTGTTCTCGTACTTTTTGAGGGTACGCTTCAACTGTCTTTCGCATATGCATAAGTAGAGATGACTTCATCATTTCTTCTATTTGACATAACCACTGTTCCACATTACCAACTGGATAAACAGTTTTTTCGAAACTTACTTCTTCCCGTTCTCCTGAAAGCATTCCTGTAATCTCTGTTGCCGCATCCCCACCAAAAACCAAAGCTGCTATAGAATCAAAACATTTTGATAAATGAGGTTGAACCGCTTTAGGATTACGAACATCTGAAAGAATAGAAAGTAATTCATCATTTGAAAGAAAATAGAAACGTGGAAATGCAGCACGCTTTGTTTCAAGATAGTCTTCAAGTCTCTTTTGAATATGATCAATATTTGCATTACTCTCTTTTAAATGATCTAAAAGACCATTCTCTGTACAAATTTGATAAACATTTTTCAGAGTATATGCTTTCATAGTTAATGTTCGAAATAGTTCATCCACTTCATTAAATTGTGCACTTTCTTCAGGAAGTTGAGCTTTTATATCATCTGAAGAAAAAATGAATTCCAAATACATCCAATTTTTTTGAAGTGTTATCCATTCATCAATAACATCACCAACAAGACGAAGATTACGAATCCATTCTTCTACACGTTCACGAACAGGTGCTACAAACCTAGAAGCCATAATAGTTTGTAACTCAATTTGATGATCATCTAATTGTTGAATGACATCTTCAAGTTGGTCTAGAATAAAAACTCCATCACGATTTTTGTATGGTTTAGTCTCAAACAGAATTGCATTCCATGTATTCTTAATCTTATCAAGATCATTTACAATCTTCCATTCACCTGTAGCAAAACCAGATTGTTCTGCAAGAATATCTTTAAATTCCAAGATGTTAAAATCGTGCAGAGTTTGTAAGTTTATACCTTCATGGTAACGATTATCTGTACCAGTAGCAGCTTTTAAAACTACATTCCAATGTATATGAGTCATATGCTTATTACCACAATCATGTACAACTGGCATTATACTACGAAGAGCTTGAAGTTCTATTAAAAGATGTGGTACCACCTCATCTTCATAGTCCTTCTCTTGAATCAGTCTATTTAGTGCACCTGATTGTCGAATCATCAAATTAATTTGTTCTTCCATAGAACGAGTATCTAGTTCCTTTAAGGAGCAAGTAAACCATTCATCTTTACAGTTTACAAATTTTTCAAGAAGGGTCCATGTTTCATAACGTACATTAAGCAAGTTATTCATCGTACTAAGGCACGTCCAATCAATAGCTGGAATATCAAATAATTTTGCATAATGTGTAAGTTGTTTTTCACTTTCTTCAACATCAATAAGCTTAACCTTGATATCATCTAGATACTCAATAATAGGTTTTATATTGTCTGTAAGAGCAACAAACTCATCTCCAGAAAGAATCTGTTTTAATCCTAGGCATTCATCCTCTACATTGCTTACATTTTCTTGTAAGGTCTGAATATGAGAAGGCATATTCTCTTCTATAAATTCTTCAGCGTGAAGTCGTGCTTCGTCAAAGAGAATTCGAAGAGAGACTGATGTACCAGAATTTCCTAATGTTCTCTCCTTAAGTTGCTTATCTTCATCTTCTAAGAATTCAACTTGTTGACGTTCCATTAACTCACAAAGAGCATCAGCTTGTGCAACGGTAGCTTCTGTTTCAGCTGCTTCATTTAAAATAGTTTTGTAATTAGCAACAAATTGAGCAAATTCAGGAAGAGTTTCTGGACGTTCATTAAGTAGTTGATTCTTTTGTTTAAAGTACGTATGAAGTGATACAATAGTATCTCTTGTAATGCTCCGAAGTGTTGCATCAATACCATCACGTATAATACGCATACGTGGTTCTATTTCAGTCTTTAATTTGGCAGCATTAATCCATAACATATGACCAACAAAAGAGGCCATTAACACTCGAAGAGCATCATGAGCCTCTTGTAATTTTGTATACAATTTGGACAATCCAATAGAAGATAAAGGTTTCTCTCCTGTTTCTTCTTCCCATTCAGTTAATATATCATTCCATTCCTTCTTAAGGAAGTGAATATGAGGTAGAGTAATAGCATAAACTTGCATCTTGGTATTAGCTTGTGCATAATCAAGACTTACCAATTGTAAGATACTTGCTTGAAGGTAGTTCATACGAGCATCATTCTTAAGTTCACTACTCATATTCCAAACACGAGGTACTTTTGTAAAATGAGCTTTCATTTGTTTTTGATTGCATAAACGTAAGGTTGAACTTGCTACTTCCATACATCCTGCAATAACTTCCATACAAGCTCCTCGAATAGAGTTTTCGGAAGGATTAAACACCATCTCAGTCTGAGTAGGTAAGAGTAAGACTTGAAAACCAATAGATCGTACTTCTTGACCTCCCTGATGACGAAGAGTGTTAAATAATGCTTGTACATCTAATAGAACACTTCGAAATATTGTTTCAGATGCTATAAAATCTACCAGACGAATAAATTCATCAAGTTTAGTATATTCAACCATACTTCTCTTTAATTCTCTCATTCGTTGATACTGTTCTTCCCTAGCATCATGCATAGACTTCATTTTTCTTTGAGAGCGAAGTGTTTTCGTTCCTGTTACAATAGCGTTGGCAAGCAAATACTGTTCCAACGCTTCTCTTGTATTGATATCAGGAACATCAGCTTTCTCTTTCATCACTTCAATTAACTTTATAACAATTGTCTCAATATGTTCTACACAATTTGTAAAGGCGGTACTAGCCTTTTGACGTTGTTTCGCCTGTTGAGTCCTAAAGTCTTCCACGGTATAGTCATGCTTACCTTGAGATTCATATAATACCAAAGATTCTGTAGTTAAATCATATGAAGTCCTTAAGACTTCCATAGCAGGTACACTAAATGTAGCTTTGGATAATAGTAACTCCTTTGAAAGTGTCTTGCGTGTTCGTAGAAATTGTTTGGCTCGGAGATTTCTGTACCATCTGAAAAATGCCTTGTAGATAAGATAGGTCTTAAAGAAATGAATTTTTCGAAGTACATCAAACAATGATGACTCTCGCATCCACTCTGCTAAACTCACAACTTCAGAAGGTTCACCAGGTCTAACATGAACAACTCCAGTTGCGCTCATTATATAATGTTCCTTTTCTTTTACTCCACTCTTTACAGAACTTACACATAAGTCATAGGGTCTGAATTCAAGCAACTGAGGGGCACGAGTAAGGTAAACATACTTGACATGACTACCAGAACCATGAGCAGCAAAAAACGCAATACAATCTTCATCTGTTTTTAGATAACGAATAGCATTTGCATCATTAGGAGCTACATGAGTAATAGACTTCTTAGTAGGTGGTCTAATAGCTTTTTGAATCATTCGCAAAATCTCACTGTCTTTCTCTTCCAGTTGTGAATCCCACAATGTCAGTGCTTTAGCCAAAGAATCACCAGGTAACTCCTCTTGTTGGGTGAGAAAAACATTAGTTGACTCCACTTTCGTATTTTCATCTTTCTTTTTTTGTACTCTTTTAGATGCTGGCAGTTTCGTTCGACTTGGATCATGGCTAAAGTTGTCTGGATTCTGAAACCGATAAAGTTGATGAGGACTAGTTGTTCGTTCGAGTTCCTTCTGCACATTTGCTTCAAGCTTACTCTGCAAGGTGTTCTCACCGGCTTTAGCGGCCTCATGCAGCGACTCCACAAAGTCAGGACTAGACTTTCTCTTTGATAGCATCTTCCCTTTGTGTTTTGTAAAGAAAAAAATCTTCTATTCCCAAGCAAAAAAAACAAACAAACAAAGGAAAAACATACAAAATACAATGAAACAATTCACAAAACAGTGGTTGAGGTTGCCTTCATTCATTTTTCCTTCATCTATACACTCTATTACTCTCAACGGACAGAATGCAACTCATTAAACAGAGCCAATGAAAGAACGATAGGAGTTCTATTAAGAAAAATCCTTGCAAGTTACGCTCCCAAACCGCATAAAAAGAGAAGAAAAAAGAAAGAAACAAATAAAGAAAAGAATCCCTATGATTCTGGCTACAAGAAAAGCATTCACATACTTCTCCTATAGTTCAAGGAATCGAAAACTAACACCACATATTGATCTCATCTAATGACTTGGGGAAGTGATAAAATCCACCACTTGGGTTCCCATTTTCATCATATTCTCTACCATAGTTCTGAAGTCTTTTTTTCTCTTCGTTAATAGCCAGTGGTTCATCAACATAATTGCTTTCTCCATTGTATGGTTTGAATAAAAGTTTTCCCTTCTTGTCATTGGCATTATCTGGAAGCTGATAAACACCCTCAAAGTTTTCTGTTGTCCATCTTCCTAACTTACTTTGTAATTTCTCAACACGTGAAAAAAATATGCTGTGCTCAGTTTTATAGGAAATACCACAATCCTTATCCAACTTCGCAACCAAATCATCAATAGATAACTCCAGAAGAGAATTACTAGCCTCCAGAAGATCACTCTTCTCTACTAGTGCTCCCAAACATTGTTCAACGTAGCCAATAGGGAAAAAACGTTTAAAGGTAAAATGTTGACCACGACAATGCATAAAATATTGATGAGGCATTAATGGTGGAGTAATATACTGTACATGCAACTGATTTTGAGATGGTGGATAGTTAAAACCCATAAGGATATCTTGATTAATATCTATTTCAGATCCTTGTAATACAGACATTTTCCATTCTTTATTTTCTAGAAATTGTTCTGTAAGAACATTATGACAAGCGTTAACAAGAGATTTTACTAATTCAAGACCCCGTTTGGGTTTATAGAGAAGGTATCGCCAATCAGGTATAAAATCTTTGGTAGGAATGGCACAAAAATGTGCAGGAGAAAGCGCAAGAGGGTCATCAAATACAAGCATAGATTCTGTTTCATACCGAATAGATATTTTAAGAGGAAAACTACCACTGTTTTCTATACCAAGCATAAAGGCAGAAAAAAGATTGGGTGTTTCACTACTTCCTACATTGTCCAAAGAAGCATTACAGCGATTGCAAGAAAAAAGGGTTACTGCACAAGGCTTTCCGCACATGGGACACATCTTTACGCTGTTAAGTAACATTTGGCGTGTACGTTTTTCATTGTGTTTAGAGCAAAAATCTTGTACAGTTCCAAAATGTGCAGGTCGTGTGGAAGAAACTCTGTTCCTCACAGTTTTATAAACACCATTTTTTGCACCGCCGAGAAACCAGGTTTCACCAGCACCAGTCTTGTTCATAGAAAATTCGCCGCGCAGGGGGTGGCGGGGAGGGTCGCTTTGGAGATTGCTAGGGCCTAAATGCGTTTGCAGTGAACGGTGAAAAAGAAAAAAGGAAAAAAGAAGAAAAAAAGAAAAATGGCGCCCTCGCTCTGGAGGGGGGCGGGGAAAAGAGGCAAGGGGATGAAGGGGAGCCGTTGGGCCCGGGTCAAGGTCTCCCCCGGCGCGCCGCCCAACGCAAATCCAAAAGAAATTTTTAAAAGGCGGCGGTGGGGCTTTTCCTGCGGCTCGCCCGTCGGTGGAAACGTTTTTTTTTTTTTTTTACCAGAGCGGTCGTGTTTCGCGTTTTCTTTCGGGGCCGTGTTTGGTGCGGTTCTCCTTGGGGGTTTCTTTTTTTTTTGTAGTTGTTGTGGTGGTCGTGTCGGCGCCGTCGCCGCCAGCGGCGCGATGGAATGAAGTCGGTTTGTTGTGGGGAAATGGAGTGGGGGCCGCCCGTGCTAGAATCCTTAATTGTTTTTTCTTGTTTTTTTATTTTTCGATGGTGGATCTTATTGGGTTGAGAAACCTTGTCGTGGCGTTCAAAGGCTTTCTTTTCTTTTTGGGGAAATGACGGTGGTGGTATACTTTTTCTGCAACTTGCAACACCAGAATAACCCATGGTATTGTTTTTGATTATTTTTTTGTTTTTTTTTTCTGTTTTTTTTTGTCTTTTGATATCCCGCAGAAAACTGATTATATTTCTGCTGATGGGTTCAAATTTTTTTTTTGAGTTTGTGAAAGTTGCATGAGTGACGCTCGTGGTAAAGCCCCGCTATGGAGAAGCTCACTGATCTTTTGTTCCAGATAGAATGAATGTAGTGCCAATTATTTTTCCTTTTATTTATTTATTTTTTATTTCTTTTTCTTAATTATATATAATGTACATGTGAGGAATGTTTTGTTTCTATTTTATTATTTTTTTTTTTATTTGCTGTCTACCTTTTCTTTTATATATTGTTCTTATAAAAAATGGTTTTTGAGAGTAGCGATGTCGCGAAGAAGACCAAACCTCACATTATCATGCCCAGAAACTACGTTGCAAGTACTTGATATGGGTTTGGACTTTCGCTCCTATCTCTCGCGTGTGGATGATAATGGTCTACCAGTGCTGGGAAATGTCATAACGTATGATGCCACGAAACTTCCTGACGTATTTGAACCCACAGTGGGATTGCTTGTAACAATTCTGCATATGTATGCACAAAGTGCATCCGAAAGTTCGGCTGTAGTTTGGCTTCGAACTTATGAGGCCATTCAAAAGATATATTTAGATCATGTGGATCAAGAAAATCAAGAAGGGGCGAGATGCGCTGTAGAAGCGCGATTAACTATTTTAGGTTGTTTGTCTGATGGTGGGATAATGGATTCTAGCGCTCTTTGCGAGAAGTTACTACTACTTCTCGACCAACAAAGTGGCATTCGCGGCCCTCAGGCACCTTCTCAACGTAAAATTCCACGAGAACCAAAAGGGGCATTTTGTAATCTTCATTTGGCAGATCAAAAGTGCTATCAAGACTTTGCATGCAACCAACTTCACTTGCATGAGGCTGGACCAGTACGTCATCGCACCAATTTTTTTATGCGCCTCATTGAGGTATTGAAAGAAGAAAAATTACCCAGATCGCAGATTCTTCATCGAGTTAAGGATTCTATTTTCTTTGCTCGTTATGGTAATAAAGTAACGGTACAGTCTCATGGAAAATGGATTCCTTTTTTTAAAACTCTTTATACGGATGGAAGACTCGAACAAGCGTTTCGAATTCAACAATATTCATGTAATAACAATGGATGTGTGGATGAGCACTGTAAGGGAATACACACTCAGGATCGACGAGCAGTTTCCTCGAGCAAGCAGATGGATCTTCATAATCCACAACATTTAGCTGTCCAAATAGATGAGGAAGCTGAACACCTCCTCTTTTTGGTTGAAACGGGTAAAAATCAGGCTCCAGAGGTACCTCCTTCTCTAACACTTACATCTCCGATGAGAACAATTGCTTCTCCAACGTCAGAATTATGGAGAAAAACTGTTAGAGAATATGTTCGACAAACTGGAATTCCACAACTTCAAGCTGATGAGTCATTGCTTAGGACTTTACAAGATGCTAATGTTGTGGGAACTCCTGCTGCCTCAACGGAAAGTTTAACACCGTTATTGGATGAACTTGATTTACACGCGTTTAACTCTGGTTCATCGCCAAAGAGCGATTTGTGACCGTACTAGGGGGATAAGTTTCCTTTATATCGCAGTTAATGGTCAGAATATATATATACTATATAGAAGACAAAAAAAAAACAGAACAGAGATGTGTGAAAGAATAAAGATATATATATATATATATATATATATATATATATATCTAAAAAGAAAAAAAAAAGGAGTTGATGTGGGGAAAAGAAAAAAACGTAACGTTTTCAGCTATACAATAAAATTTTAAGCGAGTTCGAAAACAAAGAAAAAGCTGAAACAAGAAAAGTAAGATGGACCTGTTCACTGATTATCGTTTGTACTGAGGTTACTAAGAAGGGTATACCACAGTTATATGCGGGAGTTTGAATTTATATAGTTATTTATTTATTGTATCGGAATCTTCTTTTTTATTTTTCCATACTTTTCCCTTATTTTTTCGCGTCCTTTCTTTTTTTTTTTTTAATTCTTTTCTTTTTTCTTTTTTTAAATTTTATTTATAAAAAAATAAGTGCCATTTATAGTAAGATAATTTTACCATGATGCTTTTACTATTGTTTTTTATTTCTTTGTTTATACCTGAATGTGCGGCGGTACCACCATCATACGGAGTGCAAGATGCTCTTTTGGAAAAATTCGCTTCAATTAAGCCTGAGGATACTTTTAAGTGTTTGAATTCTAATATTTCAATAATTGGGAACCAGGTGAATGATGACTATTGTGATTGCCCTGACGGAAGTGATGAACCTGGAACTTCTGCTTGTACTAGTCGGCAAATGAAAGTTAAATTTCCTTCTAATTGGAATTTTAGATGTAAGAATGAAGGTTTTAAATTCCAAGAGATACCTCATACCCGAGTCAATGATGGAATATGCGATTGTTGTGATGGATCTGATGAATATTCTGGAGCTAAAGATTGTCCAAATATTTGTGCTGAGTTTCAAGAAAAGGAAGAAAAGAGAATTTTGGAGGCAGAAAGAATACGAAGTGCAGGAATTCTTGAAAAGAAAAAAATGTCAGAGAAAGCCAAGGAAATCCGTGAAAAGGATAAGGTTAAACTTGAAAAAAGTTTACCTGAAGTTGAGAGATTAAATAAATCAGTTGAAGAAATTTCCTCAAAACTTTTGCCTTTAGAGGAAAAAGAGAATGAAGAAAAAAAGCGTTTGCGTGAAGAATATGATATTGCTTTTGAAAAATGGAAAAAAGAAAAGGAAGCCAAACCTAAAGAAAATAGTACATCCAATTCTTCTTTCTCTTGTATAAGATGGCATACTAAAGAAGATTGTGAAACTGAAAATGTTTTGGAAGAAGATAAGGGATGTGATGAACTTATCTCTGAAGTATCCGGATTTTGTGAGTGTTTTAATAACGTAACAAATTCAAGTCTCGTTTTTGAAAGAGGATGTGATTATCCTCCTTTTAGCTGTTCATCAGTTTGTGAAAAAGGAGGTGGTGATGATGAAATTATTGACGATGAGGATTTTAAAATGGATGATGGATCCACCTTTGAGTTACCTGAAGCGCGGGAATTACGTACTGAACTAAAAGAATCTCGTGAAAAGTTAAATGAACTTTCTTTAACAGTAAAAACATTAAAGGATCGATTGAGTAGAAATATCACTACAGAAGATTTAATAAGGACTCTTGAGGGTGAGTGTTTTACGATTGATTTTGTGTCATATACGTATGAAATGTGTCCTTTTAGGGATGTACATCAATACGATAAAGGTACAAAAAGTGGTCCATCTCTGGGAAGATGGGGTCGATTTGGCGAGAATACTTATTCTGTTTGGTCAAGTACAAGTGATTATACGCACATGATATTTGACAATGGTGACCGTTGTTGGAATGGTGCTACTCGTTCTACTGACGTTCATTTAGTCTGTGGCCCAGAGAACAAGTTGACGCCAGCTGAGGAACCTTCTATGTGCAAGTATTCCATGGTTTTTCAAACCCCTGCGGTTTGCGAATAAAATGTTCCATTGTTTTTTTTATTATCTTTACTGAGCACTTACGAAATATATATATAGTGGAAACTGAGAAAAAATATGGAAGAACAGAAGAGAGACACTAAAACCTGAATGTTCTTCTTTCCCTAAGTGATTTGTTCTTGGTTTTTTTTTTGTTCCTATCTCGAAGTTCTTTATTTCACTTTTAAGGGAAAAAAATCGAATAGAAGAAAACGAAAAATAGCAAAAGGGAAATGACGAAAAACGTTTTGATTCAGTTTACAATTACTTGTATAACATTAGGACTTCTGCTTGCTTTTGCATTTGGCTATCAAACTATTCGAAATCAGGATCGTATAGATAGTCGTTTTGAACTTTCAGCATTATTATTTGGAGCTGAAGGAAAATCTAACACCGAACTTGAAAAACAAATTGAAACAATTGAAGAGTTTCTGGATACTTTTAAAAGTATAACTGAGGCTTATTATGATATACCATATTCTGGAAGTGGAGTATTTATGCACTACACATATGGTATGGGAAATGAGACACCATTGGCTCCTATTCTAAAGTTAACTTTTCATGAAGGATATTACGGATCATCAGCCTATACAACTGTTCTTAGTGAAACCTATGAAATTCTAGAAAATAATCCATTGGGCCCCTTTACAAATCCAAGTTCTTTAATAAATGAAAGTGTACCATGCAAACCACAAAAGGATGTAGATGGATCATATTATATACCATGTCGAGCTTCGGTAATGGGAGAACTGTTTGATCAATTAATAAGCGCTAAGTTATCATTTTCCCTTTTTTCCTTGGTAAGAGACCATGATGGTACACCATTTCCAAGAGCTTGGTTCGCCGAATTTACTTTTGATTTGTCTGGTCATGCATCTGTAATGAACATGAAAGTTTCACTTGATTGCGTGGAAAAAAATATACCTCAACGTTTCCCCGTTATTATATGTTCCTCTCTTTTACCATTAGTGTTATTGGGTTTTCTTCTTCGTATTCGCACATTTCCTCGATTTTCCGGTTTAGTCATTGCGAGAAATCTCCATAGAGAAAGTAACCGCTCTGAAGATACACCAGTGTATGATAAACCTTCTAAAGAGGGTGGTTGGCGTTGGCTTGGTTTTATTTCAGATTTTCTGGTAATTACGTTTAGTATAACTTCACTTGTTAACCAATTTTTGCCAAGGACGTCTTTTGGTGGGGAGCAGGCTGCGACAATTCTACTTGGTTTTTGTACACTTATAAATTGTGTGCGTTTAATTTCTATTTTAATACTGTTTCCTACTCGTTATATTGTTATTGAAGGATTTTTAACGGCTTGGCGTCAGTTATTTATGTACCTTGTGGCTATTTTTCCTATCATGCTTGGGTACTCTATTTGTGGCAACACTGTTTTTGGAATGTATGGAGGTTATTTTGGTACCATTCCATCTTCTATTGTAACTCTTATTTGCGCAATGTTTGGCGACAACATTATTGACACTTTTTTGGTAATGGATCAATCTAGTTATACCCTGCAGTTGTTCTTTGGACGCTTATTTATCGCAACTTTTCTCATCTTTTTTATTTGTAACGTGCTTAATATCGCACACAGCATTATTCAAGATTCTTATACATATGCTGTGCGAATGCACACAGCGGCATGCAGAGAGAAAAATGAAGCAGCTCGTGGTGCACCTACTGTAAGCATTGAAGAATTAAATGATATTCTACAGAAGTTACGTGGCTAAAAACTTTTTTTCTGTTTTCGTTTTATAAAAGGTTGTGTCAGTGGGAGAGAGAGGGAATGTGTCGCCCAGTAGTATAATTTCCGTTTTTTTTTTTTTTTTTTTTTTTTTTGCGAGACTTGTGAAAGGCTTTATTTTATTTTCTGCCCGTCCAATTTCTTTTATTATATAATTACTATGAGTCTGATTTCAAAGAGAGAAAGAGATGTGTATCTTGTTTTCTTGACTGATTGTGTTTTCTCATATCTCCAGAGTATTGTATCCTTTATTTATTTTTTTCTCCGTTTTCTTGTTTTTCTTTTATTACTATTAGAACGCAAAACGTGAACGTAGGAAGAAATAGTGGTTCTTTTTTTTCTTTCCCACCTCTTAGTTTATTATTATTATTATTATTATTATTATTATTATTATTATTATTATTATTATTATTATTATTATTATTCTGGTTCAAGAATTCATTATTTTTTTCTTGTGAATATTGTGAACACACTGGGAAATCGACTCAAATAAGAAAGAGAGGAGAGGCAGAAAACCACAGAGGTAGGAGAAAAAGAAAAGAAGAAAAAAAAAAAGGGTGAAATAGCAACGCAAATAGCGACAATAACTCACAAACCAACCACACGTATATTTAATACTCTTCTTTTGGTGCGTGGGGGTTGTTGCGTTTTATCTTTTTTTTTCCTTCTTGAGTCACGTGATATTATCGCCATACGCGTTCCTTTGCGTGCATAGGGAAGAAAAAAAAGAGTAAAAGAAAAGAAGTACAAAAATAAACAAAAGAAGTTCTGGAAATAGTCTAGTTTTTTAAGCGGAGGGAAAAAAGAATTTTTTTTTTTTTTCAGACGCACTGGGCTCTTGCGTGCGCTTCTTGTGTCTCTTTGTGTGGTGAAGGACCCTCAAGACAAGAAAAGGAAAGCGAAGGAGACATAGTCTTGCCTCTGTGAATCAAGTACCAAATATATATATTATAGATATATATAGTACTTTGGAAGGACCAGATCTGAAGGAAAGAAGGCGAAGGAAAAAGGAAAAGAGCGAAGGACGCACGAGCGAAAGACGGGGCAAGAAAAAACAAACAAAAAAAAAAACAAAAACAAAAAAACAACAACAACAATTAAAGCAACGAAAGAGAGAAATTACAATACCATGGCCACTGCCGGCGCTGAGGCCTACGGCTCCCCTCTACGAAACCCCACCTGCCGTCTCGCCGTGAACACCCCCATGCACAGTCCGCTGAGCTCGTGGTATATCGACTCCGCCGAGGCCCACCGGGGGGTCATGTCCCCGATGAGTCCCCTGCAGTGCCGCAGCAGCGCTATTTACGGCCGCCGCTCGTCCCCCATCGTCGCCGCCCGCGGACTCCGCGCCAGTTGTGACCGGCCCAGCAGCAACCCCAACCCCAACGGCAGCTGTGGAGGAGGAGGGGCCATGTCGCCCCGCTACGCCATTGTTGCCCAGCGGCGTTATCAACTCACCCCAACGGATTACTTCTCCGCCTCAGCGCAGGGGGGAAGTCAACGGGCGGGGCCGCAGATTGGGCGGACACTCTCTTCTACATTAGGCCGAAGTAATGGCCTGGGTTCCCCGCTTCGTCACTCCGCCACACCGTCGGCGCAGTCGCCATTGCTAGATGTACAATTAGCCTCCAGGCCATTCTCGGCTCGACAAACACCGTTTCGCTTTTTACAACAAGAACAAGAACAAGAACAAGAACAACAACAACAACAGCAACAACCACAACTGTATGTACAGCAGTACAGTTATCGTGTTCAACAAGTTGCAGGACAGAAGATAAAGGGTAATCGAAAAGATGATGACTCCCTTGTTACCAGCAGTAATGATTTATCCAATACTGATGATGGAACTTCATATAATTTGAGGGTCTCTCAACAAGAATGTGCAAATGTTCGAACAACTAAAATAACGCATAAACCTATAAGAGAGTTGACACGAGTGGAAAATTCTCCGGCGCGTATGAAGGTTACTTCTGAACCTTTTCCTAAACAGTATGTTCACAGAGTTATGACTCCAGTGGTGCGTCGTCAACAAACACCAGAGTACTACCATCCTGTAAGAAACGACTCATCTTCGTTAGATAATAGTGGATTTAATAATACAGATCGAATTGATTTAAATGTTACTCTTAATCGTGAATTCCCTATTCATGAGAGTCTTTGTGTTGATCCTCGACGAAGAATGCCAAATATGGGAACAGTATCCAATATGTATTCATCCATTCATTCAATAGCTCCACATCGCGATACCAAAAAGGAAGAAGCTGTGGAAGCAGCACCTCAATCTATTGCAGCAGCGGAGACTGCAACAGCGGGTGTAACACCTGTACAAAGCAGTGATTGCAGTCGAACCAGTACGGATACTTCAAATATTGTAAGTAATTTGGTAACAAAAACCCCATTATATATTGGGCCAAGATTATCTTTTGTTTCTTCACGTTCAATTATGCAACAATTTGTTCAAAGATGGCGTAATCATTACGAAGAGAATAAGAGTGCATACTATGAAGGAGGATATATGTCAGTTACACCAGGAAAAAAATTAAATTCACGTTATGTGGTTGTACAAAAACTTGGTTGGGGTGAATTCAGTACCGTATGGTTGGCATATGATACATTACATACAACTCTAGGCAAACCACATCAAGCCTTTGTTGCTTTAAAGATTGCAAAATGTGATAATACCGTATCAAAAAGTACTCAATATGAAATTAATTTACTTCGCTATCTTAGAAATCAGGCGGAAACGGGTACTCCTCTCACAGATCTTGTGGATTGTTTTGAAGTTAAAGGAGAGTATGGTTCTCATGTCTGTATGGTGATGCCACTTCATGGATCTAATCTTCTCAGTATCATTGATCAGATGAAAGCGAAAAAATGTATTCGCAGTGCATCAGAAATTCGTCTGATAAAAGAAATTGTAGCCTCAATGCTAGTAGGCCTTAAGGAACTTGATCGACTTGATATTATTCATACAGATATTAAACCAGAAAATGTTCTTTGCTCTTCACCAGATCCAAGAGTACTTCATGTGATTGAAACTTTTTGTCGTCGTAACAAGGAACGCTCTACTATGGTACCGTATGAAAAGATACATGAAGCCATGTCACAGGGTGATCCAAATCATTTAGTACTTCTTGCTGACTTTGGTCTCTCCGCTGCGTTAAAACCATCATCTGCTATATCTTCCAGTACATTACAAGGTACAAAAGAAGAAGTACTTTTAAAAAGTTTGGTTGGAAGTAAAAAAGAGTTTCCAGTGGAGAAACCAGGCACTGTATCTAATCTTCGCGGTACTATGATTCAAACACGTGAATATCGTGCCCCAGAGATTATTATTGGACTCGATTTCAATACTCGTACAGATATTTGGAGTGTAGGTTGTATGGTGTATGAACTTATTACGGGTGATTTTCTCATGGATCCCAAGCGTCGCACTAGAAACGAGCGGATGATGGATATAGAACATCTTGCCATGATGATGCAACTTCTTGGTCCTGTACCGGATGAAATCATAAAACTTCGTACAAAACGCGATCCACATCGACCACCTCCACGATATATTCATCGTTATTTTGATGAAAATGGACGTTTTATCTATGCAGATAAATACCGTCTGTACCCAAGACGACATTTAGAACGAGAATTGGAGCTTTACTTACCACCCGCAGAGGCGAGAGATGCTGCGGGATTTATTATGCGTTGTCTGGAGACATATGATCCATCCAAGCGTCCATCGGCGCGTTGTCTCCTCGGACACGTCTGGCTTTCAGAGGTTACTTGTCAGTAAAGGTAATTTGTTGTTGTGGATCTATTTTTGTGTGTGTGTGCTTCTTTCTTTTGTTTTTTGTTTTTATTCTCTTACTAATTATTATTATTATTATTGATATTGATGTTGATATTGACATTGTTATTATTATCATTATTATTATCATTCACTCCATTTATAAAGGGAGCTGTGGGGAATGAGTTTAATAAGAGTTGAGGAGGAATAAAGGAGGTGGCGGAAGAAGAAAAGGAAGGAAGAAAAAAAAAGTGTGAGGGAAAAAATAGACAAAAAAAAATAACAATGCGGTATAACTCTGTTTTTTTTTTGTTGTTGTTTGATGTCCCCTGGGAGTATCATTTTTTTCACTAGACGTACATGCACAGAGAATAGTTTCAGGCAATTAAAAACAATTGAGGTAAGAAACGAAAACGAAAGAAAAAATAAAGCAAAGAAAAGTCATTGTGGGATGTAGTAGTAGCAGTTGTAGTCAATGAGCCACTGTTTTCTTGTGATTTTTCTTTTAACCCATAACACATTATTAAAAAGAAAGATGTAGAAAGAAGGCAAATAGAATGCCTATCTGTGCGCTTGTTTTTTCTTATATATATATATATATATATATATATATATGAGTCTGAGAGAGCGAGAGAGAAAAAAAGGTGTGATGATGGTGATCAATATGAAAAAATGGATGATTTCTTTTTACACTTTTTTTTATTTTTCTTTTTTCATTTCTGTTCGAAACTTCTCATTGTCTATTCTTAGATCTGTTGTTTTTTTTCACCACTTTTTGTTCTCTTTTTAGTGGGTTTTTCTTCTTTTATTTTTATGAATGCGTATTTCTATTACCTATTCGTTTTCATTTTTTTTTTTTTGAACTACGTACCGCGTCTTCTGTACTCTTCACTCTTCATTCTTTTTTTTTTCTCTGGTGTGCTTTTTTTTTCGATTTCTTCTACTTATCTCTTCCTATTTATTTGTTAGTTCATTATATGTTTATATATAAATAAATATATAAATATAAATATGGCTCCATTCGTGCAGTGTGCGTGTGTGTGCGTAGGACAGGAGAGAAAAGACTATGAAAGTGACTGTGGAAGATGGGAGAAATATATGGAGAAAAAGAAAGAAAGGAAATAAGCGTTTTTTTTGTCTTTTTCAACAACTATTTCAGTTGTGACACACAAACACACCTAGTTTTTGTTTTTTTTTGTTTTATTTATATAAATAATATATGATTTGGTACAAATATATATGTATATATATTGTTTTCATAGCTTAAGTTGTGCCAGTAGTGTATCCAATGTATATAGTTATATATATATATATATAATATGAATGAGTAGGATGAAAGGAAGGTAACACAATGGAGTACGTACAAATGAAAGAAGAGCACCAAAGAGAAAAGAGGAAAAGGAAGAAGAAAAAGGGAAAAGAAAACATGACACTATCATCTACAAGAAATATTTATATTTATATAAATTTATATTTATCTATGTATTTCTGTTAAATATTGAAGACAATCTCATCGCTTTAAGAGTAGAGGATAGAGAAACGTTGATGAGTGTCAACCATTAAACGTCATTTGAGAGAAAAGAAGAAGAAAAAAAAAGAAAAAATACGAAATAAAAACACAATTGGGCATGGAACTGCGTAGTTGTGAGGAAAAGATACGAAAAAAGAGAAAAAAAAAGGAAGAAACGGTAAATGTACGGAATATATATATATATATATATATATATATATATATATGTCTGTGATTTCTTTCTTTTTTGTTTTGATTTTTGATTCAAATTCCTTGTTTTACAGTGTTGTTATTGTTAATGTTTTTTTTTCTTGTGTTTTGTTTTTGCTTTTTTTTTTTCATTTCTATTGGTCACACGTGTTTCTCTCTACTTACAGCATAGATTGACCCTCCGCTGTTTTTTTTTGTTTACGCATTGTTACTTGTTTTTCTTTTTTCTTTTTCTTTTCCTGTACACATGTCTGTCTCTGCTTATACTTATATGTATGGCATGTATGTATGTATGTGTTTGAGACATGTTTTTTTCTTTTTGTTTTTTTTTCTGTCTGTCTGTGTTTGTGAGTGGTATTGGTGTTATTGTTATTATTACTGTATAAGTAAAATAAATAAATAACGTAATAAACATTTTAACAATATAATATATATAATAACGTTTTTAACAACAACAATAATAATAATAATAATAATAATAATAATAATAATAATAATTATTATTATTATTACACACACTCTCTCTCATTGTTGTTATTATTATTAGGTCTTGGCCTTTGCATGCTGGTGCAGGGCATAGTGGTGTTTTTCTCATGTAAATACTGAGGTGCCTGAATTTTTTTTGTTTTGTTTTCATTTTATTTTACTGTTTCTTTCTTTCTTTCTCTCTTTCCCGTTGGTATGGTAATATATAAATAAATAAATAAATATATATATATATATATATATATATATATATATATATATATATATATATATATATATATGTATATAAATAAAATAAGTATTTATTTATATTTATATATTTGAAAAAGCCGAAGTGCGGCGACTCGCATTCGTGAAATTACCGCCGTAGGAAAGACTTTAACTCCAGTCGTGTCTCCTATAAGTATTGTTCCATCTTTTTTTTCTTTTCTCCTTTTCTTTTTCTTTTTCTTTATTACTATTACGGCCTTGATAATCCCACACTTTTTCATTTGCGCTGCACCAACGCATCTGTAACTGCTATTACTATTTGGTTGATTGCAGTGAAGTGACAGTGTACATCTTTGCCGAAATGTGTTTTCTTCACGGTTTTCATGCATTACATTTATTTATTTATTTAATCTTCTCTGTTCATGCTCCACTGAATGGAGTATCGCGTTAAACAACTGTAATGATGCTTTATGGTTTTTCTTTTCTATTATTAATGGTCTTCTGCACTTCTTTCTTTTTTTTTATTTTCCTTTTTTATTTTCTTTGTTAAATAATAATTTATTAGTGGACAATATCCCCAACAGTTGTAAGGAAGGTTATAATAGAAACTGATAACACCAAAGTAACAGCAGTTTCTTAATAAAAAGAAAAAAATACTTCTTGTTCCTCAAACAAACAAACGCACATAAACTGACATATTCTCTCTTTTTCTTTTCATTTCCTTTTCGTTTTCTTTTGTTCCTTTTACGCTTTTTTCTGTTATTCGCGTAAAGTAAAAACAAAAAGAAAAAAGAAAAAACAAAAAGTAACGAAGTGAGTGAGAGTAAGTAAGTGAGTTTCTTGTTATTGCTATTTCGTGTGTGTGTGTGTATAGTCTATTCACAAAGAGTCTCTTCATCTTCTCTACGTACATCAAAAGGAGCAGAACAGAAGTGTGTATTGTGTGTGTGAAAGTCTATAGGCGTCAATTTACCTCAGCAGTAGTTTTTTCTTTTTCTTAAAAAAAAAAAACAGTAACGTCAACCCACTGATATAAAAATAAAGGAAAAGAAATAAGAAAAAATAAAATAAAATAAACAGAATAAATTATATAATAAGTGAAACTATTTTAAAAAGAGAAAATAAAAATGGAACTAGATGCTGAGTTTAACTATGAACGTGATGAGCGGATCGTTCCCAAGGTACTTTGCTGCATGTGTGGTCTCTTAATTGACAGTAATCCGTGTAATATGTGTCCTAGCTGTTTACGCTCCCACGTTGACATCACCGCCTCTCTGCAGAAGGAGTACATTATTGTCTACTGCCCAGAATGTACACGTTATTTACAACCACCACAGTACTGGAGCCGGGCAGATCTGGAAAGTCGGGAATTACTCACTATCTGCCTTAAACGTATTAAAGGTATGAGTAGAAATGTATTTAAGTTAATAGATGCGGGGTTCATCTGGACAGAGCCACACTCTAAGCGGCTAAAGGTGAAACTTGTACTTCAGAAAGAGGTGATGAGTAATATTGTGATTCAGCAGGCATGTGTGGTGGAGTATGTGGTACTTTGGCAGCAGTGTCCAACTTGTCAAAAGGTGGCAACGGGACAACCCCAGTGGGATGCGTGTGTACAATTACGCCAGAAAGCTTCCCATAAAAAGACATTCTTATATCTTGAACAGATGATATTAAAACATAAATTACATGAGAACTTTACACGTATTGAATCCCAACCAGAGGGATTGGATTTCTTTTTTGCCCATAAAAGTCATGCTATGAACTTTTTGGAGTTTTTAAATCGTAATAGTCCTGTTACTCGACGAGATGCTGTTCAGCTTGTCTCACATGATAGCAAGAATAACACCGCCGTTCAACACTACACCTTCTCACTTGAGATTTCCCCAATATGTCGCGAAGATTTACTGTTATTACCATATCAAAACTATTATCTCAAGCTTGGTGGTCTTGGTCCACTCGTCTTGGTGCATAAGGTGTACAGCAGTATTGTGCTGCTAGATCCAAAAACTCTTCGCGCCGGTGAATTCACTGGAGCCTTTTACTGGAAAAAACCATTCCAACCACTTATGAATTCCCGCCAACTCACCGAATTCTATGTTCTGCAGTGTAGCTTAACTGGAGTCACAAATGGACGTTATCAACTCGGTGTTGTTACTGTGTGTCTCTCCAGTGAAGTTGGGGCGGGGCGGGAGTGGATTGTCTCCTCGCACCTCGGCGGTATTCTTCAGCCCGGCGATCTCGCCATGGGCTATCTCCTGCAGGGAACCAACTTTAACAATGAGGAGTGGGACAGTCAGCGGTACAAACCAGAGCAATTGCAGGAGGTCGTCCTCGTGCGGAAACACTTCCCTGCCCAGAAGGCACGGCGACACAAGCGAGTGTGGAAGATTAAACATTTGGATGTCGTGGATCCCGTCGCGATGGGCCGGTCGGCGAAATTGCAGGAGGAGTTGGAGGAGGAGCGGCGGGAGTTTGAGGATGATCTCGAGCGGGATGCGGAACTCCGTCGGGATGTGCCGATATATAGAATGTTAGAATCAGAGTTGGCGCAGCGAAATGGAAAGAAGGAGAAGCAGCGGGAACGGCAAAGCACACGTGATCATCTTAATGGGAATAAACAAGAAACGGGAGGAGGAATGGAAGAGAATCATAATAATGATGAAGAGTATGATGATGATGATGAGGTGCCGCAGATTGGATTGGAGGAGCTGTTGGATGAACTGCGCATTGAGGATGACGTGATTGATAATGATATCACTCGGAATGCCGCAGCAGAGGGAGCAGAGGAGGATGAAGGAGAGGAACAATTACGGAAAAAGCAGCGAGCGGAGTAGCGATAAGAGAAGAGAAGAGACTGAAGGAGTCTTTCATATATATATACAATCCTAGTGGTTACAAGAAGAGTATATGGGAGGAAGAAAAACAAACTTACATCATCACCAGTCATTACAATATCACTGACTAAAAGTAATGGACAAAAGGTGTTTGGGGGAATTTCATTCGTGTGTATGTGTGTGTTTGTGTTTGCTTTTCTTGTTTCTTCTTAAAAAAAAAAACGTTACTTATTTTCATGTTATGCACTATCTTACGTTACTCACCTTCATTTGTTTTTTATTTTTATTTTTAAGGAAACTGCGCTTAAGGAAATGGTTAATGCCATACATTAGTAGTGATAATACCACCTTTTCCCTTAAAGAATGAACAGGAAAAAAGAAAAGAAAAATACGTATTTTTTTATTGGAGATGCCGCCTTTTGTGCATAATGATCTTTTTGTAAACAGTACTCGATTAGGAATGTTTTTCACATCTCTTTCTTAATATTCTTTTCTCTCTCTCTCTCTCTCTTGGTATGAGGTTTCCTTCATAATACATATATATTAAAAAGGACAAGGTAGAGGGGATATGTATAGACTAACACATATCATACATCAAATACATGCAAAACTACGTGATCGATTGCCGTTTGCACCAATAACACCGCTCATAGCGGCGGAGTTATTATGTGAGGAACACCCGTATTTAGATAGTGGAGTGGCGGCGCATCTCGTGGGATGTGTGGAGGGAAATGGAATTCGTCTTTCACTAGTTAACCTTATGACATTGTTTCGAACTGGTTATCGAGATCAACGTACATTTATTAGTACTACTACTACTACTACTACTACTACTACTACTACTACTACTACTACTACTACTACTACTACTAATAATAATAATAATAATAATAATAATAATAATAATAATACTAATACTACTACTACTACTACTACTACTAATAATAATAATAATAATAATAATAATAATAATAATAATAATAATAATAATAATAATAATAATAATAATAATAATAATAATAATAATAATAATAATAATAATAGTAATAATACTATGAATGGTATTAATATTAATATTCTTGAGGGTGCGGAAAAGAGTATTGGTGGGTGTGTGGATCGTCACAGAACCGCCATCACCCAGTGGGGGCCAATGGAAGAGACATTATTCACAGCATTATATATTAACTTGCGCAGACGTAAACAACAACAAGAAGAGGGAGAAAAAGAACAGAATTTATTGTGGAAGGATTTATTGGAAAGAAATAATTTTGAGAAGAAATCACACAAGGTGTCTCATGAAGAGGAACAGTTTCATCGTCTTTGTGAGAAGTTTCAACTATTAGTGGATGTGGCTAATTTTCTACATTACTCAACACTTTCGTTAAAACCACGACGTTTGGAACTTCTCTCGTTGGTACTCAAACCATTTGTACAAGATATTATACTTCACTGGTCGTCTCATATAAAAGAAAGAATATCACTTGAATCTCTTACCTTGATACAACACAAACACGAAGAAGAACAATATTCTGATCATCACTTATTGTTACAGCTGTACAAATTGGGTTCTTTAGCGGGAAAGTGTTTGCGATTGTATGGTAAGTGCTTTTCAGCATTTCACAATATCTTGTGTGAGATTTTCTTTTACGGTGTAAAGGCATCACGCATACTTCTTCTTCAACCCTTAAAACAAGGGGAGGAATATTTCCGTGCACGTGTTGTATACGACATAATGATAGAAACACATTCACTATTTAATACTTTTCTCAGTCACACCGTAGAGGAGAGACAATATTGGTGGATTATACCTATTCACCATTGGCTTCAAACCGTAGTAGAAATCACCGCATACTTTGCACGGGATGTTATTAAGATCTCCTCTTCATCATTGTATCTAAACTGTTTAGGTGTTGATAAACCATTATATAATAATATAATAATATCAGACTTCCGTAAATACTGTGTGGAGGTATTGCATACATTAGCGATGTGTCTTTCCTTGTACCAATGTAGTTATTCTAAAACAAAAGACTCTATTCACAGGAGTAAAGAAGTTATTCTACAAAAAGGACTTGATACGATACGATCTCTCTTGCAGAGTATCTTATTAACAAGAAATGAGAAGTCTAAATTATATAATATGGGGGTTTCTTTAGCAGTAGAAGAATGGTGTAAGTGCTGTGAGGCAGCTGAAGTACTACGTGCCTTATCACAAGTACTTGAAGAGAATAATGTTAATGATATAGATATACAGATCACATTGCTTTCAGATGCCCTACGTTACTTTACAAGTAGTAAAAGTAACAGTGATAGTATTAGTAATACGATGCATACACAAATTGTGTTACCACTTTCCTTTTATTTAATACTTGTGAAATGTATGCAAACTTGGCCGATATCATCAACTAACATAGATCAGGAAAAACAAGAAAAACATTATTATTACTCTTTACTGCATAGATTATGGAATGCCACATGCACGGCATTTCCCTCTCTGTTTGATACATCTCATCAACCAACACCTCCTGCATGGTCTCTGATAGAGTTTCTCGAATCACTCAATTCTACAAGAGGGGAAAAGCATATTTCCCATGTTAATCATAACAATACTAAGAATACTACTACTACTACTACTACTACTACTACTACTACTACTAATAATAATAATAATAATAATAATAATAATAATAATAATAATAATAATGATAATAATAGTCACCCTATATATGAACAACAATGTCAACAGCTGCGTAGTATGTGTCTTACATACATACACCATGCCCTTCAAGTACCATCCTCCGAAGTCGACACACAACTCTTACGTCTATTATTACACGCTAGGTCTATTGCGACACATCCACCAATAGCACAATGTCTTTATCATCTATTATTACCACTCTCTGCAAGTATTCAACGACTCTCTTATGCTTATTCCTATTCTTCTTCACATTCCCTTATGGATACATATACTCATACCCTTTCTTATTCGTATATAATAAACACCACGTCTTCTTTGATAGAAGAGATAGATATCAAGGACTTGTCTACACTTGCAGATGAGGCCTGTGGATTTCTCACCTCGCCTTCTCAACGGTGTTTACTGCGGAAATGCACACCAGCGAATACACTCACCGCCCACGTGGAACTTCTCACACCGTTATTACTTCAACAAGAAAAAGTAGAAGAAAATAGGAGAAGAATGTTTGTGGTGGGGTATTCTACACAGAAAAGGCCCTTTGCCATACTGCGAGAGATATACACTTTGGCGGTGAATCAGCGATCGTTATCGCAAGGAGGGGAATTAGAGGGAAATGGAGAAATGATGAGATTTATGCGAAGTTCACCGGTTTGTGCCTTCTTTAGAGAGTGTTATGATCAATTGTTGCTTCTTTCATCTGCAGATGTATTGCCTTCACATGTGTGTCGAATACTGCGAGTGATATTTACATCCACACCACATGTCTTTGTACACGTACCAGAACTTCCTCAGTTGCTACTCCGCCGCCTTCTCCTCTTAACAACAACAACAAAGAGAATTACTACAACGACTGCGAATTCATCTATGAATAATGAAAAAAACGATATAAACGATATTATGGAATCGGCTGAACCACGTGAATTGTGGGAAATATTTCTCTGGACATGTGCCGTAACCGTGGCCCATTTAGGACGTCGTTCTTTACTTGATGTTTGTCATCACGATGATGATGATTTTTGGTTCTCAGATTTCACAGAAACCATAACATCTGCTGTACATATGATTGATAGTGATGATAATGATGATGAGAATGCAAAACATATTGTTCGTCTCTTATCTAGTATGAGTAGTCATGACGAAATTAGCGATTTATTTGTTTCAGTGCAACAACGGGTAGTGCAACGTGCATTGAAGCTTCTCTCTTGAAATAATCTTGAGTAGTTTCTATTTTTTTTTTTTTAATTTATTTAAAGAAATATCCTTTCACACCTTGACTCCTTTTTTTTCACATTATTCTTTTTGGTGTTATCAACTGGTTTAATATTGTTACTGTATTTATTTATTTACTTTTTTTAAAAAATACATTCTCTAAAAAATAATATCTATTGATACAGAGTTTCTTACTTGGATTGCAACCATTCACCTCTTCAAAAAAAAAAAAAATAATAATAATAACAATACACATTCCTGGATATGTTTTTATTATAATGGTGGTGACTAGTAATGTACTGCTGCTCTTCCCCTTTCTAAAAACTACTGATTACATTGTCATTATTCTTTTTCTTGATAGTACACGCACTCTTTTTCTTTTCTTGATATACTTCATTTGCTTTAGAAACCATTACTCTTTCTTTGAGTGTGGACGCACATTTAATGTCAAACGTCTCCCATCCCAGTAGGCGTAGAGTACTCGCCCCGCCCGTCCTAAACCCATACGAAGTTGTAAAAGAAGAAGAAGAAGAAAGAAAAGATAATAATTATAATAATTATCATTCATACAATCAATATGAACATCCAGAGAGAAGTAAAGAACACAGTCAAAGTGCCTGGGAACATTCCAACACAATTCCATCTTCTTATCCCTCGCACTATAAAAATCAAAGTGGTGTTTATCGTGAATTGAATGATCCTAATAGTAATAATGATGCGGTCGGAATTCCACACGATACACTTCCACCACCTTTACCCCCACCAACAGTAAGATTAGTCTCAGCACGTACATCTTTCTCAGATATTGTTATTCAAGAGACATCGCCACAACAACAAGAAGAAACAAACAAACAACAACAACAACAACAACAACAACAACAAAAACGACCAATAGTACTAAATACAAGTGAGGGAAATAGAAAACCGCAACCGCCACGACGTGTACCACGTGAAGCAACAACAGCAAATCAAAGTAAAGCCCAACCACGAGCACCAGACTCACGTGGACCAAATTCCACAACTGTTGTAATTCATACAGAGGCGGATCAAGTATCAACTTCTACGAGAACCTCCGATGCGAATTTTTCCTCTCGTGAAACACAATTACCGCATGATCGTCATCCGGCGAAACAGTTATATCAATCTGGCAGTTCTTACTATTCAACAATCAGTAATCGCAATTCAAAGAGGAATGAGATGCCTTACAAGAGTGTGACTCGTGATCGAAGTAGTGGTATTATTAATAATAATGTGGTACCATCACAGGGACATGCACCACAGGAAGAAAAACAGGAGCAACGGCGACGTCAGCAAAATTTTGTTATTCAGAGTGCCTTTACCCAACAAAATCCGTTTCGCCGTCAAACTTTTGAGGAGTTTTGCTGTTCTCCTGAATATAGTGCACCAAGTACTTTTTCTACATACAAAGCCGATTTAAATGGTTGGTCAGGATTTCAACGTGTATCAGATGGTGAGTTCGGCAAAGGTCAATCTAAAGAGGTTTTCATACAGATGAATCCTGCTAGATCTACAGCATATCCGATTCCTCCTGCTTTTCTTAGATTGTTACAGTCTGGTGATTGGTTTCTTAAGTGGACACGGCGTGGTAAAGTTCATAAACGTTTTGTCTGGCTTGATATACGACAAGATTTAATAGTATGGGGACCGAGCCCACGATCATCATATGTATTTCTTTCTCATTTAAAACTTAATGAAATTGTAGATGTTCGTCCCGATTGTTTGTTTGATGAGTCAACACAACGTACCTTTTATCGTCTTACTTTTCTTAGAGAAGAATGTACTACTGTGTTTGCTACAGAGATGCGTGATAAATTTGATTTCTGGTTCAATGCCTTAGGAAATATAATATCTACAATGGGGTCTTCAGCTAGATGGTCTAAACTATGGGGTTCTCCAGAGTCACAAGCGGCTGCCAGAACAACAAATGTGAGTGATTGGAGAGCAAGTAGTAGTCCATTGCATGCCGTTTTACACGGTTACGAAAAATCATTACATTCTGCAGCGGGTGGAGCCATATTAAGTAATACACGTGGTCAAGTATTACCAAGTGATTAGAAATAGCCGGTAATATTATCAATCTATGTGTGTAGATGAAAGAGAAAGAAGGAAAGAGAGAAAGAGAGGAGAGAAAGAACATTAACGGAGGAACCATGGAAAAAGGGTAGTGGTTAATGGATGGGGAAACCAGGTTTGTGTGGCCTTTCCCCTTCTTGCGATTGTTATTTATTTATTTTTTTTGTTTCTTTGTTTTTAAACTTATCGACTTTTCCTTATTCTTTCGTATGCTATCACAACACCTTAGTACACTTTTGCTCTTGGGGGTTCTCTCTTTTTACGGATCTTTCTTTCTCTTTTACTCTCTCTTTCTTGGGAAGTTTTGTATATTTATATGAAGACTATTTTTTTTTTTTGTATTTATCGGTTGTTTTTCTTTTTTTTTTAAAGTGTATTCAGTTTTATTCTATTACATTGATGAAAGAAAAAAAAAAAAGAAGCAGTCATGGCTTTTGAATATATCTATATCTATGAACTGGTACACTTAATCAGATATTTGCTTTTTTCATTCTTGATATTTTCTTTCCTTTCTCTTTTTTTTTGTTATTGTTGTTTCTGTAGTGTGCGAGTGGAATTGTGTAGGTGTTTCCTAGAGCAAGGGGGAAAACGAAGGAAAAAGGAGGGTTACAACAGGCCCCCCCCCAAAAAAAAAAAAGAAAAAACGGAGCATCTTTTATAGGTGCACTGTGAAAATAGAGTCAAAGCTAGTTTAGAAACTAAAGAAACAACATCAATAAGAAGAATATAATACTATAAAGAATAAAAAATAGAAAAAAAAGCGAGGGAAAAGACAAACACAATAACAAAGAAAAAAAAAATGACGGATTATGAGGATGAAAATGCACGAGAACATGTGCTTTTGAGTGGTGTTGATACAACGGATAAAAGATTTGATCCAGATCCCTGTGGGTATTACGCAGCACTTGGAATCTCACAAGATGCATCTCAAAGAGAAATTCGTCAAGCCTTCTTGCATTTAAGTAAGACGTATCATGCAGATAAACACAGTGGAGAGTCTACAGATACTGTACAGTTAATGAATGAACGTTTTCAGAATTTACAAGATGCATACACGGTACTTTCCGATCCAAAACAACGAGTGGCATATGATGTGGGAGGACAACTTGGTGTAAGCCGTTTAGCTCTCATTCCTCAATCTATTAACCGACGAGAAGATATCGCACGTTACCTGGAATTATTGGATCAAGAAGCGGAGGTACTGCGATTGTCAAAAACCCTTTCAACAAAATCTGAAATATCCATTGTATATTCCTTTGCACATCTTTTTCTTTCAAGAAAACCACAGAGGGCGGCTCCTGTACAATCAACGGTGAAGGAACACAATGTAGTAAAATCTTCCCCTGATGTGGAAACGGAAAGTGAAAGTGAAAGTGAAACAGAAACAGAGGGAGGAAATGAATATGATGAATCAAATAATACTTCTCATACAGCACCAGTAGCAACAGCAGGAGAAAGTGGAAGAAGTGGAGTTCGAAATACCGTTATTGCTCAGTTTTCTGCAAAAGAAGTTATATTGGATGGAAGTAAACAAATTGTACTTTTACCACCACCAGAATTACAACGTACGTTATGGGAAAAAATGGGTCATGCAGGTGTTAGTACTACAAATGAAAATCATCATATGGAATCGGAGAGAGAAAGTGTGATTGGTGTATTAAGATCCATGCGAAATTTTTTCATGGGATTACAAGCGGAGAGTTTAGTTTTTAAACACTCATTTCATCATGCTGTATCACCGAATGCTCTTGCAGAATTTGTAACACGAGCAAATCATACAAAAGGTGGAATGAATATGGGTTGTAAAGGAATTCTTCGTTACTCCTCAGATGAGATTACTACATATAAGACTACATATGATTTTTCAAAGGTTGGAGGGGATTTTTACATTGATCGAGAGCGTGCACTTAATCCTGTGTGGACACTTGGTACAGGAGCTCATCTCATTGGTAGACAAGGTGTACTACAAAAGTATAGGTTGAGTTTACAGCGAAAATTATCAGATACATGGACGTTAAAAAATAATTTGGATATGTCTCTTACACAATATGGTAGTTTTTCATCCTATATTGTGGGAATAACGTCAAATAATGTATTTAATCGCATTTATGTTCACACTGGGAACGGTAATTTGCATCTCGGAGTTTCTAGAGAAATGCCTATTGTATTTCATGATGATAGAGAGAAAGAGTCAAAATCTAAAAAAGGATATATTGAACCTTTCGCTCATTTAAATCTTGTTGGAGGTTTAAATGTTGGTTTTGACTTTTGGTATGGAATTTCTAAATATCATCGTATTGGTATTGGTTTTTCATCCTTATTAACCCTTTCTGGAAATTCTAATTCTCCATCAGGACGACGTATTGCAAGTGTAGGAATAAATGAATTTCGTTTATTATACGCCCAAGGACAACATAGTATTCGTATTCCATTTGTAGCCTTTTACAGTTCAGGTGTGCAATATGTTGCACTTTGGGTTTCTGCACCATTTCTTATTTATCGCATGGCTCAATTACTATGGAGACCTTATCGTAACAGAAAAGTGGCAGCTCTCTATACGAAACGACGAATAGAACATCGAGCGGAAATGGATGTGGCACGAATGCGTGCGATACGTGAACAAAAGGCTATTGAATTAAGTTCTATGAGGAGTCATTTAGCGGAGGAAAGGGTTGGCGGACTTGTTATTATCAACGCGAAGTATGGTGTGCTAAATCCACGCTATCCACAGGCACTTCAACAACATAAAAAGAATGGAACCATAAATAATAATAATAATAATAATAATACACAACATGTACCATGGTGGAGATGTTGGTGGAGACAAAAGGAAACTATATCATCAAATAAAACTCACATGAATAATGGAGGTATCGTAGGAGATGGTGATGAAGAGAAGGAAGAGGACGATATAGCTTCATTATTAGTATTAGATGTGACAGTGGCACTTCAAAATTTTGTACATGATTCACAACTTTCATTACCAGGTGGGTCAAAAAGTCGACTTGCTGGATTCGCAGATCCTGATCCATTTACATCAGAGAAGAAAGAACTGAAGATTGTTTATTGGTTTCGTCATAAGCGTCATGTTGTGGTTGTAAATGATGAGGATGCCGTGCAACTTCCACAGCGAGAACACTTGGTAGATTCATAAAGAATATATGTATTCTCACTTATCAAATCTTCATATATACATATATACATATATATATATATATATATATATATATATATATATTACAAACATACACATACACATACAATATTATTATGAACTATTAACGTCGGAGTAAAATGGAGTCTCAATATTTTAATTGTTCTGTCCTACTTTTCGCTTTCATCCCATCTTACTTTTTTTTTTACTGTTATTTTCAACATATGAATAGAAATAACGTTCAATACTGCACTGTGTATCTATTCATTTTTTTTTTTAGTTTTGCTTTGATATGTACCTTCTCCATCTTTTTTTTCTTTTTGTTTGTGTTTCTTTTTTCTTGACTTGTCTCTCTTTCTCTCTTTCTCTCTTTATTTTTTTTTTCCATTTATCTTTTTAAATATTTCTGTATATGACGTGAAAGGAGTCATTACAGACCAAATGCTTCGTCGCCCCTTTATTGGTATAGGGGCTGTGGTTACTACTACTACTACTACTGCTACTACTAATATTACTACAACTACTTCTCCTCACAGATCACATGTGAACAATATTCTTATTTCCTCCATGTTTACATCGATATCATCATCATCATCATCTCTGTTATGTTCCACACGTAGTTTTGCACATCTCGTTCGTGAAGTGGATTCACGCGGATTTAATGGTGATATTCAAATGCTACGACACAAGAATGCCCCAGGTACGCAGCGATATGTCGCAGAGGCTTTAGCGTTTAAAAAAAATATTATCTTTTGCGGTGCTCATAATACTGGTAAGTTAACCATTCTTAAAGCTATTGGTGAGGAATGTGAAAGGAAGAAAAAAGTAGTTTACGTTTCAGCAGATGCCCAACGTGCTCGTCGTATGGATGGGTTTTTACTCTATCACTTTATTGGATTACGTTATATGGGGCGTGAGGAACTTCCATCGCGAGATCAATTAGATGGTACATTAGAACGACACGCCCGCTTGTGCGAATCCACATATGCGGGTTGTGTTCCAAGTTTAAAAACAGCGGATGTGTTAATTCTCGACGCCGTGCATCTTATTGCCCCTACGGTTATATTATCTATGGATACTGTATGTAGAAAATTGCGTGGTAGACCGAAAGAGGCTTTTGGTGGACTTCGTGTATTTGCGGCGGCAGATTTCTGGCAGCTACCAGTACATCCTGGTAGTGATACAGGGGGTTATATTTATCAATTAGATAACTGGGATGAACTGTTTCCACAGCAGCGATTATTAGAAAAGATTCATGGACAGGCCCGTCGACTTACAACATTAGTGAATAAAGCATATTCCGGTACACTTACATCAACGGATATTGAAGAACTTGAAGCACGCTCTGCGGCTGGAAAAGCAGCTATGCAAAGTGGAAGCAAAGATTTAGATGAAGAAGAAGATGAAAATAATAATAATAATAATGAAAAGGATGAGTTTAGTATGAACGTAGAAAAAAATGAAAGAGGAGGTAGAACTAGAGGTAGTGAAGGAGAGGGTAGTAGTATTTATAATAATAATAATAATAATAATAATAATAATAATAATAATAATGAGTTATTGCCTCCTGAGTCCCTTATCTCTAATGTTGAGGCTGTAATGAAGTTTACTTCACGTTTTCCTAAACAGCCTGCTATTCGAGTACTACCACCTCGTTTTCGCACATTAAAACGTACAGAAATAGGAAATTATATTGTGACAATGCTTCTACAAAGTAGTTTACCACAGTCTTTTTCTCTTGTTGATTCATTAAATCTTGAGGTTGGAGCTTCTGTACACCTTTTATTAGATGCTCCAGATTCTTTTGGAGTTCCTGCAGGAACTATTGGTGAAGTATTACAAGTAAAAGAACACATACTTGTTGTTCATTTCCCTTCTATACATCGTACCGTGGATATACCACGTATTCGTGTTAGTGTATATCATCCATTTTATCCTGAAGTACGTTATGAGATCCAACAATTTCCTTTGTATCCACGACATTGTATTTCTCCTTTAAATATTATGACATATGGAAATACTTATAATGTTAAAATAGATTGTCATTGTCTTGCTGATACCAATGATTTAGGAAACATACTTGCAAGAATGCGTTCCTTTGACGACTTTACTATTCACAGAACTCAAGATTTTACTCGTTTAGATGGTATGGTACATGAACCAACGCGAATTTATTATCAACTTATAAGGAATAAACCACTTTCTTCCGCACCACAACAATGGTGTCGTAATTGTAAGTCTTATATCCCAACTCCATCCTTTTACGAACACTGGGATCGTTGTATTCGCGAAGTCCGCTGGTGTGGTGAGTGTAATACACGTATCCCATTAGAACGATTGGCTCCACATCAGGAAAAACATCAAATTGTACTTTGCATGGATTGCGGTAGAGCTGTGGAGTGGCGGCAGTGGGAGGGACATCGACTGACGTGTTCGGCGATGATGCGAGAGGTTTCACCGGAGAATGAATTCTTGCCACTTCGTACACGTCAATTGGCGTTGGAAATGGGTTTAGATAAGCGAGATCTGCATACGATGCGGAACTTTAGTCGAACGATGCTGCCCAAGTCAAGGAAACAGTTTAATGGAGGTGGCATACGTTGAGAAGGATACATAAAAGACTAAAAAAGAAAGTGGAAGAAGAGAGAAGCGAAGGTAAAAGAAGAAAGGAAAAAAAAAAAAATGCGTAGTGGTTTGAAATGATTGAAGAAAACATGAAAAGGAGTAAAATATGCACACTCTCTTTGTTTGTTTGGTTTTTTTGTTGTTGTTTTGCTGTTCACATGACAAGAGTATCTTACAGTAGTTGTTTACTAAAAGGTATTTTTTTTTTGTTTCTTTTTATATTATTATTATTATTATTATTATTATTATTATTATTATTATTATTATTATTATTATTATTTATTGCGTTTTATACATGCGTATTTTGAGGGTTTTGTACTACAGAACAGAATTCTTGTTTTTATTTTTCTTTATTCACCTTGTTATATAAAGTGTTCTGTGTAGGCGATGATCAAAATATGCAGTTCTCTTTTTTTTAATTCTGGAAAAAAAGGTATAGACTATTTATTTCCTTTTCTTTTTTTCTAGTTGAAGTAGACTCCTTATTGCTGCAAAGAGCAGCTCTGGGAGTTTTTTTTATTTATCTTCATCCCTCACTTTTTCGTTTTCTTTACTTTCTCTTTCTGTGTGTGAGAGAGAAACTAAAGTAAAAAAAGAAAAAGAAATAAATAAGAAAAGGAGAGAATACTTCCGTGATTTTATTATTATTATTATTATTATTATTATTATTATTATTATTATTATTATTATTATTATTATTATTATTATTATTATTATTATTATTATTATTATTATTATTATTATTATTAGTGTGTATATAATGCCCCAACGACTCTGGAGTAATAGCCGGCCGCTCTCCTCACCCGAGAGATGGCGTCCTTTTTTATCTTCCGAGTTAAAAGATTATCTCGATCGTTATTGGGCCGTTATGTTTACGGTCGGTGCACGTCCTATTGAGACTGGGCATATGCGGCACTACGCCTCATGGTACTGTACACGTATGAAGGTCGTACAATTAGATCATCACATTTACGCAGATGCACTTCGTCATCAGTTAATTAAAGTAAGTCAGACACCTGATTTACCGCTCCTTTTTGTGAATAAGAAACTTATAGGTACACTGTACGATGTACAAGAATTGGAAAAGCGAAAGAAACTGAAAGATGTTTTTCATTTTGGATTTGAATGGAAAGTAGGGGATATTGGTATTGGCATTGGAGAGAATGGAGCCACAGGAGTTCTACCGGCGCCATATGGAGATACGGAGTTATATCGTGCTCGATACCGTGGACCACCTGTGGCTCGTCCTGTGGTGTCTCTTCCATCGTTTCATCCCTTTGCTCCTCGATCAGATTGAATGAATGAATAAAATGAGATGTGGTTCTTTTCTTTTTCTTTTGCTTGTTTGTTTTCTCGGTTTCTCTTTATTGTTGAATATATAAGTGTTTATATTTCTCTGCGTTTGTGTTTGCGGTTGGGGGCGTGATGGAAGTTTTTCTACCTCGGTGTTAATTGTAACAGGCGAGAAGACGAATAGGTCTAGAGAGTTACTAAGAGAAAAAGAGTAAGAAAAAGAAAAAAGAAAAATAAAGATATCATCTTCGTTGTGAATCCTAAATTAAAGACGCATCTATTTATGTGTCTCTTCACTTTTTGCAGTGCCTTCATTTCTTTGTTGTTGTTGTTGTTTTATCTCTGTTTCGTTATTTATTTCCCTATCCCATCAACTATTCTTTCTCTGAATGAAAAAAAAAAAAAAAATGAAACCTGAAATTATGGGATAATATATGTGTTTTTTTTTTGTTTCTTCTGTTCAAATTATCAAATATTATATCAGAAGAGACTAGTTTATAGTGGTGTGTGTGTGTACAGAATCAATAAAAAAAATCAATATAATGGAGTGCAGTGAAGTGACACCAGAGTCGGTGTTAATAGATACTGAAGATATGGAAACACTACTCACAGCACTACGTGCAAAGGCCGATGAGGCTATTAATACTGGAGTATCTGAACAACAGGATGAACATCCTTCCGTATCTTTCTACCGTGGAAATCGTCCTGTTAAGATAAAAATTCCACCACGGGCGGGGAATTCTCAATTAGAAAACGAGAAAGATAATGATAATAATGATAACGATAATTGTACATCTTGTTGTTGTTTACATGTAATTGGTTTACATCAGGCATTATTACCACCGTGTCAAGGAAGGACATACTTCACAGAGGAAGAACGTTCGGCACGGTTGTCAAGTACAGACGGATTGGAATTATTACGTCTGAATTGGGAATTACTCTTATGGCTTCTCATGCCCTCTGTGCGAACTGGTTTTTTACCCAACAAAGGAGAAATGTATAATAAAGAAAAAGAAGAGAAGGAGAAGAAGGAGACATCTACTCCCATCTCTTCTTTACAAGAGTTACAAATACCATTAACGTGGAATGACTACACACAACTTCGACAACCCGGTATGATGGACCGCGTACATTACAGTTATGTTGTATTTATTCGCTTTTATGGATGGCGTATTCACGATGAGGAAAGTGGAGTATTAGACCGTCATCAGAATTGGAGAATGCGGTATAAAACCCTTTTACAAAATTGTAAAATGAATAATAAAGAAGAGGAAAAAAGTGTGTGTTGTGGATTAGGAAACTGTTGTTTCTATAGTGCATTGACTCGTATTCTTCGTGTCTTGTTAGATTTGTGTTTCACACACTATGCTATTAATCTTGTAGCGTTTATTCTTGAGGAAATGAATAAAGGAAGATTACTTACGCTTCAATCAAGCCTTGAGACTTGTTGGCTTCCTCAAATTATTCAATCTAAACAAGTGCCTCTATCGGAGAAGGATCGTTTGCGACGTCAATTGTACCGTCTTACACACAGCGATTCAGACTAAATAAGAGGAATAAGAAGAAGAATCATTTATTCTTCTTTTTGCTGTTTCCTTTGTTTTTTTTTATTTCCATGTCGTGATTAAAAGTGATCTCGGTTAATATTGGATTGTTATTGTTGTTATTGTTGTTGTTGTTGTTGTTGTTGTTGCTGTAATGAGAAACTGTAAATTCTGAAGTGAATATGTTTGAGTGTTTAGTACAATCATGAGAAATAGACGACATTACCCTATACGTTATGACGTTTTATATGTTTTCTTTTTCTTTATTATTATTAATGGTTATTATTTTTTATTTATTTCCTTCCTTATATGTAAAGTATAGAATTATTCACATTAGGTGTAAATGGATTACCAATTTCTATTGGATTCTGACTTTGTATTTCCCATGGCGAGTTTATTAATAGCCGCCGCAGTGACGTATAAAGCCGGTCCATTCATTTCACGTCTTCTTCCACCACTACCACCACCGGAATTGAATAATAAGAGCGAGGATAAGCCATCCCGTGAGACACATGTAAAGGGTGACTGAGAAGTATAGGAATGGGAGAAATCGCCCTACACTTTTTTTCTTTCCTTGATTCTAGCATTCACACATACATACTATACACGTACAGTTTATTACTATTTTCCCTATTTGTGCAATATATATTGTGTAGTAATAACCTTCTCTTTGTTTTTTTTTGATTGCTGAATTGTTTGTTTGTTGGTTTTTCATGCCTGTGTCTGTGATGTTTGGAACTTTATATCAATATATAGATATATCTATGAATGTCTGTGTTTCTAATTGTTTTGCTTACTTCTCTTTCGTTCGTTCTCTCTCTCTCCCTCTCCACATGATACTCTTCCATCTTATTTCTTCTATATATTCACAAAAGACAGTAAAAACAAAAGAAACAAAAACAAAAGTCAGGGACTCAAGTCAATACAGTAAAACCAAAAAAGTCAAAGAAAAACGAACAAAACCCAAAAAGAGGAAGAAGGTTGAAAACGTTACAGAAACTTGCAATAACAAATATTGTGTCTCTCTACTACTTCTTTTTTTTTATTTTCCTCGGTCTTTGCCAATTCATTTTTTCCCATATGCGGTGCTCAACACTATTTTTCTCTTATCGAACATGTCTGTTATTACAACAATTGCCAATGCCAATGCCGCCTCCACGACCAGGTGTTACGGTTAATATGCAGAACGCAATGGAAATGGAGGCAAAGCGGCGAATGGAATTGGATGAATCCACACGAAGTCGTTTTGTGGTAGTAAAAGAAGAAACACGAAAACGTAGTGGTCGTGTTATTGGAATTGATTTAGGTACAACAAACAGTTGCATTTCATATATAGAGAATGAGACAAATAGACCAAAGATTATTCCTTCTCCAACTGGATCATGGGTATTTCCTACTGCTATTACGTTTGATAAAAATCATAAGGTCCGTTTATACGCAGAAGAGGCTCGTGCGTGTGTACGTACAAGTGCTAGTGCTACATTATGTAGTGGTAAACGTCTTATTGGTAGGGGTGTGGGGGAACTGGGACGTGTACAGTCACAACTACATAAAACCAATATGTTGACATTAAATGAAAAGGGTGAAATTGCGGTAGAAATTATGGGACGAACTTATACGGTTGTACATATTATTGCTATGTTTCTTAGGTATTTAAAACATGAAGCGGAAAAATTTTTAAAAGAACCTGTAGATGCTGTTGTTGTGAGTGTTCCTGCATTCTTTACACCACAGCAAAAAGTAGCCACAGAAGATGCTGCACTCGCCGCGGGTTTTGATGTTCTTGAAGTTATAGATGAACCTTCTGCTGCTTGTTTAACTCATACCGTATTAAGAGGTTCTACAAAAGAAAAAGAAAAAGAAAATTCTATACAAAAACGCATTATACGTTCATTGGTATTTGACCTTGGTGGTGGTACATTAGATTGTGCTATTATGGAACATGATCAACGTCGTGGGACATTTACACTTGTTGCTACTCATGGTGATCCACTTTTGGGCGGAAATGATTGGGATGCTGTACTTTCACAGCATTTTGCAGATCAATTTGAACGTAAATGGCGTGTACCTTTAGAAGATGCAGAGGGAAATGTGGGACAAGGAGTAGCAACATATCGTCAACTTCTTTTAGAAGCAGAAAAGGCAAAGATTCATTTTACACATTCAACGGATCCTTATTATGGTTATAATCGTGCTTTTCATTTTTCTGAAAAATTACGTGATATTATTCCATTAGAAGCTACATTAACTCTTGAAGAGTATGTTGAAATTACTCGTCCACTGCGAATACGTTGTATAGAATGTCTTAATAAACTATTTGAGCATACGAAATGTCAAGTAACCGATATCGATAATGTATTACTTGTAGGAGCCATGACACGTGATCCTCCAATACGACACTTATTAACAGAATACTTTGGTCGTCCTGTAGCTTCAGAGAATTCATGTCCGGCAGATTACGCAGTAGCAATCGGCGCAGCTATTCGTGGAGCAATGTTACAAGGTAAATTTAATGATTTATCAGCAAATACACGATTTGTTACGGGTACTGTACAATCTATGCGACATGGAAGTCCATTTCGTCGTTTGTGGAATCGTGTGGGTTCACTTTTTTGGCGTTCGGGGAATCCTAATGCGATTGGGCAACGATGGCGAGGACGAGCTAAAGGTCTTAGTGATGAAGAAATATCAAACTATGCAAAGGAGTTGGTGGAGTTTGAGGCTGCATGTGAACGACGTTTACTTTTAGAACGAGCTGAGAATGATGCTAATTTTGTTATGCGTCGGGTTACGACAGATGCTAATAAACGACAGGGAATGCAGGAGAAGCGAGTACGACAATTGAGTGAACAACTTAAGTTTTGGCAATATATGGTACATAATTTTCATGATCATGAAGAAGAACTTATGCGTACAGTCAAAGAGTTAGAACAGGCACTGGATGAGTTGGAGGGTTACGCAGAGGATAACACTTCTGTTTTGACAAGTGAAGGGACAGTGAACTTTGCGGAGGCGATACCCATCAATTATTGTGGTGATGCAGAAAACAGGACTAGCGATAGTACATCAACATCATCAGCCACCACAAACACAACACCTCCTCCTCCTCCATCTACTACTACTACTACTACTACTAATACTACTACTAATACCACTAGTACTAACGCTAATACTACTAGTAGTACTAATGCTGTGAAAGATGAGACAGTGCAGGGTAAGCAAGAGGGAGATAAGACAAAACCGAAGGGTCCTAAAATTATACGTCGACCAGTTCCACTTCCCAAGGCAAGCGCAGAAGCGCAAGAACTTGTTGAAGCGGGTCATCCTGTATTGCGCGGTGCGGATGTTAATATGACAGAAGCGACACGTAGTTCTTTCTTTGAAGCTCAAGTGGAAGAACGTGCATGGCGTGAACCACCAACACCACCTGGAGAACAAGGTTCATGGCAGGAAGTTAAACGGGCTGTAGAGGCAGGTGAGGCTGTCGGTAGTCCATTTACATCACAGGAGATGCAGAGACCCATGACATATGAGGAAATGTTGCAAGTACTTTATACTATAGCTCCTATTGATGATCCTGTTAGTGAGGAACATGCAAGAAAACGTGATTTAGCACTTCGACTACAAACCATGACGATTATTTCTGGTGCTGTAGATGTAGAGGAGTTGGAATCACGTTTGAATGAGGCCGCTATGGCAGAAAAACACTCACAGAGGACCCAGAAGAAAGCAGAAATGAATGCTGCAGCTAATGTTTCTGCAAGTCTCTTCAGGAGGGAATGATGCTGATGGGAATGTTAAGAGGATACTGCATACCTTTTTTTTTTTGAAATAAGACTTGCATTTTATCGTCACATTACAACGAGAAAACAGAAAGTATATATATAGTAGAAATAGGACCGAATTCTTTTATTCAATATACACGGATACGATATTTTCCTCTAACCCCTTCATTATTTTCACCAAGAAATGACTTTTTCTATCCCTCCTTTCTTTTCTCTCTCTCTCCTTTTCCCCCCACTATATATATATATATATATATATATATAATGTGTATTCATACTCATCTCTATACTAACAGGTTAGCCGCCATGTCAGCTGAAAAGAAGATCCACACCCTCAAGCAGGTGCAGACCTTCGGCAAGAAGAAGACGGCGATTGCCGTCGCCACGGTGACGAAGGCCTCGCAGTGCAACATCCGCGTGAACGGCGTCCCCGTCTCGCAGATTCTCCCAGAGACTCTCCGCACAAAGATCATGGAAGCCGTCAACGTCGTTGGCGCTCGTCACTTTGCACGTCTGCGCATTGATGTGACGGCCCGTGGTGGTGGTCAGGTCGCACAGGCGTATGCCACACGTCAGGCTATTGCGAAGGGCCTCGTCGCGTACTTCCAGAAGTACAGGAATGAGGTGGAGAAGGCTGCGGTGAAGGATAAGTACCTCGCATACGACAAGTTCCTCCTCATTGCCGATCCTCGCCGCTGCGAGCCAAAGAAGTGGGGCCGTCACTCTGCCCGCACCCGCTTCACGAAGTCGTACCGTTAATCGCCCTATTTGTATTGCAGCAACGGTAGGAGGAGGGAAACACTGCCTGTGTTGGTGGAAGTTAACAGAGTGTGCTACCCCTTTTTGTGAGTTGGCTTTCTTTTCATTTTTCTTCTTTTTTACTTTTCTTTTGCCATGGAATCCATTCTTTGGCTTTTTATATTCTTTTTTTTTTGATTAAACTCAAAAGAAAAGAAATCTCTGAATGTTCTTGTGGTGGTCTTCTATTTTATATTTTCTTTTTCCCAATTATCTTTTTTTTGCCCTTCACTAATGATAGCACTCCAATGCCCGCGGAAAAGAAGATCCACACCCTCAAGCAGGTGCAGACCTTCGGCAAGAAGAAGACGGCGATTGCCGTCGCCACGGTGACGAAGGCCTCGCAGTGCAACATCCGCGTGAACGGCGTCCCCGTCTCGCAGATTCTCCCAGAGACTCTCCGCACAAAGATCATGGAAGCCGTCAACGTCGTTGGCGCTCGTCACTTTGCACGTCTGCGCATTGATGTGACGGCCCGTGGTGGTGGTCAGGTCGCACAGGCGTATGCCACACGTCAGGCTATTGCGAAGGGCCTCGTCGCGTACTTCCAGAAGTACAGGAATGAGGTGGAGAAGGCTGCGGTGAAGGATAAGTACCTCGCATACGACAAGTTCCTCCTCATTGCCGATCCTCGCCGCTGCGAGCCAAAGAAGTGGGGCCGTCACTCTGCCCGCACCCGCTTCACGAAGTCGTACCGTTAATTCCAACAGCATTGCTTCTTGCATGAGTGCAGTGATTATTTATTTTTTGATTTCAGTTGTCATGAAATATTGACTAGGAAAAAAAGTGAAGAAGAGAAGGTGGTGGTACTGGTTTCCCTTGTGTGTTCTTTTATCTGTTTACTGAGTTTGGTTCACTGTATCTATTGTTTTGCTTATTGTTTTATATACTTTCTTTTTTTATTATTTTTTCTTTGCCTCTTTATGAAAAGCGTTACTGGAAGAACTTAAGAAAATAGACCAGTAAGGCACTTGACCTTTTGAACTGGAAAACACCATTCCTATTTATTTGTCTTTCCTTTAAGCACTATAATTGGTGTTACAGTGGGCTTAACAACCTATTTAATATTATAAACAGTGTTTATCATGTTGCGTGTTGTATCGTTTGGAGCGCTTGCCACTGACCCACGTTTCTTCAGGCAGAATGCAAAGGGAACGTTACCGTACCCCATTGGTTATACTATTGAGCGAAGTGTTTTTAACAATAGTGGTGGAAATGGTCGTAATCCGCGTACCAAAATCTTACTCCCAGGAGAAGAAGGAGCTAGTGAACATCTTTCCGAATTATACTACACTGCTTCGATAAGAAAAGGCCAAAATGGTGAGCCTCTTTTTGAAGTTAAACGTAGTGATAAACCAGAGGAGGTTCACAGTGGTGATAATCCTTCTACGCCATGGCGAATGGCGTTTGAAGCGGCGGAACGTGATTTTCCTGAACGATTAATGGAGTTGGTGAAAGAGAATCGTGATGAGGACGGTGCAATGCAGGTATATGGACAAAAATGGTTTGGATTGGCACTGGACTCCGTGGTAGCTGAATTACGAATTCTTCCAGGTGCTAAGACTATTTTCGGTAAAGTTGTGAATACCCGTAGTGTTTCTAAGGGAAAAAAAAAGCCAGAAGGAGGGAAAACTTTATTACCCGTTCCTGCTACAACCGAAAAAGCTGAAAAAGTTAGTCGAAAGAAAAAAACTGGGGAAGCTTCTCACCCAGATACTGTGGAGATTACAACAAAAACTCCTGATAAACCAATGCGTGGTAAAAAAAGAAAAAATAGCATTACCTCAGTAATGGAAGATGATGTACCATTAGCTGTTTTGGCAGCTGGAAGAGCTATTGGTGTAGTAAATCGATGCCCCAATTGTGGTCTCACATCTGTGTTTTGCCCATTAACGGGTGAACGACATGCAATTGACGGTGAAGTTCCCCAAACCTCAACTGTACCAGGAAAGAAAACCCGACGAAAAGAAAAAGATGCCACAACTTCAAAAGATGGGGATAAGGTACAACAACAATTTTCACGAAAGCGCGAACGCGTTGATGATACGACCAAAGGTGGCACTAGTACAACTGTTGCATCTGGGGATTTAACTGGTAAGTCGGTAACTCGTCGAAAAACTTCCAAGAGTAGTGGTGAGGGCCAATCTACTAGTACTGCTACTACTACTACTAACCAACCTAAGAAACGAAAGATAAAGTTAGAGGCAGGCAAACCAGCAGCAGTATCTACAGATCCCGATGATGTGCCATTGATAGTACGTCTTATGGAAAGAAATGCAAAGGCAATGGCAGAAGCATCTAAACCACCACCACCACCACCACCAGCTTCCTTATGGAGACCACCACTTGCGGCATCGGAATCTAATAAAGCTTTACAAGTTCTTCAACGTGTGATTCGTGGAGAAAAGACGGCTCATGTTCCTTTTGCTTCTATGCTTCACCTTCCACAAGTAGCTGTAGCAAAGACGTCTGTTGTGAAAAAGAAAAATAAAAAAAATAATGCTGATCCTTTTGGAGATTTACTTGAAGGAGATGCTGGAAATGATATGGGTGAAGATGTTGCAGCAGCAGGAGCAGGAGCAGGAGAAGGTGGTAGTAGTAGTGGTACTGTGAGTAAACAGGGCAAAAATAAGAAATCCGATGATGAAAAGGTACGACATCCACTAGATATCACAGATGTGGTTACTAGTATATCAGGAAAACGCTACGTAAAGTTTATGCAGTTATATACAAGTGAAAGGGTAAAAATTGATCTGTTAAAGAAGGCTAATGATGTTCCTGCGGTACCAAGAACCCGTGGCGCCATGAAGACCACAGAAACAGGTGAAGAAATGGATTCTTCCAATTTGCCCTCTGCTCCTCCACCAGCAGAGATGGAGAGCGTTAAAAAAGAATAGATGCTACAGTGATAGCAAAAAAAAAAGAAATATATTCAAACATATACAGATACACAGAAAATCGAGAAGAAAAAAACACAATATAAAAGAAGAACTCATTGTAGAGGGAAGGAGAAAGGGGTGAAAGAGTATGAAAAATCAGATTATAATGATAATGACGATATGAGGTTTTTTTTTCTCTGTTGGGATGTTTGACATCCAAATGAAGTGGTTTGCATCTCGGTCTTCTCCTGTTCATCTTGCTGTGTAGCAATTGGTTATCTTATTATAAAAATCACTATTATTGCCTTTTTACTGTCATCTGTTATTTTGAGGAGAATAAAGAAAGATGACGTTTATATATATATATATATGGCTTGTGTGTGTATTATCTCTTTGATGTTCATTTTGTTCTCGCCATTGTTGCCTTTTTTTTGTTCTTTCACTTTTTTCTCTTTATGTTCCTTTTGGACGGAAAGTGACAGAGACGGTGTTTTTCTGTTGGTTTTTGTTTGTTTGTGTGCAGGTGCGTTTCTGTCTTGACGTGTTAGTCGCATTTCCCTTTAAAAAAACATAAAAGGAAAAAGAGACGACAAAAGGCAATAGCAATAACCAGAATACTAATCAAACAAGAGATCAAGGAACAAACAAAAAAAAAAAAAAAAACCACAAACAAAGGACGATTACAGAAACTATTTTTTGTATACTTGGACTCTCTCTTTTCTCACATACACATATATCTGTATTTATATATCTCTATTCCCATGACACTCACAAAAACACCATACCGCCTAGCTGTAACGACATATCGCCAATCAAAGATTAATGACCGTTTTCAACTGTTGATTACAAAGAAAGAAGTAGACTGTGATTACGTTGGCGTGGATGCCACCGCACTTGTGGCAACAGGACTGCGACTCGCCAAAAATGTTACATCTGAGCAAAGACGACACAAGGAGGTAGCACGTCATGTCTCACAGTCTTTACAGCAATTACTAAAAAAAGTACGTTGTAAGAAATCACTTCTTATCGCAATGGACGGTGCTGAGACTTTAATGAAAGCTGAACACACAAGAAGTAGTAGTGTTACACGTAAAATTGAAAGTCGTCTAATGCGACTTCCTGGTACACCACTTATGCAGGCTGTAGAAGAGCGTTTAGTGCGTATGATGCCAGATAGACAAATTCTTCCATCTGAAGTGGTGTTTTCAGGTACATGTGTGCAAGGTTGTGTGGAACAGAAAATGTCTGCATGGGCACTAGATTTGGCTTCTCGTGATTCATTTAGTGGTAGTACAGATTCACTTTGTTTAATTGGGGCATCTGAATTATATTTAAATGTTATGGCACTATCTCCTTTTTATAATGTGATGAGTGTTGTACAAAATAATGCAGATCTGCGTCAAATGCGTTTACAAGATATTCTTGAGTGGTTAGATCTTGATAAAAAAGCCAAAGAAGGAGAAAGTGTTACGATTGCAAAGATGCGAACCGATATTCTTTTTCTTTTTATTCTTGCAAATGGGGCTTCTGTAACAGAATTACATCCTATTCCAACGCTTGGATTTAGTGAATTGGTTGACCGCTATTTAAAGAACTTTATGGAAACCACATCTGATATTACATCCACCGAAGTAGGAGGAGGAGGAGGTGTATCTCCACAAACAGGAACTCCAAAAGAAGAATTATTTCTATTTGAAGATATGCCTGGTAATACACTACGTTTAAATATTCCTCTTCTCTGTCGTATCATACAACTGGTTGCACGAAAGGAAGTTCCACCACGGGTAGATATCGCATCTGAGGCGTATTTAGAAATCGCTTTACAAACACACGCCATGTTATGTCTAGGTGAGGCACCGGAGTTTAATTATCTTCCATCAATGCAAACAACACAAGCGGGATCTTCTGTTCTGGGCATTATACCGTTTGCAGCACATCTTGCTGCGATGAGTAGTACTGAACCGCATCGGACAGCACGGCGTACACCACCACGTGTAAAGCAGTTAACTACATCTACAAATGAAAAAGAAAAAGAGGAAAAAGAAACATTTACACTATCAGAATCTAAAGCAGAATTAGGAATATCCAAACGAAAGGTCATCTCAGGAGAAGTTCAACCATTAACGGCAGCAGAATATACTATTTTATGTCAATCATTGCCGGCTTCTGTAGAGACATTGATTCAACATTACGTTGGGGTAGCACCTAAACCAGAAGTTGGTAAGATGATTACTTCATCAGATACAACAGGTGCCCATCAGATGATTCGAGAAGTTTTATCATATGCTAATCCTCTTAAACCCCATAAGTGTTTATGTCTATCCCCTTCCTACTGTTGGTTACAAAATGAAAAAACACAATTATGGCGCTTTGAGTATGTTGATATAGGAATTAAAAGTCATCAAATGGAAACACGTCGTCATTTAAATGCTGTGAAGGGTGTAACATTAGAAGTAAACATGTCTCGTGATGGACCATCGTATTTTGTAACTTCAACTTCTTCATGGGAACCCATTATAAACTTTCCGTGTGGAGCAGAAGAAGAAAAACATGAGTCTAAACAGAAAGAAACATCCACATTCATAGAAGAAGGAGTAAAAGATACGGAAGAGTCATCTAAATCTATAAAGGCTGAGGATGATACAAAGAAGAAGGATAAGGAAAAGACGACAGTAGAAACAGTATATAAAACGAAAGATAAGGAATCATCAGAGAGTCATTCAACCGAATCTCAGACAATAAAGACCAAAACGATGACTGATAAAAATGTATCCTCTAAACAATCAACATTAAAATTACTTACATGGAATGTTATGTTTGATCGATATAGTGGTAAACCTACACCATTAGGAATGCCAGGTATTGATTGGTGTTCCCCTAAACGATATCCGGTACTTGCAAAAATAATTCAACAAGAAGATGCAGATGTTGTAGGAATGCAAGAAGTAGAACCTGTTTTTTGGAATTTTCTTTCTAAACAATCATGGGTACGAGAAAATTACTTCTTTTCATGTGGTTATGCAAGTCCAGCTATTACACCTTGGGGTGTACTCATGCTAGTTCATCGTCGACGACTTTCTGTACAAAATATTACATATCTTAATGTTCCTGCATGGACCAATCATGTCTCACTTATGCCAGTTGTAACGCTTGAAATGCCACATGGTTCTGTACACGTTGCCGCCGCACATCTTCTTGCCCCATACACAAAATCACACGAAACAGCACGTACTTCACAAGATGGTGCATTACGACATCACATGACAAAAACATTAAGTGGTGATGTTGTGACTATGGGTGATTTTAATGATTGGCCTACAAGTGAGTTTCATATGCCATCAGAATCGCAGTATGTGGATTGTTGGCCCTTGCTTCATCCAGGTAATCCTGGTAAAACAATGGATGAGACGAATACGTTTTGTAAACTTAAGGTGGAAGAGATGTTTTTTGGACGATCTGATAAAGTGTTTTTGCGCAGTCGACGTCTTGTGCCAGTGGAGGCGCACCTCGTCGGTACTAAAAGTGTAAATGATGAGAATGGCAATAATGAGGCACCCGCCTACTTGTTTCCCTCGGATCACTATGGTGTGAGTATGACGTTTAAGTTGAAACAGCGGTAATAAAAAAAAAAAAAAACAGAAGCGTGTTTTTGCTTGTTTGTTATTATTGTTGTTATTGTTGTTGAAAACGTGGACATAGTTCAATGTGAATATGTCTGCGTTGCATTTCCTCTTTTACAAGCCGTTGTGTAATTCCCGTTTTTAAATGTGTATATACACATGTCAAGAAAAATTGCTTCGTTTTATAGTGTTTTTTTTTTTGTTTTGTTTTCTTCTTCTGTGTCTGTGGGTTGTTTGTTATTTTGAATTACTTTTACTTCCAATTCTCCTAATTTATTATTTTATTATTTTTCTTTTTTTTTCTTTTTCCTTTTATTGGTTATATACCCTAAGGGAGTCTCTTGTGGGCGTTGAATCGCACACGTCGTCATAGCACGAGAGGAAATTAAAAAAAAGTTTTATTTATTTTTCCATTTTCCTCCATTTCGTAGTTACAACAACAACAAATAGAAATAATAATAATAATAATAATAATAATGGTACACCGTCGTGTAGTTCAGACGGTACTGCACAATAAATTCAATATTAGTAGTCATGCGTATGTGTCTTACACGCGTCTTTTCACATCCTGCACTGCAACGACACAATTCAGCAGAAGAGCTTTCTCTGCATGTATTTATTTACACCCCATGCGTGGATTTAGTACTCTGGGGAATAATACTGGTACGAACGATGAGGAATATGTCTTTGACGCCTCCCTTTCCGTACAAAAAGAAGCGGCTTTACAAACCGCGAAGAAGACACTTGATGTGATTATACGTGAATTACTACCAGAGAATGCCCCTGCAGAGGCATTGCAAAAGGTGCGGGTGTATCTTCAACAACACCCAATCGATACTCTCATCACGCAGCCAAAAGTGCAGATCACACACGTAGAGGATCCAGAGTCTGGGGCAGAAACAAAAATATCACTTAGTCCATGTGAATTGGCAGAGGCATTAGAACAGGCAAAGGAGCGATCAATGAATCTTGTACAAATGGGAACACGTGGGGATATTGCGTACTGCCGTATTCGCAATGAAACACCACGTATATTAGGTCTTGTTAGTGAAGAGTTAGAGGCACTACGTCAACAACAGGAACAACAACAACAAACCTCAACAAGAGGTTCAGGACGTAATAGAGATAATAGTACGAGCGAACTCATTGAACATGCTTTTCGTGATGTCGTGGATGCCCACTTTGTGGGATGGCGTAGTCAAAAGATTGTGCAGGATCTCCGCCGTCGTCATTTGGTGCGATTGTCTATTAAAGAGTTCCAATCACCCGATACAGCAATTGCAAAGTTAAGAGAAATGTGCGATGCGGTACGGCGAAATGCTGAAGCGGCCGGTGTTGCCCATCACTACACCAGTCTTGTAGCAACAGACCGTGAAGTCTCTATTACACTCGCACCATCCATTCAATCACCATCAACGGCTAAATTGCCAACTTCATCATCATCATCAAAGAGTTCTTCTTCTTCAAAGAATTCATCATCAGCATCATCATCACCATCTTCACAGTCGTCATCAACGATTGTGCGACATCCGAATGAGCGGGAGTGGACGCAGGCGTCGGCCCGTATGTTAGCGGCGTGTCGTAAAAGTGGACGTTATGGCACTTATGTGCGTAATGCCGCACTGAAGCCACGCTCACTCGGACAGACACTCTTCCGTGTGGATAAGTATGGCAGGAAGATGGAATGAGGAGGAGAATTGAGGTGATATATTGTGGATATTCTGAGTGTGTGTGTTTTTTTTTCTTACAGAATGGAAGTATATACCTGTTTTGGCAATTGGTTGTGAAGATTGTCATTAGCTGTGATGACAGTGAGAAGAGTGAGACAAAAAAATGTTATTATTACTACATGATTGTGGATAGGTAGGACAATATTAATATGAACACTTTTTCTATTATGTATATATATATAGATATTCTTTAAAATTGTTATATTTCCTGTTTAGGGAGCAGAGAAAGCCAATCGGTTTAAAAATTCATATACTACTAATAACATATTTCTCTCTTTCTTTCTTTTTTTCTTTACCTCCTTCTCTTATAATTACAGTATAACTTGCATATTTATGTATATTTATATATACATATCAACAGTGTGAAGGGAATGGCAAAGGACGAAAGGGACCCCGCAAAGAAGCGAGAACACAAAAGAAGTAAAGAGTCAAGAGAAAAATAAAATAATAATAATAATAATAATAATAATAACGGTAATAATGGGACAATAACAGGAGGAATGGATGCGGAGGTGGAAACGGCGAAAACAATGGCGGCATTGCGGGAACAAGATCAGAAATTAGTGCGACAAGTGGGGGAACTCGGTTTGGCACTCACACGGGGATTTGGTGAATTGGCCTATCAACAGCGTATGACAAATACAACTACAACTACAACTAATACAATAATGACTGATATTAGTCCAGAAGAACTAGCAGCACATCCAATACAATTAACATTACAACAGGAATCCCTTGGGGCCACACTTGATCTTCTGCTCGCTAATCCCATTACGCAGAAATCTCTCTGTTCTACATGTACAGGGGAATTGGAAGAATTGCGTCTCAGTCTTTTACCAGAAGAAGAACGAGCCGCAGAGGGCAATAATGTTCCCGCAGGAATGAAGAATACAGCAAACAATACACAGAGAGGAAACCCATACAGAGATGAAATCGCATCTAATACGGTTGATCCTTCATTTAATCGCTTCGGTAGTCCTGTGCGTGCTGCTCACACAGGCGCTTATCCACAACAGTATCAACCAAAATCACAAGCACAACAACATCAATATCAACAAACACAAAGTTACTTTGGTTTAGAACATACACCAGATAATTGACAATCTCGAGTAAATGCACAACCCTAAATACATTCTTCTTGTGGTGACACTTACGCTGATCATTTCCCAGAAGTTCTAATGAACCGTCGATCTGAATCACGTGTCTCTTCTGTTAGCGCTACACCTGTATTTGGTGGATTCCGTATTCGTCCCGTTTCTTGATTTCTTCTTTTTATTTTTATTTGGTTATGTATTTATTTTTCCTTTTCTTATTTATTTATTCTTTTCAGAGGTTTGTGGGCCATGTACCATTAAGAAAAGAACAGCATTGCGTGATAATGGGTAGAATTACATGTTATTCCTACTGAAGTAGGGTATGAGAATAAAGAGAATGGCGTAGTGTTTCATCAATTCCCTATGAAATTATCGAATTATCGTATATATATATTTTATTTGTTTTATTTTGTTGAGTTTATTAGTGTATTTTTACGTTTACCCTTTTATAGGGATTCCATGATGTTCTCTGGTGTTGTATTTGTGTGTGTGTCTGTGTGGCAGACATTATTATATGTTTACACTTCCCTTTCTTTCAGTGTTGTCTATAATATCAATCTTAAATAGAAAGTGGTTCTCTCTCTCTGTCTGTATCTGTATGAGTAGATAAATGCAACTAGTATGTGCATAATACTATTTAAGCCTTTTATTGTTCTTATTTGCTTTTTTTCCCCCTTCTCTCCATGTAAATCTTATCTCGTTCTAATATTACCACCACTAATGCAGTAAAGGGAAGAAGAAGGAAACGACGCGTAAAACCATTGTGTAAAAATGCATTCCGAAATAGAGAAACCACTACTACTATCAACAACAACAACAACAGCAACAACAACAACAAATCCACCTGTAGTGCGAAGACGAGGCCGTGGCACATTTAATCAACCACTGCGTGCGGATCAACCCACCACTACAACTAATAGCAATAACAATAATAACAGTAATAATAATAACAATAATGATGGGGCCTCTGTGCTCACTACTGTGACAACGGCAGTACTCCCCGCCGCCTCCTCTGGCCCATCGCAACAGCGAGCACCGGAGGAACATCTCGCGGCGGAGTACGGCGGACAGAAACGAGATATTCCACTTAACATGCGTGAGAACTTTGGTGTTTGTGAGAACGATCACGAAGCGGACACGGTGCGCCAATTACTGTTTCGTGGAGAAAAGCGGCGGCGTTATTGTGTTATTGTGGGAGAACTGCAGAATCCTAATAGGCCTATTACGCTTAAGCTCTTTGGTCATAAAGGGCTTAAACCGTTTAAACTGCAGAATAAACTTATTCGTTTGGTGAATATCAGTGTGGGAAAACCACGTGCCCCACGTCCTGCGATGGATGGTACGGAAGAGGATATGCATAATCGTAATGACGACAGTGATGATGATAACAGCGATGTGGAACAACACATGCACAGCCATCATCCACAAACACAAGTTCAGAGGGAAGTAAGATACGAAGGTATGGACAACAATAACAACAACAATAATAACAATAACGACAAAAACAGCAGCACCGGCATCCAAAATGTGAATGAACATCTGCAGGAAAAACAACGAGAAGGAGATTACAGTAAACCACAAGAAGAAGGAGGGTATGATGTTTCTCCCGAAAACGAAGAAAAATCTGTACCTGATGATCATAATAATGAAGATGGAAAGTCAGAACAACGTAGTTCTTCTACGAGGACAGGAAGAAATTCTTGTTTACACGAAGATGTGGATGGTTATACAAATATAGATGATGTTCTTCCACTTACTGTTGAGATGCGAGGTGCCAATGCAACCAATATTGGACAACCATCATCTTTAGCAAACAGTCCTGTTCTAACCGCAACTCGTTTTGATACTCTTCAGAAATATTTCTTTAATGAGTTTAAATATCTTCTTAGCTTAGAGGATGTTCGTATGCAGCATGTCTCTATTAACTTAAATCTTGGTGCAGCTTATTGTTGCCTTGCTCGAGAAGGTTCATACAGTACACCACTTAAGTATGCCAGCTTTAGTGAGTTTGTGCAACGCATGAATGAAGAATCTATGCAATTGTATTTTCTTAAGGATGCTCCAACATGTGTATCTCGTGCGGTAGATAGAGAATGTGGGACACTTCAATCTGAGGCGATCTTTTCACTTGTTAAGATTTGTTTCTTTTCAAATGAACGTCAGAGTCGCTCCGTGGCGAGGGCATTATGGGACGCACATGAGAATCGTTTTGTTCTTCTAGACATGGAAAACTCAGGTGTGACTTTTACATGGACTGTCTTTTCTGTAGATGAAACCGGCATAGAAAGTAATGTGGTAAACCCAACAACAGGCACAACGAATACAAATCCAAATCCAAATATAAATACAGATGGTACTGGTAGTGGATCTGGTGCTGGTGGTGCTGGTGCTGGTGGTGCTGGTGCATTTCGTAAGAAAACTGTGGCATTTCCATTTGAACTTGAAATTCACGCCTATCGTCGATGGAAACAACACACAGAACATCCTGCGGCTCCTATTGCAGAAGCCATTCTTGACAAACTTTCACTGGCGGAACACAATTTAATTCACTACGGTTCAACTATTGGCTATGAAAGCATGGATCTCTCCCATGTCTGTGAAGTAGATGCGGAGTCGGAGGACTTTAATGTGGAAAGCATTATTGTTGAACACACGGCACGTGTAAAACCGCGGGGAACCGATCTCACCGTAGATAGTACATCATCATTGTGGATTGAAAACTTCGCCGCGGCTCGCGCGTTAAAGAATCGCCTCGCACAAGGTCTTGTAGATCGCCACAGCAGTGTTTACAGCCACAAGAGTGCGGGACACGCGGGACGGGAACGCACACGTGGCAGAGGCCGTGGGCCCCCACTGCCGCATCACAATAAGCCGCAGACACTCACACCGACGTCGCGTCTGACGTTCTTCCGTTCACGCGGTAGCACAGTGCACTGGAAATTGCGTCCGGGCTGCAGTGCGGAGGAGAATTTGGCGCCGCTTAGTGAGGCACTGCGTTTTGCACAACAGGTGATTAATACGGCAAATGAGATTGAGCGAACATCGGTGCGTGGTGGTGCTGCCCCAGACGCTTTGTAAGGGGGTGGGGATGGGGGAAGAAAAAAAAAGGTGTAGTTCAAGAATTAACGATTACGATACACTTTATCTATCTATCTGTCTGTCTATGTGTATGGGCGTATATCTTGCTTTCCACATTTGTTCTTTCTTTTTTTTTTTACTCACTTACTTGTTTGTGTGTTTTTTTTTTTTCAAAAAGTAAGTAAAAAAAACGAAAGAACAGAAGGAGGAAAGGATACTGAAATCATAAACAACGGAAACGATAGAAAGGACGCATTTGTTTTTATTTATTTTTGTTCTGCTTCTTTTTCCCTTTTTTTTAGTTTTCGTTTAATTTTTGCTAATAGTGTATTTTTTTTTTCTTCTTTACATAATACTTGTCATGTATTAAATCTCATACTCTTTTTTTCATTATCTTCAAGGGATTTCTGAGAAGGAAGGTCTCTCTCTCTATCACTTTCTTTGTGTCTGTGTGGGTGTGCTTTACTGGGGAAGAGTCTATCAAGGTTATTCAGTTGGATAGTGGAATCACTCGTTTCTTGGAAACAAGGAAGAAGAGCGATATTACATATACTTTTTTTTCTTTAGGCTATGGAATTGCTTTTTCTTTTAGAAGAAAAATAAATAAATAAATAAATAAATAAATACATAAATAAATAAAAACCCAAATAACACAACAAACAACCATATTTAATACAACAAAAAATATCTTTATATTAAATCTATATATATATATATATATATATATATATTTATTTACGAATATCAGTGTCCATCTACCCTAAATGGAATCCTCCCATTGTTTAGTGGTAAATGTCGTAAAACTTGGTTGTGCCAATACTACCAAAGTTCGTTTACTGCATATGAGTGGGGAGGGATCAGTATCTCTTTCTCCTTTACCTGTTGTGGGTAATGAAAGTCCTGAAATACTGTTAAATTTTGTGGTGAAACGGTTTATTCCACTCTTTGCCATAGACACAATTAACACATATGCTCAGGATACAATACTACACATGACAGTAAAAAGAGAACATGATATTGTGTTATGGAAAAATGTAACCGTTAACGACAGCTCTATTAACGCGAGTATAGTTGGGAAGCTTACTGGTAAAAGTGAAAGAGAAACATTCATAACGGATAGGGTTGATTAAATCATTACATTACGTACGGCACAACAAAGTATCTCTCCACTTTCATTGCGTCACTGTGATGAAATGGATATGCCTTTATACCCACGATTATCAAATAAGACTATTACACAATTGTTTTCTCTTTCTCAGGGTTATACAACTATGGAATCACGTCTAGAAGTTAGACAACGTACCTTAAGAGACTGTAGAGCCAGAACTATTAAATAAAAAGAAGAAGAGAAAGTATTTAATTCTAGAGTTGATTCTATATACTTTACTGATAAATAACAACAGTATTCATTGCCGTCATCCCTGTTGGAAAAGCCTAATGATACTCTTATGAAGACACCTGTGGTAACTTTCTCCCGCTGGATCGATTCAATACTCCCAACTTCTTTACATGTAAATTTACTTGGAGAATCAGAGACACTTTCATCACCCTTGAAGTCTATGGCAGAATCATTTAAATAGTTATTGGGGAATATTCCAGTGATATTCATGATGGAAGTGGAAGTTATATCTATCAGTGTATTGAAGGTGTCTCAGTGGCCATCATGAGATCAGGACCAATCGAAGAGTTCATTACAAAACGAAAAAGAAGAAAAAGAAATGAATACACTGAACCATTTTTGTGTAGAGAAGGATGTTTCAATTAGGCAATTTTTTCTTCTCAACTATCACGATTTTTTTATTATTGATGTTAAAGAAGAGAAGGGAAAAGAGAAGAAAGCGCATCAGGAGATATTTTTTATCGAATCTCTCTGTGGTTTGGCTACAATAACAATGAAAATATATTATTTAATGGGGTGAAATTTATTTTTGGAGAACGCGCGGGAATAAAGTATAATACGACAAAAAATTATTATTTACCCATAGTAGATGTTAGAGTATCTAATGATACTGACACCTTTTCACATGAGGAAAAAGATATTGTTACACAAATTACTCTTGTAATTAATGTTTCTCTTAATCATCTGTTGTTATCACATGCAGAAACACACCTACCACTACAACAGAGTTTAGGAGATGTTGTCTTTATGTTATTGGGACGGGAGGGAATTAATGTCCCTGTAATAATGAAGTCATCACCTCATATAAATATGGAAACTTTACCAACTGAGAGAAATGAGCCCTTTACTGGGAATCCTAATGGTATAGATGAGAATGACAATGATGGTACACATACTCTAGATGATAACCCTCTTGAAATAGAAAATATAGTTCCTTCTTTGGAATCTTAGGTGAATTTACAGGATAATAATAATAATAATAATAATAATAATAATAATAATAATAATAATAATAATAATAATAATAATTTTTCTCCTGTGAGAGAGGCAGAAGGGGATGTACTAATGCTACTAGAGTCTCCTGGTGTTGTGTATCAGAAATCTTACATGTCATCTGATCCTATACATAATTCCATAAAAGACAGATATAGTGTATGCTGTAATGATGAAATAACATCTATTCCCCATTGGAAGAAAAAGAAAAGTATGTATGAAGAGTGATCTATCTCCTCCATGATCCGTAATGAAAGAAGATTTTCTAACGTGAGGAAACAGCCCTTATTTCATTTCTGTGAAGGAGAAGAGAATGAACGCACATCTATGAAGGATGACGATAGAGAATTTAAACAGCTAAATCGACTGCTTGGCCATTGCAATCGTCAAATACTATTTCTTCTATATTCGCCAGATGAAAAAAAACAGAACAACTTTTCGATATTACATGCCCCTTAGAAAAACAAGTGTTAATGGAGACATTCCCTAAATCACTCACTCTGCCTATTCATACATTGCCTTCACCGTCGCTAATCCCGTACACGAAAGCGGATAATGTGGCTCAAGGGGCATGTGAAGTGCACAATCCAATTATATCCTTTAATGGTGATTCTTCGTGGAAGTTGGCACGTTTTCAATGTAACAATGATGTGTTGATATGTATTGGAAACAATGCCTTTATAGAACGTGTTCATCATATCTTTTCCTGTACATCACCTCATTCTTTCTTAATGGAATCAGAAAAGATCGTCTCTTGCTTCTTTTACTCTTACGATATAACTGGCAACCGTAATATAAATCACGTAAAGAATGACGAACCATGCTGGGGTAATACAACAAAGGTACATCATTTACTGCGAGGTGTCTTGCTAGTATTATTATTATCCCTCTCTTCACTGTTTACACGCATGACATTAGACAATAGCGTGTCTGAATGTAAACCCACCAATGCCCCGCAGCTTCTACGGCATGTGGTGTACTGCCGTGTGGGTGGTTACCGATGGTTTGAAATTCCACTCCCTATGTTTGTTGAAGACTTGGGATAAATATAAAGTGGGGGATTAAAACTGTTATTTCCAAACCCATTGTACTCTTTTTTCCCCTCTTCACCTTCTTGTATCATTTTACATTTGTTTTCATTGCATTTTTTTTTTGGTTTTGTGATTCAACAATGCTAACAGCAATATCACTAAAAAAAAAAAAAACAGATATATCTATTTGAGCAAGGTACTACAAGCTACCGATAATAAATGGGTCATAATAATGAACGTTTCTTCTTTTTTTTTGTATTTATATTGTTTTTCTTTCCCTTTGCTTTACTTATTCTAAAAGAGGAATAAAATCAAGGTGCATAATGACAAGCATATATGACTTTCAGGTAAACGGCGCTGATGGAAAGCCATACAATCTCGCGCAACACAAGGGACATCCACTATTGATATACAACGTGGCCAGCAAGTGTGGATATACAAAGGGTGGTTATGAGACAGCGACAGCTCTCTATAACAAGTACAGGGATAAGGGTTTCACCGTATTGGCCTTTCCATGCAATCAGTTTGGTGGACAGGAACCCGGTACGGCAGAAGAAGTTAAGGAGTTCGCCTGCACACGTTTCAAGGCAGATTTCCCAATTATGGCTAAGATCAATGTCAATGGCAGTGAGGCCCATCCACTGTATGAGTATATGAAGAAGGAGAAACCCGGTCTTCTTGGTACAAAGGCCATCAAGTGGAATTTTACTTCCTTTCTTATTGATAAGAATGGTGTGCCTGTGGAGCGGTTTTCCCCTGGAGCCTCTGTCGACGAAATTGAGAAGAAACTTGTCCCCCTTTTTGAAAAATAACGTTTATAGTAATATAATTGCTTTATAAAGTACGTGCAACAGTATTAAGGCATTTTGGAGAGTGGTATGTAGTTTCTTTTGAAGAATTCTCTCCAGTGTGATGCAGTAATATTTTGCTCTTGTTTTTTTTAGTCAATTTGAAACAACAAAAATGTACCTGTGTGTGTGTGTGTTTCGTGTTGTGTTGTGAGCCTTTCCTTTGGTGTGCGTGCAATACCGCTTCTATTCATAATGGACAATTTTTTTTACATGCTCGATCCCTCTTTTTGCGGTCTATCTTTTTTTTTGTTTTGGTGTTTGTGAAGGAGGAGTAAAATCAAAGTGCATAATGACAAGCATATATGACTTTCAGGTAAACGGCGCTGATGGAAAGCCATACAATCTCGCGCAACACAAGGGACATCCGCTATTGATATACAACGTGGCCAGCAAGTGTGGATATACAAAGGGTGGTTATGAGACAGCGACAGCTCTCTATAACAAGTACAGGGATAAGGGTTTCACCGTATTGGCCTTTCCATGCAATCAGTTTGGTGGACAGGAACCCGGTACGGCAGAAGAAGTTAAGGAGTTCGCCTGCACACGTTTCAAGGCAGATTTCCCAATTATGGCTAAGATCAATGTCAATGGCAGTGAGGCCCATCCACTGTATGAGTATTTAAAGGAGGAATGGGTCTGTACATTTATTGCGCTAAATCGATGAAACGCCAATTTAATTGATTTTCTTCTTCATAAAGGTCCAGTTAATATATGAAGGGATTTCCCTTCCTGGAAGGACTCTGGCAATATTGTGAAGCTTCTTGCTCTCTTTGGCCTGCCAAGGTGATGGGTTGGTAAGGCTAATGCCGTAGATATGGTAGGGAAGACGTATAGGCGTTTAATCTCTTTTCTTTGTGTCATATATATATATATATTATTATGGCGCAAATGGCAAGGAAACTGATGACCTTTTTCCTTGTTTTCATTAATGTCGGAATTGGAACTAATTATTATTATTATTATTATTATTATTATTATTATTATTTATTACTATTACTATTTTTTTTGTTTGGGGGAGGGTTGGGGCATGGTGCTCTGGAAAAGCCGAGTAGTCAGTGAATCTGGTGATTGTTTCGAAAATGAGTCAATGGGTGGATTGTGTGTCTGGCAATGCAGGTGTATTTGCTATTTTTTTGCTGCTTACTAACACTCCCACGTCTTGTCTTTTTTTTCTATCATCGTTATACCTCTCGGCTTATCGATATAAATAAATAAATAAATAAATAAATATATATATATTAATGCTTCAGAAGAAGCAAACAGTGAATGTGGCGTAACACTCGCATTTGCATGGTTGCTGCGCGTACCATATATGACTTTCAGGTAAACGGCGCTGATGGAAAGCCATACAATCTCGCGCAACACAAGGGACATCCACTATTGATATACAACGTGGCCAGCAAGTGTGGATATACAAAGGGTGGTTATGAGACAGCGACAGCTCTCTATAACAAGTACAGGGATAAGGGTTTCACCGTATTGGCCTTTCCATGCAATCAGTTTGGTGGACAGGAACCCGGTACGGCAGAAGAAGTTAAGGAGTTCGCCTGCACACGTTTCAAGGCAGATTTCCCAATTATGGCTAAGATCAATGTCAATGGCAGTGAGGCCCATCCACTGTATGAGTATATGAAGAAGGAGAAACCCGGTCTTCTTGGTACAAAGGCCATCAAGTGGAATTTTACTTCCTTTCTTATTGATAAGAATGGTGTGCCTGTGGAGCGGTTTTCCCCTGGAGCCTCTGTCGACGAAATTGAGAAGAAACTTGTCCCCTTTTTTGAAAAATAACGTTTATAGTAATATAATTGCTTTATAAAGTACGTGCAACAGTATTAAGGCATTTTGGAGAGTGGTATGTAGTTTCTTTTGAAGAATTCTCTCCAGTGTGATGCAGTAATATTTTGCTCTTGTTTTTTTTTAGTCAATTTGAAACAACAAAAATGTACCTGTGTGTGTGTGTGTTTCGTGTTGTGTTGTGAGCCTTTCCTTTGGTGTGCGTGCAATACCGCTTCTATTCATAATGGACAATTTTTTTTACATGCTCGATCCCTCTTTTTGCGGTCTATCTTTTTTTTTGTTTTGGTGTTTGTGAAGGAGGAGTAAAATCAAAGTGCATAATGACAAGCATATATGACTTTCAGGTAAACGGCGCTGATGGAAAGCCATACAATCTCGCGCAACACAAGGGACATCCACTATTGATATACAACGTGGCCAGCAAGTGTGGATATACAAAGGGTGGTTATGAGACAGCGACAGCTCTCTATAACAAGTACAGGGATAAGGGTTTCACCGTATTGGCCTTTCCATGCAATCAGTTTGGTGGACAGGAACCCGGTACGGCAGAAGAAGTTAAGGAGTTCGCCTGCACACGTTTCAAGGCAGATTTCCCAATTATGGCTAAGATCAATGTCAATGGCAGTGAGGCCCATCCACTGTATGAGTATATGAAGAAGGAGAAACCCGGTCTTCTTGGTACAAAGGCCATCAAGTGGAATTTTACTTCCTTTCTTATTGATAAGAATGGTGTGCCTGTGGAGCGGTTTTCCCCTGGAGCCTCTGTCGACGAAATTGAGAAGAAACTTGTCCCCCTTTTTTGAAAAATAACGTTTATAGTGATATAATTGCTTTATAAAGTACGTGCAACAGTATTAAGGCATTTTGGAGAGTGGTATGTAGTTTCTTTTGAAGAATTCTCTCCAGTGTGATGCAGTAATATTTTGCTCTTGTTTTTTTTTAGTCAATTTGAAACAACAAAAATGTACCTGTGTGTGTGTGTGTTTCGTGTTGTGTTGTGAGCCTTTCCTTTGGTGTGCGTGCAATACCGCTTCTATTCATAATGGACAATTTTTTTTTACATGCTCGATCCCTCTTTTTGCGGTCTATCTTTTTTTTTGTTTTGGTGTTTGTGAAGGAGGAGTAAAATCAAAGTGCATAATGACAAGCATATATGACTTTCAGGTAAACGGCGCTGATGGAAAGCCATACAATCTCGCGCAACACAAGGGACATCCGCTATTGATATACAACGTGGCCAGCAAGTGTGGATATACAAAGGGTGGTTATGAGACAGCGACAGCTCTCTATAACAAGTACAGGGATAAGGGTTTCACCGTATTGGCCTTTCCATGCAATCAGTTTGGTGGACAGGAACCCGGTACGGCAGAAGAAGTTAAGGAGTTCGCCTGCACACGTTTCAAGGCAGATTTCCCAATTATGGCTAAGATCAATGTCAATGGCAGTGAGGCCCATCCACTGTATGAGTATTTAAAGGAGGAATGGGTCTGTACATTTATTGCGCTAAATCGATGAAACGCCAATTTAATTGATTTTCTTCTTCATAAAGGTCCAGTTAATATATGAAGGGATTTCCCTTCCTGGAAGGACTCTGGCAATATTGTGAAGCTTCTTGCTCTCTTTGGCCTGCCAAGGTGATGGGTTGGTAAGGCTAATGCCGTAGATATGGTAGGGAAGACGTATAGGCGTTTAATCTCTTTTCTTTGTGTCATATATATATATATATTATTATGGCGCAAATGGCAAGGAAACTGATGACCTTTTTCCTTGTTTTCATTAATGTCGGAATTGGAACTAATTATTATTATTATTATTATTATTATTATTATTATTATTTATTACTATTACTATTTTTTTTGTTTGGGGAGGGTTGGGGCATGGTGCTCTGGAAAAGCCGAGTAGTCAGTGAATCTGGTGATTGTTTCGAAAATGAGTCAATGGGTGGATTGTGTGTCTGGCAATGCAGGTGTATTTGCTATTTTTTTGCTGCTTACTAACACTCCCACGTCTTGTCTTTTTTTCTATCATCGTTATACCTCTCGGCTTATCGATATAAATAAATAAATAAATAAATAAATATATATATATTAATGCTTCAGAAGAAGCAAACAGTGAATGTGGCGTAACACTCGCATTTGCATGGTTGCTGCGCGTACCATATATGACTTTCAGGTAAACGGCGCTGATGGAAAGCCATACAATCTCGCGCAACACAAGGGACATCCACTATTGATATACAACGTGGCCAGCAAGTGTGGATATACAAAGGGTGGTTATGAGACAGCGACAGCTCTCTATAACAAGTACAGGGATAAGGGTTTCACCGTATTGGCCTTTCCATGCAATCAGTTTGGTGGACAGGAACCCGGTACGGCAGAAGAAGTTAAGGAGTTCGCCTGCACACGTTTCAAGGCAGATTTCCCAATTATGGCTAAGATCAATGTCAATGGCAGTGAGGCCCATCCACTGTATGAGTATATGAAGAAGGAGAAACCCGGTCTTCTTGGTACAAAGGCCATCAAGTGGAATTTTACTTCCTTTCTTATTGATAAGAATGGTGTGCCTGTGGAGCGGTTTTCCCCTGGAGCCTCTGTCGACGAAATTGAGAAGAAACTTGTCCCCCTTTTTGAAAAATAACGTTTATAGTAATATAATTGCTTTATAAAGTACGTGCAACAGTATTAAGGCATTTTGGAGAGTGGTATGTAGTTTCTTTTGAAGAATTCTCTCCAGTGTGATGCAGTAATATTTTGCTCTTGTTTTTTTTTAGTCAATTTGAAACAACAAAAATGTACCTGTGTGTGTGTGTGTTTCGTGTTGTGTTGTGAGCCTTTCCTTTGGTGTGCGTGCAATACCGCTTCTATTCATAATGGACAATTTTTTTACATGCTCGATCCCTCTTTTTGCGGTCTATCTTTTTTTTTGTTTTGGTGTTTGTGAAGGAGGAGTAAAATCAAAGTGCATAATGACAAGCATATATGACTTTCAGGTAAACGGCGCTGATGGAAAGCCATACAATCTCGCGCAACACAAGGGACATCCACTATTGATATACAACGTGGCCAGCAAGTGTGGATATACAAAGGGTGGTTATGAGACAGCGACAGCTCTCTATAACAAGTACAGGGATAAGGGTTTCACCGTATTGGCCTTTCCATGCAATCAGTTTGGTGGACAGGAACCCGGTACGGCAGAAGAAGTTAAGGAGTTCGCCTGCACACGTTTCAAGGCAGATTTCCCAATTATGGCTAAGATCAATGTCAATGGCAGTGAGGCCCATCCACTGTATGAGTATTTAAAGGAGGAATGGGTCTGTACATTTATTGCGCTAAATCGATGAAACGCCAATTTAATTGATTTTCTTCTTCATAAAGGTCCAGTTAATATATGAAGGGATTTCCCTTCCTGGAAGGACTCTGGCAATATTGTGAAGCTTCTTGCTCTCTTTGGCCTGCCAAGGTGATGGGTTGGTAAGGCTAATGCCGTAGATATGGTAGGGAAGACGTATAGGCGTTTAATCTCTTTTCTTTGTGTCATATATATATATATATTATTATGGCGCAAATGGCAAGGAAACTGATGACCTTTTTCCTTGTTTTCATTAATGTCGGAATTGGAACTAATTATTATTATTATTATTATTATTATTATTATTATTATTATTTATTACTATTACTATTTTTTTTGTTTGGGGGAGGGTTGGGGCATGGTGCTCTGGAAAAGCCGAGTAGTCAGTGAATCTGGTGATTGTTTCGAAAATGAGTCAATGGGTGGATTGTGTGTCTGGCAATGCAGGTGTATTTGATATTTTTTTGCTGCTTACTAACACTCCCACGTCTTGTCTTTTTTTTCTATCATCGTTATACCTCTCGGCTTATCGATATAAATAAATAAATAAATAAATAAATAAATATATATATATTAATGCTTCAGAAGAAGCAAACAGTGAATGTGGCGTAACACTCGCATTTGCATGGTTGCTGCGCGTACCATATATGACTTTCAGGTAAACGGCGCTGATGGAAAGCCATACAATCTCGCGCAACACAAGGGACATCCACTATTGATATACAACGTGGCCAGCAAGTGTGGATATACAAAGGGTGGTTATGAGACAGCGACAGCTCTCTATAACAAGTACAGGGATAAGGGTTTCACCGTATTGGCCTTTCCATGCAATCAGTTTGGTGGACAGGAACCCGGTACGGCAGAAGAAGTTAAGGAGTTCGCCTGCACACGTTTCAAGGCAGATTTCCCAATTATGGCTAAGATCAATGTCAATGGCAGTGAGGCCCATCCACTGTATGAGTATATGAAGAAGGAGAAACCCGGTCTTCTTGGTACAAAGGCCATCAAGTGGAATTTTACTTCCTTTCTTATTGATAAGAATGGTGTGCCTGTGGAGCGGTTTTCCCCTGGAGCCTCTGTCGACGAAATTGAGAAGAAACTTGTCCCCCTTTTTGAAAAATAACGTTTATAGTGATATAATTGCTTTATAAAGTACGTGCAACAGTATTAAGGCATTTTGGAGAGTGGTATGTAGTTTCTTTTGAAGAATTCTCTCCAGTGTGATGCAGTAATATTTTGCTCTTGTTTTTTTTTAGTCAATTTGAAACAACAAAAATGTACCTGTGTGTGTGTGTGTTTCGTGTTGTGTTGTGAGCCTTTCCTTTGGTGTGCGTGCAATACCGCTTCTATTCATAATGGACAATTTTTTTACATGCTCGATCCCTCTTTTTTGCGGTCTATCTTTTTTTTTGTTTTGGTGTTTGTGAAGGAGGAGTAAAATCAAAGTGCATAATGACAAGCATATATGACTTTCAGGTAAACGGCGCTGATGGAAAGCCATACAATCTCGCGCAACACAAGGGACATCCACTATTGATATACAACGTGGCCAGCAAGTGTGGATATACAAAGGGTGGTTATGAGACAGCGACAGCTCTCTATAACAAGTACAGGGATAAGGGTTTCACCGTATTGGCCTTTCCATGCAATCAGTTTGGTGGACAGGAACCCGGTACGGCAGAAGAAGTTAAGGAGTTCGCCTGCACACGTTTCAAGGCAGATTTCCCAATTATGGCTAAGATCAATGTCAATGGCAGTGAGGCCCATCCACTGTATGAGTATATGAAGAAGGAGAAACCCGGTCTTCTTGGTACAAAGGCCATCAAGTGGAATTTTACTTCCTTTCTTATTGATAAGAATGGTGTGCCTGTGGAGCGGTTTTCCCCCTGGAGCCTCTGTCGACGAAATTGAGAAGAAACTTGTCCCCCTTTTGAAAAAATAACGTTTATAGTGATATAATTGCTTTATAAAGTACGTGCAACAGTATTAAGGCATTTTGGAGAGTGGTATGTAGTTTCTTTTGAAGAATTCTCTCCAGTGTGATGCAGTAATATTTTGCTCTTGTTTTTTTTAGTCAATTTGAAACAACAAAAATGTACCTGTGTGTGTGTGTGTTTCGTGTTGTGTTGTGAGCCTTTCCTTTGGTGTGCGTGCAATACCGCTTCTATTCATAATGGACAATTTTTTTTACATGCTCGATCCCTCTTTTTGCGGTCTATCTTTTTTTTTTTGTTTTGGTGTTTGTGAAGGAGGAGTAAAATCAAAGTGCATAATGACAAGCATATATGACTTTCAGGTAAACGGCGCTGATGGAAAGCCATACAATCTCGCGCAACACAAGGGACATCCACTATTGATATACAACGTGGCCAGCAAGTGTGGATATACAAAGGGTGGTTATGAGACAGCGACAGCTCTCTATAACAAGTACAGGGATAAGGGTTTCACCGTATTGGCCTTTCCATGCAATCAGTTTGGTGGACAGGAACCCGGTACGGCAGAAGAAGTTAAGGAGTTCGCCTGCACACGTTTCAAGGCAGATTTCCCAATTATGGCTAAGATCAATGTCAATGGCAGTGAGGCCCATCCACTGTATGAGTATATGAAGAAGGAGAAACCCGGTCTTCTTGGTACAAAGGCCATCAAGTGGAATTTTACTTCCTTTCTTATTGATAAGAATGGTGTGCCTGTGGAGCGGTTTTCCCCTGGAGCCTCTGTCGACGAAATTGAGAAGAAACTTGTCCCCCTTTTTGAAAAATAACGTTTATAGTGATATAATTGCTTTATAAAGTACGTGCAACAGTATTAAGGCATTTTGGAGAGTGGTATGTAGTTTCTTTTGAAGAATTCTCTCCAGTGTGATGCAGTAATATTTTGCTCTTGTTTTTTTTTAGTCAATTTGAAACAACAAAATGTACCTGTGTGTGTGTGTGTTTCGTGTTGTGTTGTGAGCCTTTCCTTTGGTGTGCGTGCAATACCGCTTCTATTCATAATGGACAATTTTTTTACATGCTCGATCCCTCTTTTTGCGGTCTATCTTTTTTTTTGTTTTGGTGTTTGTGAAGGAGGAGTAAAATCAAAGTGCATAATGACAAGCATATATGACTTTCAGGTAAACGGCGCTGATGGAAAGCCATACAATCTCGCGCAACACAAGGGACATCCACTATTGATATACAACGTGGCCAGCAAGTGTGGATATACAAAGGGTGGTTATGAGACAGCGACAGCTCTCTATAACAAGTACAGGGATAAGGGTTTCACCGTATTGGCCTTTCCATGCAATCAGTTTGGTGGACAGGAACCCGGTACGGCAGAAGAAGTTAAGGAGTTCGCCTGCACACGTTTCAAGGCAGATTTCCCAATTATGGCTAAGATCAATGTCAATGGCAGTGAGGCCCATCCACTGTATGAGTATATGAAGAAGGAGAAACCCGGTCTGTCATTGGTACAAAGGCCATCAAGTGGAATTTTACTTCCTTTCTTATTGATAAGAATGGTGTGCCTGTGGAGCGGTTTCCCCCTGGAGCCTCTGTCGACGAAATTGAGAAGAAACTTGTCCCCCTTTTTGAAAAATAACGTTTATAGTGATATAATTGCTTTATAAAGTACGTGCAACAGTATTAAGGCATTTTGGAGAGTGGTATGTAGTTTCTTTTGAAGAATTCTCTCCAGTGTGATGCAGTAATATTTTGCTCTTGTTTTTTTTTAGTCAATTTGAAACAACAAAAATGTACCTGTGTGTGTGTGTTTCGTGTTGTGTTGTGAGCCTTTCCTTTGGTGTGCGTGCAATACCGCTTCTATTCATAATGGACAATTTTTTTCATGCTCGATCCCTCTTTTTTCGGTCTATCTTTTTTTTAAATAATATTTTTGGTGTTTGTGAAGGAGGAGTAAAATCAAAGTGCATAATGACAAGCATATATGACTTTCAGGTAAACGGCGCTGATGGAAAGCCATACAATCTCGCGCAACACAAGGGACATCCACTATTGATATACAACGTGGCCAGCAAGTGTGGATATACAAAGGGTGGTTATGAGACAGCGACAGCTCTCTATAACAAGTACAGGGATAAGGGTTTCACCGTATTGGCCTTTCCATGCAATCAGTTTGGTGGACAGGAACCCGGTACGGCAGAAGAAGTTAAGGAGTTCGCCTGCACACGTTTCAAGGCAGATTTCCCAATTATGGCTAAGATCAATGTCAATGGCAGTGAGGCCCATCCACTGTATGAGTATATGAAGAAGGAGAAACCCGGTCTTCTTGGTACAAAGGCCATCAAGTGGAATTTTACTTCCTTTCTTATTGATAAGAATGGTGTGCCTGTGGAGCGGTTTTCCCCCTGGAGCCTCTGTCGACGAAATTGAGAAGAAACTTGTCCCCCTTTTTGAAAAATAACGTTTATAGTAATATAATTGCTTTATAAAGTACGTGCAACAGTATTAAGGCATTTTGGAGAGTGGTATGTAGTTTCTTTTGAAGAATTCTCTCCAGTGTGATGCAGTAATATTTTGCTCTTGTTTTTTTTAGTCAATTTGAAACAACAAAAATGTACCTGTGTGTGTGTGTGTTTCGTGTTGTGTTGTGAGCCTTTCCTTTGGTGTGCGTGCAATACCGCTTCTATTCATAATGGACAATTTTTTTTACATGCTCGATCCCTCTTTTTGCGGTCTATCTTTTTTTTTTGTTTTGGTGTTTGTGAAGGAGGAGTAAAATCAAAGTGCATAATGACAAGCATATATGACTTTCAGGTAAACGGCGCTGATGGAAAGCCATACAATCTCGCGCAACACAAGGGACATCCACTATTGATATACAACGTGGCCAGCAAGTGTGGATATACAAAGGGTGGTTATGAGACAGCGACAGCTCTCTATAACAAGTACAGGGATAAGGGTTTCACCGTATTGGCCTTTCCATGCAATCAGTTTGGTGGACAGGAACCCGGTACGGCAGAAGAAGTTAAGGAGTTCGCCTGCACACGTTTCAAGGCAGATTTCCCAATTATGGCTAAGATCAATGTCAATGGCAGTGAGGCCCATCCACTGTATGAGTATATGAAGAAGGAGAAACCCGGTCTTCTTGGTACAAAGGCCATCAAGTGGAATTTTACTTCCTTTCTTATTGATAAGAATGGTGTGCCTGTGGAGCGGTTTTCCCCTGGAGCCTCTGTCGACGAAATTGAGAAGAAACTTGTCCCCTTTTTGAAAAATAACGTTTATAGTAATATAATTGCTTTATAAAGTACGTGCAACAGTATTAAGGCATTTTGGAGAGTGGTATGTAGTTTCTTTTGAAGAATTCTCTCCAGTGTGATGCAGTAATATTTTGCTCTTGTTTTTTTTTATGTCAATTTGAAACAACAAAAATGTACCTGTGTGTGTGTGTGTTTCGTGTTGTGTTGTGAGCCTTTCCTTTGGTGTGCGTGCAATACCGCTTCTATTCATAATGGACAATTTTTTTTACATGCTCGATCCCTCTTTTTGCGGTCTATCTTTTTTTTGTTTTGGTTGTGTTTGTGAAGGAGGAATAAAATCAAAGTGCATAATGACAAGCATATATGACTTTCAGGTAAACGGCGCTGATGGAAAGCCATACAATCTCGCGCAACACAAGGGACATCCACTATTGATATACAACGTGGCCAGCAAGTGTGGATATACAAAGGGTGGTTATGAGACAGCGACAGCTCTCTATAACAAGTACAGGGATAAGGGTTTCACCGTATTGGCCTTTCCATGCAATCAGTTTGGTGGACAGGAACCCGGTACGGCAGAAGAAGTTAAGGAGTTCGCCTGCACACGTTTCAAGGCAGATTTCCCAATTATGGCTAAGATCAATGTCAATGGCAGTGAGGCCCATCCACTGTATGAGTATATGAAGAAGGAGAAACCCGGTCTTCTTGGTACAAAGGCCATCAAGTGGAATTTTACTTCCTTTCTTATTGATAAGAATGGTGTGCCTGTGGAGCGGTTTTCCCCTGGAGCCTCTGTCGACGAAATTGAGAAGAAACTTGTCCCCCTTTTTGAAAAATAACGTTTATAGTAATATAATTGCTTTATAAAGTACGTGCAACAGTATTAAGGCATTTTGGAGAGTGGTATGTAGTTTCTTTTGAAGAATTCTCTCCAGTGTGATGCAGTAATATTTTGCTCTTGTTTTTTTTTAGTCAATTTGAAACAACAAAAATGTACCTGTGTGTGTGTGTGTTTCGTGTTGTGTTGTGAGCCTTTCCTTTGGTGTGCGTGCAATACCGCTTCTATTCATAATGGACAATTTTTTTTACATGCTCGATCCCTCTTTTTGCGGTCTATCTTTTTTTTTTGTTTTGGTGTTTGTGAAGGAGGAGTAAAATCAAAGTGCATAATGACAAGCATATATGACTTTCAGGTAAACGGCGCTGATGGAAAGCCATACAATCTCGCGCAACACAAGGGACATCCACTATTGATATACAACGTGGCCAGCAAGTGTGGATATACAAAGGGTGGTTATGAGACAGCGACAGCTCTCTATAACAAGTACAGGGATAAGGGTTTCACCGTATTGGCCTTTCCATGCAATCAGTTTGGTGGACAGGAACCCGGTACGGCAGAAGAAGTTAAGGAGTTCGCCTGCACACGTTTCAAGGCAGATTTCCCAATTATGGCTAAGATCAATGTCAATGGCAGTGAGGCCCATCCACTGTATGAGTATATGAAGAAGGAGAAACCCGGTCTTCTTGGTACAAAGGCCATCAAGTGGAATTTTACTTCCTTTCTTATTGATAAGAATGGTGTGCCTGTGGAGCGTTTCCCTCCTGGTTCGTCTGTTGAGGATATTGAGGAGGAATTAATTCCATTAATGAAGTCTGCAAAACTTTTACCCTCACGTATGTGAGGAGTCTTTTTATTTCTCTTTAACCCCGTATGGATATTTGTGCGTTTCTGTGTTTGTTTTGGCTCTCATAATAAAATTTTTTTTTTTTTTGTGGTCTCTATTTACCATGACGTTAATGTGGAGCTTTTTGTTTTCTGTTTCTATCCCCCCAGGGTTTTGTTCTGTAGTTGCTATACACAAATGGGGATGGGCATTTTATTTTACTTTTGGATTCTTTTTATCTTCTATTGCAGTGATTTTCCGTATTGGTACATTAATTTCCTAATAAACTCTTTGCTTGTTTTTATCTTTCTCTGCAGTTACACAGCCATATGCGGTGAATTTTCGGGGTGATGGATATCATACATTGGAAGACAATATTATCTTTTTCTGTGACGGTGAAAATATATTTATATGAAAGGTATATGATTATGTATCTATTTAGCAATTTCCTTATATCTCAATTTGGTTTCTATTTTATTTTATTCTTATTCTTCTTATTATTAATTTTCTTACCTTTATAGAGTCTAGTTATTGTTTTTTCAACTGTGACCCACAGTATACTGCAACGCATAACGAATACACAAAGACGTAACATAGCAGTACTGATTTTAACAAGAGCAAACAAAGTGAAAATAGAAAAAGAAATAGAAAAGAATTAAAGAAGTAGAAAAAAAAGGTAAAGTAACCAAGTAGAAGAAAGGGAAAGTTTTTTTTTTAAGAAAAGGGAGAAATTGTAAGATGTCTTCAGAAGGAACCGTTACTCCTCCTCCCCCTACTATTACTATTACTACACCTACACCTACTACCCCTTCTAGCATATATGACTTTCAGGTGCTAGATGCCGACCATCAACTGTACAATCTCACGCAACACAAGGGACATCCACTATTGATATACAACGTGGCCAGCAACTGCGGCTACACAAAGAGTGGTTATGAGACAGCGACAGCTCTCTATAACAAGTACAGGGATAAGGGTTTCACCGTATTGGCCTTTCCATGCAATCAGTTTGGTGGACAGGAACCCGGTACGGCACAAGAAGTTAAGGAGTTCGCCTGCACACGTTTCAAGGCACATTTCCCAATTATGGCTAAGATTGATGTGAATGGTGAGAAGGCTCATCCACTGTATGAGTATATGAAGAGTTGTCTCTCTGGAACTGCTGGGGTGCCAGCTATTAAGTGGAATTTTACTTCCTTTCTTATTGATAAGAATGGCGTGCCTGTAAAACGGTTTTCTCCTGATACCAGTGTGGATGAAATTGAGCAGCAGCTTATTACACTGCTTGAGAATGATGATGTTCAGAAGTCGTCGTAGGTTGCGTGCAATACATGTGCACTTGCTATTTGACGGTCTTTCTTTTTTTTTCTTCTTTTTTTTTTCTTTGTCTTCATTTACGACGTCTGTTAATCTCTCTATTCTTGTGGGATTCAATAGGTTTTATTTTTCCCTAGCATAATCAATTGTCATGACAACAGGCAAATGGAAAAAGAAAAAATGAGGAAATCTTAAGATTAAAAAAGAAAAGAAAAAAAAGATATCCCCTCTTTTTTTAGGTGTCATGGAGTAAGAAACGAAGCGCAAACGGCTCTGACTGAGTGAAGGTGAGGAACTACACTCACCACACTTTGATATCTACTACTGCTGTGAATTTTTTTCTTTTATTATGATTATTATTATGATTATTATTATTATTATTATTATTATTATTATTATTATTATTATTATTATTATTATTATTATTATTATTATTATTATTATTATTATTATTATTATTATTTTTATTTTTATTATTTTTATTATTTTGCTTGCCGTTTGTGGGGACGGGTTTTTTTCTTTTCTTTTTTCATTGTGTGAATAGGAGGTGTAACCTCTCTGTCTTGTGCTAGGAACTACGTGGTGTGAGGGAAGTGGTGGCCTGAAGAGGAAAAAAAGAAAAACGATGAAAGTGAATTTGTGTGTAAGAGAGAGAGAGAGAAGGAGTATGTTTGATTGTGAGTATTTATCTGGGCCGACGAACGCTTATATATATATATATATATATATATATATACCTGTCTGTGTGTGTGTGAGAAAGGGAAAGGGAAAGAGTTAGGGTATGAGCATGTGAAGGTACGAAATGAAAAAAAACATAAAAGTAAGGAAGCGATTTAATGGGAGCGAAAAGTGGCATTTTATTCTTCAATTTCTTTTTCTGTTGTATTGTTTTTTTTCTCTTATCATTCTTTCTTTCTGTGCAAGTATAGCGCATGAACTAGGGATGCTTTGGGAAATTTACCTATCTTTGTAAATATTATCATGGTGTACTTTCTACTCTTCTTTCTTCTTTCTTCTTTCTTTGTTTGTTTGTTTTTGTTGTGATATATAACACACTAAAAAAAGGTGTTTGTATTAAAGAGACCTCTCACTCTCTGTTTGTATCTTTGTTTGAGAAGGAGAGAAATACATTAAAAGGAAAAGAGTATCTCTCAAGAGCTGTACTCTGTTGCTTAAAAAGACAAAAGACAGAAAAAAAAAACAGACTGGTATTTATTCACATATAATCACCGCTGCATACTTCCGGCGTCTGTGGGTGACGCATAAGTATATGTCTGTGTAAATCTGTTCGTAGGATAAGTTGAGAGAGTGCGAGTGAGAAAGTGATATATATATATATATATATAGAGAGAGAGAGAGAGAGAGAGAGAGAGAGAGTAAACAACATTACTGCAATAACGTGAATGCTTAAGGGAAGCAATGGAGACATTTTAACATTTGTTCGGGCAACAGCAGGAAGGGCGGCTTTCGTGCATACTGAGAAGGAAACGAGTGCTGGGCGTAATGTGGAGAAATCACCTCAAACATCTGTTTCATTTCCACCACTGTTAACATCCTCATTATTGTGGTCATCTGCACTTTCTCAAACTATTAGTACGAACATTACTACTTCTACTAATCCTGTTGGTCTTTCTTATGAGAGGATTAACGCGGAGGCCAAACAATTGTGTTTAAATGCGATACAACGAGCTGAAGTACGGCGACGCGCCAGACTTCTCTTTGCTGAGAAACGTAAACAATCCCTCTCTAAATATGGAGAAGAAAAAAAAGAGGAGGCTTCTAATAGTGGAGTTGGAGCAGTTTTGAATAAAAAGGAAACATCACTCGTGAATATTCTTAGGGAAGAAGTAGAAGGTTGTCAAATGTGGTCAGCCGCTGCCACTGCGCAGATACCAATTCATCTCTTTATTGGTTTAGATGATACATTCACAGGTGAAAAGAAAATATCTACGTCTCATATAGATCTCTGTATAGATAATAATAACGATAGAGTTAATGAGGAACGCATACAAGAGCTATTTGAAGCCATAGCGGTCGTATCGGTCATGTTGTATTATTTGCGTCCACTACGGAATGCTCTTCTCACTACTTCTTCAACTATATTATCATCATTATCATTATCATTAGATGTTTTTGAAGAAGTATTGACATTTTTTGAGGAACTTCTAAGTAAAGGAGGTATTGTTCCCTATATGATTGCAGAGATACTAGTTCACGATATTGCAATATGTATTCCTTTTAAGTCTGTGATTCAACAATGCTATGCGATTATACATAGGCGGCGAGCTGAAGTGGTAAGAAGTCTTTATCGTATTCAAGAAACTTTTAAAGTTTTGAATGCAAAAGGTGTATTTGGCGTACAAGTACACTGTGATACACTTCACACACTAAGTAAAGAAGAACTAGTAAAAATTCGTTCGTGTCTTCAGCGAGAATTACGCCAACTGTTGATGATTAACAGAACTACAAAAAAACGTAGTCTTGAGCAGTCCCAACATTTTCTTTTGGCTTGTAATAAGTATAGAGAAATGACAAGGAATAATAATAATAATAATACCCAATACATGCATTCTCGTAGACAAACCAAGGAACGATTCCTTAATTCTAATGTCTCTTCTAGTAATAATTTGTCATCCCATTTAGTTCAGGTGGAGAAAGTGGAACTAAAAACAATAATCTCAGAACCTGTAAAACCTAAAAAGATATCTGGAAATGTCATAACGAATGGTTCTAATCATAATATTATATCTTCTTCTTGCTGGGAACGTACTGTTATTGAAATTTGGCGGGCACACCGGGAATCCGTGTTTACTGCGTTACCACATCGTCCTTTCTCTCTAAAGAAGAAGAATAAAGAGAAAAAAGAAGGTAAGGTACAGAATTCACACAGATTGAGAAAGCTTGTGTGTGATACTCAAATCACAGATACTGTTGGACCAGAAGAATTGTGGCATCATCTCCGTTCTATTTTGGTGGGAGTACCCAATCTTGATTCCGTTCACTTGTTAGATGCACTATTGGATTGGATTAAAGGTGAAAAGAATGTACGAAATGATCAAATGTATACATCACATGCCGTGGAACTTGTTGTTTTTCTTTTTGCTGCCAAGGCTTATGGTAATAGCGATAATGCTGGGTCTGAAGAAGATATACTGTTAGAGTTAGAGAGATTACTACAACGAATGAAAAAGGAATATGTCAATGGTATTACCACTACTTCTATTTATACTGATAGTACTAATAATAATAATAATAATAATAATAATAATAATAATAATAGTAGTAGTAGTACTATACCATTATGGTGTTTATCTTTTCAATCATTGGCAGAACCGCTTTCTACTTTTCTTGTTAATGCTATGTTCACAGGCTTCTCAATAAAACTGAGGGAAAATTCCTCGTCTATTTTCTCTCCTTTTCCTCCTCCAGGTACTGATACTGCGTTTCCTCCTATAGATTGGGTTTGGGGAACTAACCGTCGATTACTAATGGCAGTTGCTGGATTGTTGTGGTATCTTCATTCCCCAAAAGCCTTGAATCACGCCATATTAACGTTACGTGATGGTAAATATTCTCCTCAATCTATTACAAATGATTCTACCGTGTCAAGTTCAATACATTTCTCTCCATTGCAATGGCATGCTCATGTTTTGGTACTTTTAACAACAGTGGTAAAGTATGGCAATTGTGGGGCTGCACTTAGTGCTACAATAGTGGAATCTTCTTCTCTTCCTCCTCCACTTAATCCAAAATTCCTATTGGCAGTTGTTGAATTGCTAAACATTAGTATTCTCTCTGTTTTAAAGACTATACCTGTTCGTTTAAAAAAGCCACTTCCTCGTTTTGTTAGTGAGGCATTATGGGATTCAGAAATACCGTTATTGACATGGGCATTACATCATATTACATTTATGCGTAATGAATGTGAATTAGTAGATGTATGCAGACTTGTAGAGAATTGTCATTTGATTATTAATGATCTAACTTTAAGGTGGAACTATAGTATTGTACCAGGAAGGCGATACCATAAAAAAGAAACCATATTTTCTCTTACTTTTATTACTGTTGATGGTCTTAAGGACGAATATGAAGCAGATGATATTATTGCAGATCGTGTGGTAAAGTTTGCTTCTCTTATTGAAGGAGAGTTATTATCAGCATTAGACGTTTTACCACATCTTTTATCCAATAATCGTAGTTTCTCATGTATGTGTAATGCGATTGGTGTTGTATTATATGATGTGGATGCTCGAACAGGTCATCAAATCATGAAATATCTTTTACAACTTGTACCAAAAGATAATGAGATGGATATGGAATCACATGTAGCAATTGTACGTTGTTTAGCATCTATACGGCATGGTTGTACACTATGGAGAGATGCAATCTATCACTACACACGTGCAGTAACGATAAGGCACAACTTAAATAATGGAGAGGATGAAATATCACCACAACAAAATAATAATAATAATAATAATAATAATAATAATAATAATAATAATAATAATAAGCCACGTTTCTCACATATTCCTAGTGATCTCTCAACTGCACGTGTTTTGCGTTGTGTGGGTAGTAGTCCACTTTCACATTCCATGCGTTGTATACTTACACTTCGACTAATTGCCTTTGCACGATCGGCGGGAGTGTCTCTTAATACACAGTCCTTCTCTGCCTGTTTGCATAACTTCACCATGCGAAAAGAGTCATCCATGCGTTTATTTCATCATAATCGTTGGTGTGATGCACTAGAGTGGTATGATCATGTTTTAAAGAGATCTACACCGTTGTCATCACGCGATCTATTATTATTTCTAACAATATGTTTACAAAGTATGCTGGCACAGGGAGAATGGTCGGATGCACTTCTTTCACGTCCACTACTGGAACTCATTCGACTGTATCAGGGAACAGAGAAACTGGATCCATATGATGAGAGAACTAAAGTCTTTGTTTTATTAGCGTTATGTGCATCTGATAGAACGAGAAGTTGTGCTAATGCTGCCAAGGCGTTATTTCACACTATTCCGAATAATACTTCTCACTTGAGTGCATTTGCTATAAAGGATAAAGTATTAAAAGAACTCTATCATATAGCTACCACAGATGTTTCACCGTATGTACATAGTGCATTGAATACAGTCTCTCGAACACCATTATTCCGACATGAATCTCCAGTAATTCCCAAATCTACAATAAAGCGAGAAGAAACGTTTACATTACAATTGGGAGGGGTTTGTGAGGTTTTACATACGCCATCATATTACAGTCATGAGGCTTTGGTAAAAAAGCTTACACGATCTGTATTTTCACGATTGCATGAAACAGTAAAAGAAACTACCGATATCTCTGAAGGAAACCACCATCAACGTCATGAAGGACAACAAGAACAAGAACAAGAAAAAGGAAAACGTTCACTTGTGCAGATCCGTGAACGTGTATCACGTGCATTTCCTTTAATGAAGGTTGTATGGTCAGAAGATACAGTTAACTCACAAAAGATGGAAGAAAATGATGAAAATTCAATAACTGGAGATGCTGCACGCTCACTAATGGATACACGCTATGCTAGTGTTATGATTCCATTAAGAAAACTTGAGAAACTTCGTGCAGAAAAGCAAAAGGGTATTCAACAACGTTATTCAGTATTGAAATCCGAGAAAGAGAAAGAAAAGTTTAAAAAATGATTGATGTCTGAAACTGAGATGTTAGGGTTGAATGAAGGAATATATATATATAGATTAGATTATTTTAGTTTTGGCTGTTTCCCTTCATGAACTCTGCCTGGAATGTTTTTTTTTCTTTTTCTTCTTTCGTTTGCTTTATTCCTCTGTCGGTTTGCCTGAAATGAGCCACTTGAGGTGTTGAGTATTTGAAACTAAAAGAAGAAAAAAAATTAATATCAGGGAAATCTAAATAAATCAAAATACCAAGAAAAAAACAGAGATGCTATGTTATAGCAGGTGTTTTAGGGCACCTGTATTTTGTCGTATTATCGATATTATGCGGCAGCATGAACCTTATGCGCGTCCTGGTATATTGTATCCCATTCGTGTAGAATTAGGTCCAAATGTAGAAAAGTGTACACCACGTGAATTGCAGGAAATCGTCGATGCCATGCTTGCCCGTTCACAACGTTTCGGAACTACAAAAACAGGAATGGTATATAATGTGGATAATTCAGTGGCAACAGAGATAAAGGCATATGAACGATATGTAATCACGGGTAATATGCGTGGGGGATATATTAAAGGTGATCAACGCTATGGACCACGTTTAACCGGCTATGGCGGTGCCACAACTAAACCAGGACTACGATGGAATGGAGATGATTTATAAATATAGATTCAAATCATATTTGTATTTATATATGAGTACTTTGTACTACATTTATTTTTTCGACTAGTGTGATAATTGTTTTTATGTATTTATTTATTTTTTTGTTTGTCTATTTGTTCCTAGTTCACTTTTTCCTTCTTCCTCTTGTGTTCTGTTCTTTTGTGAATACGGTAACAGAAAAACGTGATTTCTCCTTCTACCATTAGTGTTTGGTATGAATGCTTCATATGACTCAAATATACTATTTTCTTAATAATGCCGAGTGATTATTATTACTATTATTATTATTATTATTATTATTATTATTATTATTATTATTATTATTATTATTATTATTTTCTTTTCCTTTATTTGCCTTGGGGTACAGTATTTCTATAAAAGTGTTTGACTGAGGATTTGTCTCTTTTGTGAGGCTGTAGAGAGGAATAGCATAAGGCGACGGGTAGAAGAGGAAAGTAAATCTATCCACAAACCACAATAATAATAACAAGAATAACAACGCCGACATACCCAACAATTAATTCACCAACGGGTACATTAAGCAAGTACAACAAGAAAAGAAAAAAAGAAGAAAAAAAAAAAAACAGACAAACAAGCAAATAAAAGAAAATAAAATGATTGTGGAAGGTTCAACAGTGGCAGAAGTGCCTACAGTTCGCCGAGTGCGACGGATGCGCTCTCACTTTGAGCGTCTCGTGCGGCCTGCGGATGTGGCCCCTGGTGAGCCAATGCCGAGTATAGAGGGATGGGTGTTATTTCTTACTAACCTCCCCGCTAATACCACCACAGATCACATTCTAGATATCTTTCACACTCATCCAAATCACACAACAGCGACAACAACAACAACCACGACCAATGAAGATACTAGCAATAATAATAATAATAATAATAATAATAATAATAATAATAATAATAATAATAATAATAATAATAATAATAATAATAATAATAATAACAATGATAATAATAATATTACAGATGCGGAAGGAACAAAGGCTACAACGACAGGGGCGGTGACCGGTGGGGGTTACGGACGGGTGCGAGAAGTGAAAATGCCGCTCGATCGCAATTGTGAGTGCTGCGGCTACGCCCTTGTGGAGTTGGAGAGCCGCGAGGCCTTCACGCGGGCACTGCAGGAATTAAACGGCATTCCACTTCCCTTCGCTGAGGGCGAACCGCCAAACGGAGAGGAGGGATGGCGACTGCACATTGCCCCAACGTTTTTGGGAGAGGAGGAAGAGGAGGATCCGATGGCAGGTGAAAAGCGTAGGCGTGAGTCTGAGTAGAAAAGAAAGAAAGGAAAGAGATAGAAGGAAAGAAAGAGAAAGAGAGAAGGAATACATAAGACGACTCACGCATTCACACTTTTATATGCGCATACACTCATTTAGAGGTGTAACAAGAAAGTTCTACTAAAAGTAGTCGTTTTTTTTCTTTTGTTTTGGTGTGTTTTTGTGTGGTTGCCGTTTGTGGGTTTCATTTTTCTTTTTTGTTATTTTGTTCCGTTGTTTCCTGCATGTCTGTATGTTTATGTGGTGTCTGTTTTGTTATTGTTGTGACATCCCTTTTTTGTGTTGTTTTTATGTCCTGTTTCACATGTTTGTGGAAGGGAAGAGTGGCTGAGGTATAATTCTGAAAAGGGGGAAGAAAAAGAACAACCAAAAAGAAACAACAAACGATTGCTTTTCTCACTCCTTTGATTCTGATCGGTGTCCTACGCTGTATTTTTATTGTTTTTTCTTATTATTTTTTATTTGCTTTTGCTCTAACATTGTTGTTGATCCCTCAAATATGGGGTCTGTTGGTATTCTTTTTTAAATTTCTTCTTTTTCTTTTTGCTCGGTTATCATTGTGGTATTATAATTAGTAAGGTCTTTTTTGTAATAGTTTCCAGGGAAAGAAGTCCCAGTCTTGTGTTCTGAAAACAAAAAGGGGGATAAATAGAAACAAAAACGAAAAAGAATCAAACAGTAGTTTATATGATGGGTCCATCAGTTGGAAATATTCCGTCACCCGTACAATCTGTATGTTCCGATAGTACAGGTTTACAACGTACAAGTTTACCCTTTGTAGTATTTGAACTTGCTATGGCATCTATATGTACTTTTAGTTATTTTGCAATGCGGCGTATGCGGCGAATTTCAGAAATACGAGCGCAGCAGCGCTATGATCGTCTTAGTCGACTTGAAATTGGATTTGGTGCTAACAACAATACTACTGAACATGTTTCTGTTGTATAGGTGTGAATGTGGGGATATGAGGAAGGATCCCATTGTTGAAGTATTATTATCCTCGAATTCTTATTCGCGTTTTCTCTCTTTTTTTTTGTATCTCTCTTCATCTTTTCTTTTCTAACGGGTAAATGGTGCAAAGTACCAAACAAAGGAAAAAAAAGAAAAAGAGCAATGTTGAGAGTTGAGTAGTGTCTGCGAGCAATTTTTTTTTTCTTCTTTATTTCGCTTTCTACCCATATTAATTTTATATATGTGTATGACCTGTTTTGAGAGAAACGCTTTGATAAATTCTGATCCGTATTTTTCTTCATTTGTTATAAAAAAAAAAGATATACGAAAAGAAGAAATATAGTGAAAAAAAAAAGAAAAGTTCTGGTTTCTATTTGTGTTTTTGTTTCTTCGTCTGTATTAAATGAACCGATTCTCACGTCTTCGAAGTGATGGGGCACTCTCTATTGATCTTGGGGAAGCAGCGACGGGTGGCACAGCGAGTTCAAATGTCTTTACACGGAATGACCATGAAGTTGTTGTTCCTACACTCAATCATAGTCCTACACGGCGTAGCAGTAATATCTACGGTGAAAATTTATCTTCATCCACCGCTACTCTCACTTCCCCATGTCCACGTATTCCGTTTTCTACGGAAAGAGTAGAATTTAATATGGAGGAACGATTGTCACTGGAAGAGGAGTGGCGTTTGCTCCGGGAATGTACATTTAATCCACATATTAATCCACGTTCCAGGCATATAGTGGCATCCGCGAGAGGTGAAGTAGATGATGGGACTTATTCATCCATTACCCAGCGTCGTGGATCCCAGCAGATCTTTCAGAAACTGTATGATGATGCCAAAGAGCATCGAGATAAATTGGAGCGACTTCGAGCTGCGAAAGAGGTAGCAGAGGAAGAAAGAGAACGACGTGAAATGCAGCCAGAGTACACCTCATCGCCTGGTATATCACCTCGGCGAAAAACACGTAGCGGTAAAGAGAGTCCTTATAATAACGCCGATATTCAAGAGAATGATAATGATAATGCTAATAGTGCTACAGAAGTATTTGAACGACTCTATGCAGACGCCTCATTTAGACGGCGTGTAAAGGCAAAGGGAATACTAAAACACCAGGAAGAAAATAAAAACCGTGAGAAGAAAGAAATGGAAGAATATGAGGAAGGAAAATTATCACCAGAGCGAAGAAAAGGACAATCACAAGGTGAAGAGGCTCCGAAAATGACAGAAGCCGAGCGAAAAGAATTCTTTGCTCGACTTTCTGTTCCCATACGAAGAAGGGAAAAAAGTGCAGTTACAATACACGAGGAAGTAACAACAAGATGGGAAGATAAAGAAGAATCACGTCTATCTAGTCTACAGTGGCCATTACCATTCTTACAACCGTTAACATTAGCGGATCTTGAACGGCATAATGAAATGGCAAGTCGACAGCGTTCGCGAGTAGTGAGTTGAATAAATTGTTTTTTTTCTATGGTTTTGCGTTTTCTTTCCTTCCTTTTTTCTTTTTGTTTGACGTTTTCTTGTTTAGAGTTGTTTTTTCTCTGTGTCGGTTGGTGCAGTTAGTGTTTTCTTTTTTTTCTTGGTTTGTGAAACTACCTAAGGAACGTATTCCGAAGAAATGAAATCACATATTCTTTATGTTGCTATCTGTTTGTTTTTTCTTTGTGGATGTTGATATATTGGGAAACTGTATCATGATATTTTTCTGCGTTTCCTCTTGTTTTTTTTTCTCTTGACAATTTAAGGGATCCTTTTATTATTATTATTATTATTATTATTATTATTATTATTATTATTATTATTATTATTATTATTATTGTTATTAATAGCGTATGGTGTAAATCATGCAACGTGGTGTGCAGCGGTATATCAATGGCAATTCCGGTGCTTATACTTCCTCTTATCATGAACTGCTTGGAAAGTCTCCATGGATAGTCGTAAGGCATGTGGATCACAGTAGTGCGGATGGAGATAATGCGGTCTCTCTCTCTGAAGGAGATATCGCAACGGTTTTCTCACAGTTTGGTGAAGTTGTGGATGTGCGATTTGTGCGGCATCGACGTACGGGTCGTTTTTTGGGCACAGCCTTTGTTAAGTTTGAGGATTATCGAAGTGGTATTCTTGCAGCGGATGAAATGAACTCTCATCATGAAACAGGGAAAGAAGTACGGCTAACAGCAGCAGCCAAACGTGGAATTGAAGTGGAACGCTGCGACGCAGCAGAAGTTGTTGTTCTTCCAGATGGTGTGGAATCTTATGCTACGTGGTTGGAACGAATGAAACGTGGTACACTCCATGTATCAATTGGTAAATTACGAGATTAAATAATACTCAGAATTGTATCTTTTTGTATATATATATGTGTGTGTAGACTTGGTGATCATATTTATTTTTACTCCTCGTGTAAAATAACAGTTCGGAGAAAAGAAAGGGATAAGAGGGGTATCATTACTCTTTTCTCTTTTTTTTTTCTGTTGTTTATTTGTTTGTTTTTTTCGAAGTATTTACCAATATCTGCATTTATTAGTTTATTATTAATTCTCCTTTTGTTTGTTTGTAATTTCAATAAAAAGAATTTTTTCTTTTTGTATAGTTGGACAGCAGAGAACTGCCGCCCCAGACATACCTTCACACACACGGAGTGAGAGGGAGAGAGAAGTGGTGGACACAAGTGGTTTGAACGGAGAAACGTAAAGTAGTTATCTCTGTAAGAGAATTAGATCCTGATAGTAAATAAAATAAGTTTATATATATACATATATATATAAACGTACGTGTGTGTGCGTGTGTGTACCTTTTTGTAAGGTCCTATGTTAGAGCCATACATTCAACGTTTTATAAATGGCGATGATAGTGTCCTTTCACACATTCTTATGAATGTTGAGGGAAAGCGGACCTCTCAGCTGGAAGGCATGGAGGAACATCTCTACCGCCATCTTGTGAAGAAACTCGTAATTGAGGGCCGCCGCGGACGACGACGACGATCATCCACCACAAATAGAGAAAGAAATGAATCATCATTTGAAAATTGTGTGTTGGTATTACGTATTTTACTCGTCGCTTCCGCACGTGGTGGGGAAGTGGCGGCTGCTGTTCGTAAGTCTTTATTAGAAGCAGGAATTGTTGGATGTAAAGCAATGGATTTGGATCGTTACTTTGATGGTGAATCATGGATGGTGCCATATGTTATGAATTTTGCTGTACTAGTGTTGAAAGTTTACCGTGCTCATGCAAAGGATATTCTTAAAGTACAAACAAATGCTGAAAATGTTGAACGACTAAAAAATAATCTTGATGCTCCAGTAGGAGGTGTTGTATCACGTACTCGTAATTTTCAGGAGGGTGAAAACACACAGGGAAGAGTATTAGGTAGAGGAGGAGGTAATGAAACAAACAACAGACGGCAACGTGATTTACCAAAGAAACCATCGTTTGTTCCTTTTAGTCAAAATCCACTCTATTCAGAAAAGGAAGAGGAAAATAAATGGATGACGCCTCAATTTCCTACACCTATAACTCTTTTTGCTAGACAGTTTGGTTTAGGATGTGAACCTAAATTGCCTAACCTAACGACTTTTGCTCTTCCTACCCTTTTAGTCGATATAGATTTGCTTGAAAGACAAGGACAAAGTTCATTGGGTGGCACATCACTAGTTTCACGTCGTCTTATAGAAGCGCTGAATTTTGAGAAAAATAGAGATCCTTTATTTTCTTCTTACCTTGCTAATGGTTGTTTACTTATATGGGGGAATACCATTGCTTTTCAAGGTGGAGACTTTCATTCAGCATCATCTGTTACAGGATGGGAAGTAACATCATTACATTCACATATTATTTCACCAATGGTTCTAAATGTTCCTGTACCGGTTGTTTCTTTTAGTTGTGGGGCTCAATGTTGTTATTTAGTAAACTTCGATGGAAAGGTATTAGCTTGTGGAAGTGATGAATGGGGACAATTAGGATCTAATCGTTTAGCAGAAAAAAAATCTGTTCTAGTTGACGGAGGTAATGATATGAAATTGCGTTTTCATAACGTATTACTTAGAAAAGGAGAGGAAATAGTAAAAGTAAAAGCAGGATCAGCTTTTGTAGCTGCCGTAGTTAAGGGATCTAATCGAATGTATTTATGGGGACAAAATTCTTATGGTCAATGTTTAGTGGCGGACAGGAAAATTGTATCAAATCCAATTATGATAGAAGTACCAGAACGTTATGGTGAAATTACAGATGTAGCATGTGGAAGTTTTTTTGCAGCTGCTTCTTTTGAATGTGGTGTTATTGGAACATGGGGGTTAGCAACAATGCTTGGTGTAAATGTAACCGACGATAAACTTATTGATGCTGGGGCAGGAGGTCGTACAAAATGTGCGAAAACTATTATTCTTTTTAATCCCATTAATGAACGTGTGGTGGCATTGAGAGCTGGTCCATGGCATTGTCTTGCTATAACATCTACAGGTAGTGTTTATTCTTGGGGGGTAGATCGTCATGGTCGTCTTGGTCATGGTGATACTCGAAATGGTGAAAGAATGTCTCGAATAGAATCATTATCTAATCATCATGTTATAGATGCTAGCTGTGGAACTTTTCATTCTGCCGTATTAACTTCTAATGGAGTTTTACTTGTTTTTGGTGAAAATAGTTGTGGTCAACTAGGTATTTTTGGTGTAAAATGTTTATCAGAAGCTGAAATACTTCCTCTTCCAAAACCTGCTATTGGTGTTTCATGTGGACGTGAACATACGTGTGTTTTACTTGAAGATGGTGATGTTATGATATGTGGAACTCTTCGTTCATCTGGTATTGGTTTGGGATACGGTGCACGATTTTCTGTACCACGTAGAAGTTTACAAAGTTACTTGATATTATCTATAGAAAGTGGACCTACACATGCTATAGCAGCAGGTTTACTTCGTAGTTTAACTATTCAGGTTATACCATCATCTAGAGATATATTAAGCAAAGATGAAATAGGAAGATTAAATGAAATTGTATTACAAAATGGAGTACGAACCGTATCTGGAGGAAATAGTTTTAAGATTGTTTTGACAGAATCTGGTAGAGCTTTCGCCGTTGGAGAAAATCAAAAGGGTCAACTTGGTATAGGTGATATTTCTAATACAAGTCCTTCTGTATCTTTCCGAAAAGTTTCTGTTCCTGAAAATGTACACTTTGCCTCATTAGATTGTGGTATGGATTATACAATAGGTATTAGTACTTGCGGTGGTGTATACAGTTGGGGATCTAATTCGCATGGTCAATTAGGACATGGGGATTCTATTCCATTGCATGAAAGTGTATTTATTCCACAGGAAGTAATGGCATTACGTGCAGCACGTGTAGCGCAAATAGCCTGTGGTGGTACATTTGTCGTAGCCCTCACACAAGATGGTGATGTATATACATGGGGTGAGGGATTATATTGTGGTCGTGCTAAAAGGGATACACCTTGTTTAATGAAGCCTATGATTCTTGAAGGACTTTCTCATATAGTTTTTATAGCAGCAGGTTTTTATCATGCTATTGCACTTTCAGAGAGTCATATTATTTATGCGTGGGGAAAAGGTCCATTAGGAAATGGTGGAGCTCCCAATGTGATTATACCTACACCAGTGGCTATTACATTTGCACATTGTGTACGTCAACTGGGATGTGGACCACTAAACTGTTATGCTATTACTGAAATTGGTGATCTCTTTGTTTGGGGTGTAAATGAAAGTGGACAATGTGGTGTTCCTCAACAAAGCGCCACATCTCATTCCATAGGTTATCATACAGATATGGCAACTCCTACAGATTTATTTTCACATTTTCCATCCATGTTATTATTCCCAACCTTTGTTGCCTCTGAAGTACGTGATGCTGCCTTTGGATTATCTTGTGGTGTTATTATTAAAGAGGACGGTAGTAGTGCTGTTACGGGAGAACTTTACAACGAATCTGGAAAAGTGTTTTACCGTACTTTTACACCACAACAATTACCATCTGCTTCATCCCAGCAGCGAAAAGGTGCACACCAATTAATGTCTATAGCTGATAAAAAAAATATAACAAAAGGACCTTCGAAGGGGTTTTTCTCTCGTTGTTTTGGTGGAGTAGATATGCTCTTTACCGTAATAGAGTGGAATAGACCCACACCTGCGGAGGTGATATCGGCGATTGAGGATATGGCAGGGTACTCTGGCTCAGCCGTGTCTGGTGGGAAAAAGACGAAGGAGGAGGTGGAGGAAGGGGGAAAATGGAATGAAGAACTTCCCTCTAGTAACGAGGGATGCGAATAGATTTATATTTTTCAAAACAAACACATACACACACACGAAAAAAAAAAAAAAAAACGAAGAAGACTTCGGAGTCTAAGAAACTCTTTTTTTTGTTTTAATACTAACACTACTATTATCTTTGTTGTTGTTATTTTCGTTACCCCCATGTGGTATTTTCTATTTATATTTATATTTAAGAATGAATGTGGTGGGTGTGAGAGACGCTTCAGTAACAAATACGAGGTTATGGATTGCGTAACAGGTGACAACGAAAAATATATTTATTTATTATTTATTTATTTATTTATTTATTTCTCTTTTTTTCTTTTTTTTTTGTTTTGCTTATACAACTTGAGAAAATGGTTTTTTTATCGTTGCTCCTGTTGTCGGTTATTAATTTCTTGTTTCTTTTGTTTTTTTTTTGGATTTTTGGTTGATTTTTTTCCTTTTTCTTCTGTTGTTTTAGAACAGAGGAAAAAAAAAACGAGAGCAAAACAAATTGAACTGAAATATGAGATGCCATTTTTTTTTTTTAATGGATTTCTTCGTATTTCTATCCTTCCCTTTATGTGTCGTTTTGTATATTGCCATTCAATGGCATCTTATTCTTTACACGTTACTTTCTATGTTATTATAATATTAAATATATTTTTTTTATTTGTTTATTTTCCGTTCTTATATATATAATGTCTGTGTAATGTGGCATGCCATTTCCTCATTTCCTTTCTTTCTGCAATCGATCTCTCCTTTACTTGTAAACTAGTGAACAACTGAACAGAAGGAAGTAATTCCTTGAAAAAAAGTAGAAACAAGGAGCAAAAAATAAAATACCCCTGAAAATAGAGAAAAAAAAAACAAATAACCCACACAGAATAGAATAAGAATAAGTGGATATTCGAATTAGATGTCTGTTGTTCGCTCAACTTATCGACAGGTTCTTAAGCATGCGCATAGAGCTTCTTTAAAGTATAAAGAACCAGAAGATCTCTGCTTCGCTATGTATGGACTTATCTTACGTATGGATGACTTTAGAGCTGCTGGATACGGTCAAACACATCAAGAATTGATTCGTTCACTCTTTACACGCCCAAGTATTACTGGTCTCTCAACTGATACTTCCGCTGCACGATTACTCGCTGGATTTGATGCACTGCGTCGTCTTAGTGTTTTGGTCACATCTAAAGGAAATGTTGGATATCATCTTTCAAAAGAGCGTAGGAAAGATACCATACCCCAACATGGTTCCTCATCAGCTCCAATGAAAAGTGGATTTACTAGTGAAACTAGTAAACAAGCCAAGGGTGAGGATGACAAAAAGTATAATGATAATAATAACGATGCTGAGAAAGAAGATGATGAGAATGATGAAGATGTAACTGTTGCAAAGGGAACTGTATTTATTGAAAGTTCTTTAAGTCGTAAAGTAAAAAAGTTATCCCGTCATGTAGTTGTTTGTAAAGATACACAACAACTTCCTCCGTATCGTTGTATGATGCCTCCAGAACCATTATACGCAAAAAATACACGTGTTGGTTTTAAATTTCCTTTAATGGAGGATGCGATGCTTTGTATGTCTTCTTCTTCTGCAAATACACAAAATGAAGGACATCAACCTTTAAATGTAGCAAAAAAGCTTACAAAACAAGAATACCGGGAAATATGTAATCATATTCCTACACGTACAGTTACCATTACAGATCATATAGAAGTAGAAGTTCGAACTGAACATGTATGTTCAAGAAATCCAGATGAAGATATTGCTTATGATGAAAATGATGATGATAATAGAGATTCTCAATATTCACCTTCATCTAGTAATTCCGATACCACTGGAAATCCTGGTAATAGTGCTTCTTCTTCTTCAAGTACTAGTATGGATAGTAGTGGTGGAAGTGTTATGACTGGCAATATGAATAAGAAAGAACATATATTTCGTTATTTTGTTTTTATTCGAAATCATGGTCCTTCTAGGAATGAAAAGAAATGGCATGTTCAACTGCTTTCACGACACTGGGTATTTTTTGATGAAGAGGTGGGACTTATTGTGGAAGTTGTTGGACCAGGTGTAGCGGGTAATTTTCCTCTACTCGCCCCTGGAGAGTCCCACACATATGAAAGTGGTGCCAGTCTCTGTGGAGCTTCTGGTGTGATGCGGGGTACATTTCAGTTAAACGCCTATAATGAGGAGGGTGAAACGCGTTGCCTTGATGTCCACATCTCTCCAACTCGACTAATTGTGCGTAAATCAACGAAATAAACAGAGACCGTACAAATAGATAAAACAGAGAGAGAGTGAGAGAGAGAGAGAGAGAGAACTATTTATTACTTATTCTATTGAAAAAAAGTGGATGAGGTGTTTAGTTATCTTTATGGTTGTAGTCAAGACCCCGTCGAAGGCCGCCTGGTCTAGTGGTGTGATTCCTGTTTTGGGTACAGGAGGTCACGGGTTCAATTCCCGTAGCGGCCCAGGTCTTTTTTTTCTTTCGTACCTTGAGAAAAAGAATTCCCAAAGTAGGAAAATAATATCTTTGGGAGTGATGATAATATCTTGTTCAAGGATAAGAAAAGGAATAAGAAGAAGGAAAAGAAGTGTTGGTTGTTTTGTTTGTGTGGAGAGGAGGAATTGGTGCTGGGGAGGTTTATTGTTTGATACTCTCATTTTATTTACAATAATGATGAGTCTCCTTCGCTTTTTTCAGTGTGACGTTTTTCCTTTTTTCTTGATATATGTTTCTCCCTTTCAAAGAAACAAAATGGGATGCAAAGAAAAAAAAAAAGAGGGGGTAAAAACAAAAAACAACAACAACAACCAATATACATGATAGTTGTTGCTGTGAACTCTATTGACTTCTTTTATCCTTTCCCTTTTCTGTGTTTATCATATGAATGTAAATAATGTTTTTATTTTTCTTTTTTTTTGTTCTTGGTGCATTTTATTAGAAAGAGGGAAAGAACGAAAGAAAGAAATATCTATATATCTATATATATATTGACTCACTACCATGGAAGGAAAACGTTCTATACTGGGGGATTTATATATGGATCTTGGTGATGTTCCAGAAGAAGTACGACAGCTCTTACGTCGATATATCCAAGAAGACGGTGTTACAGTAGGCTGGGGTCTTTGTCGAGATGGTGAACTTGGTACAGGTGCTCGTGGCAACCTTATTACACCTCTTATGATACATACTAGAGATAAAGTACTTCGTATTGGATGTTCTTCTTTAACGTCTGTTTGGCTTGGGGCTCATGGAACTGTTTTTACAATGGGTTGCGGCGCTTGGGGTGAACTTGGAGTGGATAATCCAAAAATGTCTCCCTTTGTAACTGCTACAGAAAACGGGATTCCAATTGCTGTTATACAAGTTGAACTTCCAACTTTTTCACCTGAAAATATGATTGTGGATGTACAAGGTGGTTATGCTTTTATTGCAGGACTATCTATAAGAGGTGATGTATTCTTATGGGGAGCTAATAATTATGCTCAATGTTCACGAGCTATTGAAGGAAAATGTTGTCCAATTCCACAACGTCGAAGGATTGCTGGAGAAAAAGTTATTCAAGTAGGATGTTCTAATTATAGTGTATTAGCACTTACTGCTTCTGGTTCTATATATGGTTGGGGTTATATTGGTTTACTTGGGGAAGAACGTTCTATTCGTTCACAAGTTTCAAGTGATTCTATTCAAACAGTACTTAATGGAAGAGAAGCTCGAACTATTGTTATTGATCCTATAAAAGTAAAAATATTAGATAATAAATCAATAGTATCATTACGAGTTGGACCATGGCATGCTGTTGCTATTAGTTCAGATGGTAAAGCATATTCTTGGGGTATTGGAAAAAATGGAAGACTTGGTCACGGAAATGAAGATAATATTGCAACTCCAAAACTTATAACAACATTTGGATCTAAAGTGGTTGAAGCATCATGTGGTAGCTTTCATACAGGATTCGTAACAGAAGATGGTTCAGCTTTTGTATGTGGTGATAATCAAGGATGTCAATGTGGAGTTATAGGAGAAATGATGGTTACAACATGCCAACGTATAAATGTTCCTTCAGATAGAAAAGTTATATCAATTTACTGTGGTCGTCATCATACTTTACTACTTTTAGAAACAGGAGAAGTAATTGCTTATGGTACTGGATTAGGATTGGGTTTAGGATTAGGTCAGGGGATGCGCCTAGTTCGTGGTATGCGTATTATGGATAATTATACAACACTTGCCTTAAGTGGTGGAGTTTGTCATAATTTTTCCTTAGCCATACCAAAAAATATGGTACTTGTGGTAGTAGGATTAGCTCATCGTGGAGTTCCTACAGCCTTGAATGTTATTTCTCTTAAAGATGGAATGTTATGTGCTGCCTTGGGAAGTGGTTTCTCTATATTAGTAAATAGACATGGTTGTTGTTATGCATTTGGTTTGGGAGGTTGGGGACAATTGGGAATGGATGTTCGTGGTGTAAAAGATACGACACCTGAACGAGTACCTGTTATACGTCATGCTGCCCGAATTCCATACCTTTCCCGAACTGCTATTACACATGTAAGTGCTGGTGTTTCATTTACTTTGGCGCTTGGTGAAGGACAACGTGTTTTTGCATGGGGAAGTAATTTATACGGTCAATGTGGTCTTGGTGTAAATCCTAAAGAAAACAATCGTATAAGTGAACCACAAGAAATTACATGGTTAGCAGATAAATTAATTGTTCAAGTTGCCTGTGGATGTTATTTTGCTTTAGCACTTAGTGCTACAGGAGAAGTGTACTCTTGGGGTATGATTGAATGTTGTGGAAATGGACTTGAACCACTTCCAACGGTTGTACCAAAAAATATTATTATGGGTCCTGTAGGACCTGAAAGTCGTGCAAGTGTTTTACTACCAGCAAAAATATCTGGATTATCTGGTATTGTATCTGTGGCTGCAGGAGCATGGCATGCAGTGGCATTAAATGCTATTGGTGAAATATACACATGGGGACTTGGTAGTTTAGGTAGACTTGGACTTGGATTTGAAGAAGATCGCTATACGCCTACTAAAATTGCTCTTCGAGCCTTTATCGCACGTGTGGGATGTGGTATATTCTCTAGCTATGCCATTAGCGATAGCGGAAGTTTGTATGTATGGGGTTCTAACGATAAACATCATCTTTCACCTGTCACTGGTAGAATCCTGCACCCAACCCATATCCTTGATGATGTGAAGGAAGTTGCGGTGGGAAAGTATTACATGATTGTTCTCACACGTAGTGGGGAATTACGCTTCACCGGGACACTAGAACACGAGACCGGCACGTATGTGAGTCGATCTCTGCAAGACACGGATACTTTACCGCCCATGTTAACCCGGCGATGCATGGAAGTGGAGGGATTTCGTCCTGTAAGAGTGTACGGTGGGGCGGAACACGCCTTTGTGTTAATGGAGAAGGATCCAATACCATCAAATGTGATTAGTGGACTACACTATGCGTGGCGGGATCGGCCAATGCGTATGATTAGGCGTAGTCAGGGGAGAAATCTAGAGGAGGAAATGAGTAGAGCTGAGTGAAGCGGGGGATGGATGGGAGGGAGAATGAAAACAGGGAGAAAAAAAAAAAAGAAAGAAAAGAGCAAATTATTCCCTCTTAATTCTTTTTTTTATTTTACTCTTTAGTTACATCACCCCTGTTTTTTTTTCTATTTTCTATTTTTTATCTGCTTTTGTATATTGAGGTTTTTTTCTTCTTTATACCGCCCAATCTTTCTTCCTATCTTTCTCCTTAAACTAAGAGAAATAATGAGATCAAGTGTATCTGACAGACTACAATAGAGAGACGTGTAATTTTTTAAGGTGGTAGATTCGTTCCTTGTTTTTTTTTTACTGTTTATATTGCTTATTATTGTTTGTAATATTTTTAGTATTACTTTTTCTCCCTCTCTCTTTCTCTCTCTTTCTATTTAATGTTCTTTTTTTCCATGAAGAAGCGACAATGATGCACTTCATGTCTCTTTTATTTTTAAATTTCTTCCCCGTTCCATAGTTTTCCTTTACCACGCCTCTATTACCAAATTTTATAATAACTTCACAATGTCTCTATTTCTTTTTATTTGGTTGACAATTTTGTTCTGTTAGTATGCATATATGTATTTCTGTTTGTGTTTGTTTGAGGGAATGAGTATAAGGGCTTGTTTACTCATGCCTATTTTTTCTCCCTATGTTACTTTATTCATCGTATGTATCCATTTATATTTCTGTATTTCTATGTTTGCTTTTTTTTTTTGGTAGAGAAAGAGGGAAAAGAAAAAACAGAGCGTCTTCCTAATATGTGTCTATAACCGGGATTTGATGAAGAAAAAAAGGGGGTTTAGAACCTTTAATGAAATGTGAGTATTAATATCAATAAAGCAATAATAAAAAAAAGAACAATATTAGGTAGTAACCAATTTAAAGATGGATAAATAAATCTGACAAGGTAAAAAGTGGTAATATGTGTTTATGTGTATAAGTAGTAAAAAAAAAGAAGAAAAACAGGGAAAATCAATAATAAAGAAAATAAAAAAGGGATGTTTTTCTTTTTTTGAAACCCTGCTGACATTTTTATTTCTTTCGTTTTTTTTGTTGCACAAAGTCATTCTGACATGACGAGGGGGGAATAGCAAAAAAAAAAAGAACAAACGAACCAATGGTGATACTCTTAATATGATGACTGTGAATATGTGTGAATGCGGAACATTTTTCTATATTTTTCTCAATATTTCTCCGAGATTTCGTGTTTGTGTGAATGTATAAATATATAGTATTCTGTTTCTTCTTGTCTTATTTTTCTCTAACAACTGGATATCATATTTATTCTTAATTCTTTTCTTCACCATAAAGAAGAAAGGAAGATATAGTTTCTTTCTTTGTGTGTGTGTTTTTTTTTGTGTGTGTGTAAACGATCGACTTCAACACACATACACACCTTTATATATAAAACAGAAAGACCAAAGGAAATCATATATATATATATATATACATATATATAATTGCTCAAGCATTCACACGATAAGAATAAAACACGGAAAAAAAGGCAAAATGACCCAATCATCCACGGCCGATTACCCGTTACTTATTACGGACTTGCAGTTATTGCTGTCGGACCTTGAGAAAAGTCTCAACTGCACAGCTTCACAGCTACGCCATTTGGTCCAAGAATCTTCATCTTTTGATAATAATGATGATAATAATAGTAATAACAAGAACAATAATAATAAGGGTCATGACTATACAGAGAATGTGGTGAGTTCTATATTCACATTAGAAGATGTTGTAGGACCAATAGAGAAACTACAGAAATATGTTGAGGCGTGTGAGGCCTCTGTAAATAATCGGCTGACACAAGTACGCCATCAGGTAGAACTCGCAGTGAATGTATCCAAAACGTATCAAAAAATGTTTCCTAATTCTCAGAATAAATTACTTGCTGCGGCTGCAACACATGGACCTAGCGGCCCTCCAGCAGCGGGAACTCAGATATCAGTGAGTGAGAGTATATGTAATGATAATGTGCGGTATTATCTCTCACGGTTTGTGCGTTGGGATCCATTCGAAGTTGATGGGGTTACTAATGCAGTTGCAGCTGTTGCAGAAGAAGCATATCGACAAAGTCTCACAGGGGTTGGTGGTGATGTGCAGTCACAACATTTTACTACAGTAGTACGACCATCATTCTCTAGTGTTTCTACACTTCCAACAGGTATTTATGGTTCTCATTGTATGACAACATCTGGCCATTCACAGAGTAGACGAAGTCTAAATACTGTAATAGATCGATTGGTATTACGACAATTACAGTATGATGGAATTCGATTGACTACTTCCATGGAAATGGAGCTTGGATGTTATGATGGAATGACAACTGTGTATACTTCAGACTCTGAATTGGTTTCTGAAAACGTACCTTTTGATATAGCAATTCCACAAGAAGTACGACGTGGACTTATGAATCCTTTTGTAGAACATGATGATAATGATACTAATTTACAACAAATGATACATAATACTTACCCACGTACGTTACAGTGGATTTCAAGTATATTGGAGCTCTGCTCCAAGTGTAGCCCTGATGGTTTCCCTAGTACATGGAATGTTAATAATGCATTGGGAGCCTCATTATCATCTGTTTCAGGGACGTCATTTCCATGGAATTCCTATGATCAGCAGTCAGAGAGAGATGTACTTGCACAATCATATTTTCTAACAGAAGTGGATACACAAGTACAAGGTACAAATGAACATCAAGGACAAGAAGGGGAAAGATCTCGTGCTGAAGTAGGATCGTTATATTCAGATCTTCATCCTAGACGAGTATCTATACCCTCACCACTTCAAGAACTACCACCAATGACGGTATTAACTCCATGGTCAGTAGTTGCCTCAATGGTTGTTCCTCGATTTGATGATATAGAGACGGAAAGTCGTGCGGTAGATTATTTACAGGAGGAACTGGAACAATACAGCGCACAACAAAGTGGTCCACCTATATATGCTGAAGATGAACATGAGTATGTCGGATATTACACAGAAAACGTGGAAGAGGAAGAAGAAGAATTGGAGGAAGAAGATGAAGATGACGCAGAAGCAGAAGAGGAGGAAGAAGTAGATAATGGTAACGAAGATGATGATAATAATAGAGAAGAAGAGGACGTATATGTTGAACCTTTGCAGCAGGGGAAACAGTCTTCATCAAATGAGAGTAATGCAGCACAGTTAGTTGTACTTGCTACACAAAGGGTTTATGTTCTTCTTTCAGATATTGTGATTATATGGGCTTTACAGCGTCTATCAGAAATGGTCGCACAATCAAAGGAGCAGCAAAAGAGAGAATTACAAGCTTCAGGTTCTCTTCCATCTGGTGTAAATGGTGATAATGGAGGTTTGAATGAGGATATATTACCACCTTCAGCGAAATTACAAAAAGCAGTAGACTTTATTCTTGCAATACAACGACATCCACTATTATTGTGGCGACTTGAAATGGAGCGTGGATTTCAGAAATCTCGACGAAATAGCAAGAAGAAAACAACAACAACAATAAAGACAACTAATAATACTAATGGTACTACTACTAATAATACTAATATTACTATGGGTAACAAAGGCAGTAAAGAGAATGGTTGGAAATCCCTTGATGATACGACATCCTCACCGCTTCTACTAACTTTCTCTCATGTTTTGGTTGCTCTGGGCTATATGCCACTTTTCTGGGGTAAACAACAAAATGAAGAGGATGAGGATAAAAAACAAAGAGTACAAAAACAGTTACTTTGTTGCATTGCCCCATTTCTCAGTCTATGGTGTGGTGCTCAGGAGAAACGGAATATGGAGAACTTGATATTTCTTGACATTCTCACAGACATGGATAATGAGGAAAGTAATAGTGGGATTTCATCCGTTCTCCCCGCATACACCTCCCCTTTTGTATGGCGGGAATGTGTACTCGCTGATCTTCTTGATCAAGTGCATAAACTTCGTCAATTAGAATCACTTTTATTATCAGAGAGCACAAAAGAAACGGTAGATGCTGCTACTGCCACAGCTATTGCAAGAAATAATAATAATAATACACGTCCAGAAAATTTACTCGTTCGTCTTGTTTACCCATTAAGTGATTTTATGCTGCACCATCTGGATGACTATTTTGAAAAAAGTCTCATTGGAAGAGTTGATGAGGAACACGTAAGTGTACCATGCCGACTACCGCCGGTTTCACCCGCCCCGAGAGGAAATCCACCGCCTCCCTCATCCATTCCAACACAACCACGACAACCATCTTCCTCTGCCCAAGTTGAGGATGATCGTTTGTCGCGTCACAGAATGGATATGTTTAGGGGTTTCTTTCCAAATATGTCCTTTGGACGAATTGCCCCTCAAACAATCAGAGTTAGACACCCCGGTGGTGGCAGAAATAATGATAGTAATAATAATAATAATAATAATAATAATAATAATAATAATAATAATAATAATAATAACAGAAATAGCAATAGTAACAGTAACAATAGTAATAACAACAGTAACAATAACAGTAGTTCTCCGTCACGTCACCCAAATCAAAATACTGCGAACAATCAACGAATGCACGCCATAACGTTGGAACTTCCCCATGCCAGTACTGTTCTATCTGAGCAGGATGAACGAAGACGCCATGCCACACCGTCCCTTCTTTGCCCATTAGAACAATCACACTATTATGCTGCTAACCCTGCATTGGGGACTGGTTCAACCTTAGTCTGGCAACCCTTATTTCAAAAAACAATGTGCTACTGTCCGGTAACACGCCGACGTTGCATTGATATGGCTCTATGTGGTAGTCAAAGCGAGAGTAACCCATCATTCACATCGCTCTTATCACGAGCAGAAAGCAGAAAGTTTGGTTTTAATCCTCCACACTTGCTTAGTTGTGGACATGTCATCTCGTATAATGCGATGCTTACACTCTCCGAACGGCCACATCGGCAGTCACGTGGTGGGTCAGCGAATGTTTGTTGTCCGTACTGCTCGACCGATACCCCGTTAAGTAGAATGATATTGCTGCGCTGCATTTACTAAGCGTCAGCCACAATGAAAGGAATTTAAAATAAAAAAGAAAAGAAAAGTTGGAGGGGAAATAAAATAATAAAGTGAAGGGATTCCCTTTTTAATTTTTATTTTTGTTTATATTTATTTATTTATTTATTTATTCGCAGTCGGAGTGCTTTAGAGAAATGTCAGTTTTTTTTTTTTTTGTTCTTGCTTTTGACTTTTGTCTTGCGTATGTGATGTTGTAGTCATAGCATATGCGCAGGTTTTCGGTGAAGGACTGCAATGGAGTTATGCACAGCGCTCATTTATGAGTCTGTGCGTCATATGATCGTATATGGGATTTTTTTTAAAGGTATCTTTTACTTTTTTTTCTTTCATTGTTTCCCTGTTTGCGTGCGTGCGTGCGTGCGTGTAAGGTGTGTGTATTTATGTGTTTCTTTCTACACCTAGGATCACACTGACACGGATGAATATTTTATGTATTGATATGAGTGCAACTACGTTTCATAAGGGAGATGGTAAGTTTTGCGTTTGTGTTTCTTTTCTTTTGTCAGTTTTACGCATGAGTTTGTACTACTCGCCTCCTCTTAAGGGTGAACGGATATTTCTTTTTTTAAACTTTTTTTTCTTCTTGCTATGGTTTTCTATGGGTGTTCTTTTCATTATTTTTTATTTTTTCTGGTGGTTTACTGAAATCCTATTCTGCTCTATCTATTTTTCTTTTCTTTCTTTTCTCGGCCTCTATTTCTGTTATTTTGATCAAGTGGCAGGATATATATATTTGTGTCTATATAACCATATCTATCTATCTATCTCTATTTGTAGATAATGAGCAGTAATGGGTATAGTGCGATGCATGATACCCGTGTACTCAACAACCGTGTCCATCGCTCAATGGAGGGCTGGTCGATTATTGAGAAAATAGCGGATTTCACGCACGCCGTCTGCCGCGTAACGGACGGACGGGGCACCGCCATTCTCGTCGCCCTTCCCTCACACGAAACCGCACAATCCCCGCAATCGCAACAACACACATCCCACACGCATGAAAGTCCCGCCGTGCTGCTCACAACGTCATTTGTGTTTCCCAGTCGCGAAGAAACACAAGGCGCCACTGTGACGTTTCTAGAACAGCCAGTCGCCGGTACTTTTGCACGACTTGGCCGTCGTGTCTCGCCTGTTACCGCCGCCGTAAGAGTGGATAAAGTGTTTGTGTGCTCCACATCACGGGCAGCACCGCGGCGGGCAGCGAGAACAGCAGACTTCACATCTACTGCCGCCACAGGACCGGAGAGAGAGAGTCAACGAGTGTTTTATACAACTGAAGAAAACGCATTCTATTCTTATCACACGGATGATAGTATGCCTAATGGTGGGATTTATAGTGATGATGATGATGAGTATGAATATGAATATGAGAAGGAAGAAGAGGGATACGAAGAGGAAGAAGAATTGGGGTATACACTTACATTATGTGATCTTAAACCATTGGAAGAAGCTGGACAGTGTGATGTGAGTCGATCCACATCGTTCCCTTCACAGAGTACATCTTTTAGGGCCTCTCCTTATCCATTTTCTACATCTCACCCACCATCAGATCGCGGTTACGATTTTGGTAGTCTTGCGAGTGAAATTGGTCTTCAGACTGGTGGGGTAGCATGTAATAATACTAATAATACTGCTAATAATGGTAATACTACTACTACTACTACTACTACTACTCCTACTACAGGTGCACAAAACCTAGGATTACCTATAAAACCGCTACCTCTACCATTGTTACTGTCTCGCATTGCCCCTGTACGTGTGGGAGATCATCATTTGATGATTACGCACACAAATGGTGCAGAGCGACACTATGTAGTACAAACCGTAAAACAAGTAGGTAAAGATTCATGTGAGTATGAATTTTTTGATCCCTCTAGTGAATTTAGTAGTGGTGGTCCTATATTTGATATGCGAGGAGATTTTGTTGGAATACAACATCAATGTGGTGATCATAGTTATGGGATTTTTATCTCATCTATTGTTAGACACTTATTTGAGCTTAATATATTGGGTATTTGTCGTTTACCTATTGTTGATGATCGTTCTGATATGCGAGGGAATTTTGATGTACGAGGGGCAGTACCAGATGAGGTCTTTAATCAACCATTTCATCTTAATCAACGGTATTGTGTATTGAATGTTGGAGCGGGTGATCAACTTATTGAGTACGAAGATTTTGAGCGATTACGTTTACGAGATATTATTAATGTATCCACACAACCACCATCTCTTGTACCACCTGAGAGTATTGCGGTTTGGCGAGAATTCTACACAGATTTTCGAAGTCTTATTCTTATTTTACATGCCTTCTCCTATGCACCAAAAGTGGTAAGACTCGCATTGGAAGAAATGACAAGCCATGAACACCGACATCATTTATCAAATGTTGCTTCTCTTGGCGGCATTGGAATTGTGCTGGAGATTATTGATGGATATCCACATAATGAGGAAGTTGTACTTGCCGCTCTTACTGTATTAGGTCGTGCTTCACTTTATAATTCCAATCGAGAAGCAATTTTCCGTTGTGATGGAATTTTAACAGTTTTGGAAATCATGAATGAGTACTCTCACCAAGCGTATATTCAACAATGGGGTTTTTGTTGTTTGTATAATGTAATGTCCTCTGATTCACCTATACGTGTAGAAACTATACGTCTCTTTATATGTAGTCAAGGTATAGCTATAGCTATTGAAGCTCTCCGTATGCATCGTAACGATCGTCATGTATTACGATATGCTAGTTTTGCTCTTGCCTGTGTGATACAGGATAATGTACGATATATCACTGACATGGTGGAAGGTGGTATTGTCGAAATTATTGTAAGTCGCATGAAGGAGCATAGTGATGATGTGTCTATTTTTATTGGTTTAGCAACACTCTTATCGGAGTTGCTAAAACGTGTGGCAGCGGAATACAAAGAAATATTAGAAGAAGAAAGAGGAGACGATGATGATCTCTCACCGCTGGATACCCCTTCCGCGTTGTCCAAACTTGAGAAGGTTAGAAGTGAGAATGATCCGACGACCACTGGTGGTAAGTTCTCTCCTTCGCACGATATACCTTCGTTAGCAGGGAGTGAATATACCAATAATAATAATAATAATAATAATAATAATAATAATAGTAATAATAATAATAATAATAGTAATAATAATAATCATCATCATAAGAGCAGTTCTGTCTGTCTGTGGGGATGTGAAGTGTTGAATGAATTGGTGAATGCCCAATTAATTACAGTTCTCTGTAATGTTATGAGACGCGAGGCACGTGAGACGTACTCCAGTGCGGCTGTTACACTACTGGAAGAGTGTATTGCCTCTGTGGTTGTTTTACTGCAGTGTCGACTGGCAGAATTACGGCAGGAACTCACCACAGTGGAGTTAACAGAGACGTGTCAGACAATTATGGGTAATTTCCCCACAGAAAAGTTGCTGATGCGACGGTGTACACAAGTATTACAGCTACTTGCCTCTCTGATCTAACTAAGATAGCGAGAGAGATATCTTGGCTATTGAGAAGAGACCTTGGGGCAAAAAACAAAAAAAAAACAGACAGTGGAGGAGAACTGATTATATACATAAAGTTCTTTCTTACTCTTTCTGTCTGCATGTGTATGTATGTGTTTCTTTGGTGTTCTATGGATGTACAGAAGTGAATGGATAAAATGTTTTTTGACATTTTATTCATTTTTATTATACTTAGTTTTATTTTATTTGTTTTATATTATCCTTCGAAAAAGAATCGCAATAATCTTAAGTGATGTATGAGATTCGTATATATATACATATATACATATATGTATATATATGGTTTATTGATTTCCTATCCTCTATTTTTTCTCTTCTTTTCACTCTTTCAAAAGGAAAATATTGTATCCTGCACACACACATATAAGGGTAAAAGGAAATAAAAGAACGTATATAAATATTAAAAAAAAACCTTTTGCTATAGAACACATACAGAGTGGAGCATTTCCACTTGGTTCGTTACTCCATTCATTGGTGAAGCAGGATTAGTTTCTTTTTTTTTTTTGCAGCTGCGGGAAAAAAAAAAGAAACAGGCCTCCTATTTAAAAAAAAAAAAAACAATATATATATATATTAAGAGAAAAAAAAGAAGAAAATACACACACAGACAGACTCACGTTAGTGAAGACAGTATTATTATTTTTAGCAATGTCTGATTTGTTTGATGGTCGAAGTTATGGAACTGCTGGTTCGTATATGAACAGAACACACATCTCAACACAACCAGAAGAGCTCTTCGCACGTGTTAAACACTCCCAATATGACGCTACTCTCACATACAAACGTAAAGAAGGATGTGTTTTCCTGCAGCGACGCAATCAAAAGGGGGAAACAGTGAATATTGCAAACATTCCTATCTGGTGTATTGTGAATGTTGAAACGGTTAAAGAGCGTCAAGTGCGATTACGCCGTATCTCTAGTGATGCTGAAGAATCAAATCCATTATTTGCATTACATCATGCCAGCCGAAGTGGTAATAAGAATAAAAAGAAGAAGAATTTATTACAGCAAATGCAGAAACCCTCGCTAAGAGGGGAGGATGAAACCGTTTACTTCCACTCTCATGTTGTTTCAGATGTAACATCTCATACCAATCGTCGTTCCTCTACGAGTAGTGGAAGTGCTACTTTAGCAGAATCTGCATTTGATGGCTTGAAAGAGTATGAGGAAAGTGTTGTTTACTATTTATACTCTGTAAAACCTTCCTCAACCTCATCGCTTGTACCAAAAACATTGGAATTTACTTCCTTTTCAGATGCGGCAAGTCGTGCGGATGTACAGCGTGTTGTGTGGAGTATTCTCAATGACGTTTACCCACGTGGGACGAAACGTTTAATTTTATACGTAAGCCCGAAATCAGGTTCAGGTAATGCAGTAACAACATGCCGAAAACATGTTATGCCCATATTACTTTTAACTAGACATTCACTTAAAGTAATCGTTACAACTCGCGCTGGTCATTGTGAGGATTCTGTTGCAGATACCACGAATGAACTTAGTGTTAATGATGTTATTGTGTGTGTTGGAGGTGATGGAATTATTCATGAGGCTGTAAACGGTTTGGATCGGCGAGGACTTATAAATCCCTGGAGTTTTACACTACCATCTACTGGCATTAATAATAATAATAATAATAATAATAATAATAATAATAATAATAATAATAATAATAATAATAATAATAATAATAATAATAATAATAATACAAGAAATACAATACCACCTGCTACTGCTACTCATACCGAGATTAGACTTTCAATGGAGGTGAACGAAGAAGAAGGAAAAGAGAATAATACGAAGGAGAGTGAAGTGAATAGAAGAGAAAAAGAAGGAAAAACAGGAGAACATAAAAACGATATGATGTATGTGAGTGAACATGATAGTAATAAAATAGAAGAAGAATCTTCTCTTCATCGATCATCGCGTGCTCAGTTAATTACCCCCTCACAATATACACAGTCATCATCCTTATTAATGCCAACGCTCGCCACCATTCCAGCAGGAAGTGGATGTGGTATGGCAAAGACTCTTAATGTTGTTACTGTGAGAGAAAGTGTTCTTGCGTTAGTGCACCTTCACACCTGTGTAAAGGATCTCATGCGTTTACGTTTTGAACATCACAACAACAGAGAAAATAAAAAGGAAAAGAAAAAAACGCATAAACATACTGGAAACAATGGAAAGGAAAATAGAGAAGAAAGTGATGGAAATAGCAGTATGTGGGATGGTTTTACGCCTTTAAGTGGTTTACTCTCCACTGCTCGGGGTGAAAGAGGCGGGGCGAATTCCGCATCACGTGAAACTGAAGGAAACGTTACTTTTACAAATCGTGTGGCTTTTATGACGACGACGTTTGGTGTTGTGAATAAAATAGACGAGGGTTCGGAGAAACTGCGATGCTTGGGGAATTGTCGTTTTCTCTTATATGCCGTATATACATTTATTCTTGGAGTACGCTCGTATGAAGTGCGATTTCGGTATTTGCCGTGGAAAGGACATGCAGGACGTGAATTACAAAAGATTACGGAAACAGATGTGATGCCAACAGAGATGGAATTTCCACATTGCACAGTTGATCACACCTGTTTACATTGCCAAATGCACAATAATGCTACAAATATCAATAATAATATGAATACTGTTGGGAATGACAATTCCCTTGGGGATGAGAATAATGAGGATAATAATGAAGCATTACCGCAGCGCAGAGAAGGCGGGGAAGAAGAAAATGTGAATTTCGATGATGTAACTCTTCCGTGGGTGTCTCTTGATGGTAATCACTGTAATATCTTTATAAGTAATATTCGAGAAGTGGCAAGGGATGTTATGATTGCTCCTTTTGCACATATGAGTGATGGGGCCATTGATGTTGTGTATTCACAGGAAAGGGATGTGAAATTGGGCCGAAGACATTTTTTGAAGTTTTTCTTAGGACTGGAAAAGGGAAAACACATAGGACTACCATTTGTAAGTTATGTGAAGGCACAAGCTATTGAGTTAGAGGCTTTGGAAGGAGGAATTATGTCGGATGGTGAAGTTATGCCCTTTACAAAGGTGCGTATTACACCAGTACGTTGTGCGGCTGAGTTTGTGCGGGGCAGGTAATAATAATAATAATAATAATAATAATAATAATAATAATAATAATAATAATAATAATAATAATAGTAATACTAATAGGGGTGGTGGGTAGTTATTCTTATTTTTTTCGTTGAATAACAATGAAAGAAAAAGGAGGAAGAGGGGGAGTTAAAAAAAAAAAGAAACGAAGGATGAATATATATATATATATATATATATATATATATATATATATATAGTTTGTTGTTATATTTATATCTGAGCGTATTCGTGTGATTTAGTTAAGATACCTGCTGTGTGATCTGTTCCTGGTTCATCTCTTGCAGTATTGTTACTACAATTATTATTAATGCTATTATTATTATTATTATTATTATTATTATTATTGTTGAGTGAAAGTGCGAATAAATAGGAACTGTCAGAACGTTACAGGAGTAAAAACAAAAAAAAAGAATAAATAAAAATAAAGAGAGACCCAAAATGAAGAGTTTTGCAATGTTGATGCTTTCTGTTTTTTTTTGTTTTTGCTTTGCTTTACGGAATTCTTTTACATCATATCGGTTCGGCTAATATTTCTCTGAAGTTCAATCACAGGAACTGCAATATGCGTTTGTGCCTTCAGAAACCATCTTTATTGCGTACCTTTTTTCATTTTCATATGTGCGGTGGGATCATCATTTATTTTTGTTCGTTTTGATTTTGATCCTTCAATTTTTTTTTACCATTTGTTCATTATATATATATATATATATATATATATATATATAGATGTATGTATGTATGTTATTGTTATTTACTATTATTTCGATTTGATTGACATCTCATTTCCCCCATTTCTCTCTCACTTTCTATTTGATAATGTTATCCATCTACAAGGAAGTCAATACAAGTGGATTTCAACAAGGATAAAAAATAAAAATAAAACGGGTTCCATATCATCATAGATAGCAATCTTTATTGATTAGATGTACCGTACTGAAAAGACAATAAAATAAAAAAGAAAAAAATCCTATTCACATTAAAAGAAACTCTTAAACATGTTGTCCCATTTCCCTTTTCCTCGTCTGCGGCTTTCTCTAGTCTCTTCTACTTCTAATTCTTTAACAATAACGGCTTTGACGCTTCTTTATGGTAGTAGTTCTACATCATCGCATTTATTCTTCTCTACTCGCTGGTCTCACACCGTGTGTAGAAGTGAAAACACATTATTTACACATATCACAGAAAAAGAGGCACAATTGCTCGCACAACTCTCAGAGGCATTAATGCAGGATGAGGCTAACGCACTCGCTGTGTCGTTACCAGAAAATAACAGTGATGATTGTAATAATCAAGATAATAAGAAAGAGAAAGAAGAAGGATCGTGGATGGCAGGAATTTCGTCACAGGATTATATGGATCTCACCATGAATCCAATACTTCCCCAGCAACAAGAATCAGGTTTACAAAGTGATGAAATGGATAAAAAACAACAAGAACAAGAAGGAGAAGAAAAGAATAAGGATATCAATAGTAATACTAATAATGTTAATAATAAAGGACATGAGGAGTTAGAACGGAGTCATGCTATTTCTTCTACGGAGGAGTCTTCCTTATCACGTGTGATGCGTGATGTATTGCAGTGTCGTCGTACTGAAGAAATGTCTATAGTTCTCTCTAATGCAATTTCTGCTGTGATGACAACTCCAGCGACTATTCCCAATCGTGCGGCATCAGAGTTATTACTATCTGGAACTGATGTAAAGGCACTTCTCTCCGATGGTACTCTTCGTGATTTGTGTATCGAAGAGAAGTGTTTGAGTCAATGTGACTTTTCTACCGTTTCGTTTCTTTCAGTAAATGCGATTGGTGTAGACTATTCACGGAGTCTCTTCTACGCTGCTGTATTTCATAATTGCGTGTTTGTGAATTGTTGTTTTGATGGATGTGTGATGAAGGAACTACGCTGCTCGGGGAACGTGAAATTTGAAAGATGTTCCTTTAGATTTGCCCACATGGTACTACGGCTATCATCCGAAAGAACAATATCAACATCAAAAAGATCAATAGGAATAACGAAAGGAAAAAGTTCTGAAGTGATGTTTGATCACTGTGATTTTGATTTATGTGATTTTGATGGAAGTGATCCAGTCCCTCTGCGTTGTTTTGTGGATTGCTGTAATACACATCTCGCATCAAAGTTTCCTCCCCGAGTGAATGCGTCATAAGAAATCGTTTTCCATAATAATAAAGAGGGAGAGAGAGTGTGTGTATGTGTATTTCAGATAATTGCGAACCGATAGTTGCTCTTGTAGTTTTTTTTTTCTTTTTGTTGTGTATTTTGAACAGAAAAGTTTATTATTATTATTATTATTATTATTATTATTATTATTATTCCATTTATCATTTATTATTTCTTCTCTTCTGTTTTCCCTTGTTTTTGTTGTTGTGTATCTGTGTATGTGCTTTTCAGCGTATATTCAGTATACGCAAGTGTATGGTTAAATAAATAGACCATACCTGTTCTGTTGTAGATTTATGTACATTGTACACATCTGAATAGAACTAAAATAAAAGTGGAAGTACATCAAAGTAGCACACAAAAAAGAAAAAAAAGAAGAATGGTAGATATACCCCAAAACAAACGAAGCCGACATGCATTTTTCCCATTATGGCTCATTACCACTGTTCTTCTTGTTGTAATGATGAGTGTGTTGATGTCTGTCATTTACTTTGTACCAGATAATATTTCTAGCGTGCGAAATTCAAAACTATTTATTCTAGCTACGGTGATGATAGTTGAGATCATTCTTATTGTTTTAATACTTCAATGCATGGTCGCTAAACGTGTGATGGCACTCTTCATGTTATTAACAGAAGATGTACTAGTAGTCGCAGGAGATCCCGTTAGTTTTGAACATCTGCGTCATCACCCGCTGCTTGGCGTGCGAGAATTAACGCGATTGCAAATGGCGATTGAACAATTGTACTGTGGGATATCAGAGGAATTACAACGTCGTGGAATTATTCCAAATATAAGTGACGGTGCTGGAGCTGTGGATAATCATACAAATATGAATCAAGAATGGTATGAAACCGCAACACTAGGAACTAGTGCGGGATCCGATGGCTATGATGAACCAAGCTGTGAGTATTATTCCTTACAGATGTATTTACAAAGTCAAAATTATCGTCATAAGTTTAGAATGAGGTCTTTCCTTAGAAGTAAATCGGAGGCGGGTGCGTGGAATTTTGGGGTTTTTAATCGTTTATTTACTAAAAGGGATTCACATCTTTCAGTGTCAGGGCGAACATCAACAGATGCAGATTTTCAGAGTCTCTGTTCTTCTCCTGGAAATGATACAGGACTGTTATTTGGCGTGAGCACATTTCCATCAGGACCAAAAAGTGCACAGGATAGTAATAATAATAGTAATACTATTAGTGGTAGTGGCTGTGGTAATACTGTTACTTCTGAGATGCTTAGTATCAACTATGATGAAAGGGGTAAAAGGAATGAATATGATAGTAGATATAATAGGGGAACACAAAGGGATGAGGATAATCCTAATACAGTGATGATAACACCCCTTTCTACATGTGAACGTCTTGTATGTGATCCACTGGATGATAACAGTAATCATCATTTTGAGGTATTAGCAAAATCACTTCGTCTTGAAGGTGCTATTATAATTCAGATACTTAAATCATTAAGAGTTGGACGATCTCTAAGTTCGGTTACATTACCAGTACATATTTTAGAAAGTCGTTCTCTCCTTGAATTACTTTCTGATATGTTTGTCTCATGGGATCTACTTTTACCTCTTGCAGTGAGAGAAAAATTTGTCATGCATCCTGTTGATCGCATGCGAATAATGCTACGTTGGTTTTTCGCCGCATACCATTGGCGACCCAAAGGAATCTCTAAGAAACCATATAATCCTATTCTTGGTGAAGTATTTCTTTGTCAATGTCCTGCTCCTATGCCTGCGGAGCTAAAACCCACTGTGTACACCCCTGAATTTACCACAATAGGAAAGAATTATGATAATGATGATGTTGATCATGATAATCCCTCTGTACATCAAATAAAGACTTCATTAGGTTCTATGCGTTTCATTGCTGAACAGGTATGCCATCGTCCACCTGTGAGTGTTTTTTACGCAGAAGTTCCAGGTCTCATTATTGCTAAAGGCGTGTTTATCCCACAAAGCAAATTAGTTTCCATTAATTGTGCGGCGAGTATCAGTTGTTCTTCTATACTTGTCCGTTTCCCACAAGCCGGCTGGTCCTACAGTTTCTCTCTACCGAATGTCTATGCCTCTGGTGTAGTCGCGGGCACTCCACGCCTGGAACTCGGCGGTGTATTGCAATTAAAAGATTCTCATTCCTCAACATGCGCTACGGTGAAGTTTCTGCGAAAAGGATTCTTTGGTGGAAAGTTTGATGAAGTCGTCGCCACGATAAGTACAGAGGATGGGGTTTCCACGGCAGAGGAGTACGCAGGGGTTTGGCACAGTGCCGTTTACCCCAGATTCCCAACAACAACAAGAACAAAAACAGGAAAAAATGAAGAAGAAGAAGAAGTGAATGAGAAAACAACAACAACAACAACTGCAGCTGCTGCGAATATTCCACTGTTTGATGCGGATACTTTTCAAAGACTTCGCGGTATGCCGTGTCATCGCCCACACGCCTGTCCTGTGAATGGCGGACACCCCAAACAAAGTCGGGCAGTGTGGAAGGAATTAACCGCAGCGATTCGCCGCGGGGATGTGGAGGCGGCCGCACGTGCAAAGTTCACTGTGGAAGAGGCACAACGTGCAGAAAGGCGTCAAATGGCGGAAGAAGAAAGGCAACACCAACCGCAATTTTTTCGTTTTGTTGGGAATGGAAATATTGGAATTGGCAATGAGGCGGAATTGGGAAAAGAGGAATCTTGGGAATTTACTGGACGGGATATCTTGTTCCGCTAGCGCAAAAAAAAAAAAAAGAAAAAAACAGGGAGTTCGATGAAGGAAAGGGTGTGAGGGAATATCACAATACTATTGGCGGAGAAAAAAGAAAAGATGCTTTAAGAAAAGAAGCGGGGGTATTACTTTTGTACTGTATTTGTATCTTTCCCATTTATCAGTTTTTCTCCTTATTGGTAACGACACCCTATATTATCTTTCTTTCTCTTTCTCTCTCAAACCCTCCATGGATGGAAAAACGAAAAATCAATGCTTTATGTCTGTTGTTCTTATATCTTGTCTATATTTGCGAAATGCTTCACCACTCTATTTTCCCCTCTTTTTTTCTTCTTTGATCATCCCTAAATAATATATATATCTTTTACTCGTCCTTATTTACAGGTATCCCTATTTCTTTTTTTAATCTTATTTTTTCTTTCTCTTTTACCCTCCTCATGTATACAAGACTGTTGTGACAATTATTACCATTTATAATGGTCTCATTACTTTTTTTTATTTTTATTTTCTATTTTCTCTCTTTCTTTTTCATCTCTGCAAGTGTGTGAATATGCACGGGAGTGGTACCTTTAACCCTCGCCGCGGTGAGGATCCATGGCCCCGCATGGAAAAAGAAGTGGAGGCGCTTGTTAACAGTCTTCTTGTGCAAACCCAACGCTATCGTGAAACCCCACGCCCCACCGTTATTGCAGAGAATGAATTATGTGATGCCGTAGATGCCGCAAACGAAGAAGTGGAGGACATGCGGGCCGCATTAGACGCCGCTATTAATCATCCGGAGTTATTCCCCATCACCGGTGAGGAACTGCAGGCACGAGCAGAGAAAACACGGGCGTGGGAACGGGATGTGCGGAAGGCACTCGATCTTAAAGCCAAAATTATTCGCGAACGTCAACGACGGGCCGCTGCTTCTGCTGCGGCAGGAGGAGGAGGCACCGAAAATAACAACGACGCTGTCGGAATGCGAGAGAACAGTGACTTTCTACGACAAGAACACGAAATACAACAACACTACGCACAGGCAGATGACACCACGGTAGATCGACTGGCCGGTGGTGTACGACGTGTTAAAGAGACGGCGGTGCACATCGGTGATGAGTTACATACACAAGAACGTGTGTTGGATGATATTGATAGCGGTATGACACGTGCCCAGATGCACCTTGATGGAGCCATGAGGAAGGTGGGAAAATTGCTGGATTCTGCGAGTGATAGGAAGAAGATTATGTGTATTGTAATATTATTGGTTATACTCGTCTTGCTCATTATGTTCGTGGTCAAGTAAGAGTTACCATTACTTGAAGAAGAAAGAAGAAGAAGACGAAGAAGAAGGAAACTTCTTTGATAGTTGTTGTTTTTGTTGCTTTTGCGAATCGTAGAAGAAAAACCAAAATAAAAAATAAAAGATTGAGAGAAGAGATGTCAAGTAGTTTTCTTATGCATTATCGCTCATTATTCTGCCTCTCTTTTTAATTTTTAATTTTGTTTCTCTTCTTTATATATCTGTCTTTCATTCCAACTATTGTTTTTTTTGTTTTTCTTTTCCTTCGGTATTGTATTGTTATTATTATTGTTATTGTTATTTTTTATTCTCTTTTTCTTGTATTTTTTCCTTTTATTTTTGGCGTAGTTGAGCAACCGCAACGAGTTATAGAACCATAAGCCCTCTTTACTTACTTCTTTTTTGCTTCCATTCTAAAACAAAAAGAAAATTAAACGAAGAGAGCGAAATTAAACGAAAGAAAAAAAAAGAAGATAGGAAAATAAAACTGTTAATTAGCCTGTCAATTGATACCAAATAATGACAAGAAGTGTAACAATGATACCTCGTAGTGGTCTTCTTCTTCAGCTCGCTGTTGCATTTGCTTTACTCTTTACGACGGTTACTATCACGGTGTCTGCTGAGAATACACCACAGTCAAAAGAGGAAGAAACATTAACTGTGCCATACTATGGACGATTGTTAATTCACCCAAACTTTTTTAATCACCCTGATGCGGTGAATCCACTGTGGCGAGTTCAACCAGGAGAAGTGGTTCTCAGTAATGCTCAGCACACCTTTCGTGTGCCAACGCAGGTAGATGGTTCTTTTGTTATTTACGATCTCCCATATGGCACATATCATCTTCATGCAGAGTATGCGCACTTTGTGTATCCCAGTGTTCGCGTAGATGTAACACAGAAAACCTCACAAGGTGTTATTACTCCCGTTATTCGCACCTACACCAATGATGGCTTAATGACTCCTGTGCAGGGAACTGGTTTGGATGAGTCATCACCCGCCGTAATTCCTTTTGTGGACGTTCATTCATACTATACCCCGCGTGAGAAGTATAGTATATGGGATTTCTTTATGAATCCCATGATCCTTATGATGATGTTGTCAATGGGAATGGTTGGTCTCATGCAATTAATGCCGGAGGAAGATCGTAAAGAGTCTACACGGGAATTGCAGCGATTACGCCGACAATTCACTGGCGAACAGGAAGTGGAAGAGAGACGGAAACCACCGGCTGTTCCGGCCTCTGCAGGAGGACAGGCAAAGAAATCCAAGTGAATACGATAGTGAAGAAAAAGAAGAGAAGCAAGAAGAAGAGGAAAGACGTTTGGGGAAGTGAAGAATATGCGTATATTCACACCGAGAGAGAGAGAGAGAGAGAGAGAGAGAGAGAGAGAGAGAGATCCCAAGGGGATATGTCGCCCTAGATAAGTATTCTTTTTTTTTCGTTCTTAACATGCGTTATACTCTATATGTTTCTTTGTTTTTGCTCCTTTTTTTTTCTCTCTTCTTCTTGTTCTTCTCAGTTCATTACTTGTGCACTTAAATTAACCTGAGAACGGGTTTTCGATCTCAGAAACGACGACAACAAAGCAGTTCCAAGTTAGACAAGAGAAAGGAAAATTAAAAAAACAGTAACAAATATTGTAGAACATACAAAAGAAAAAAGGAAATATAAGAACAGTAAAAGAAGCAAAGTATAAACAATCAGTAAATCAAAAAAAAACCAAAGGAGACAAAAATAAGTTTTAAAAAGAAAATGGCTTCAACTTTTAAATATGCTCAGACTCGGTGTCAAAAATCTGAAATTCACGATGTTCTACTAAGCATTGTAGTTGCACTTGGAGTTCTGTTTGTCATACTTTTTGTTGGCGCACGTACTCAAGACGCACGCATTGATGTTCCAGACGATGGTCCTGGTGCTTTCATAAAAGGTGTGGTTGAGTTGGATGCTGACAATTATAGTAATGTGATTGGGCAATCTAAATATGTCTTGGTGGAGTTCTACGCTAATTGGTGTGGTTACTGCCACGCCTTTGTCTCTGAGTACACGTATCTCTCTGAACGTCTGCAGGATGATCCCATACTTGGTGGAAAAGTTGTGCTGGCGAAGATGGATAATCGACGTGTGGGTTCACTCGCTTCTGCGTTTAAATTCACTGGATATCCAACACTATACTTGGTGCCACCACATGAGCAGAGCGGGAAAGAGTACACTGGAAACCATAGGTCAGATGATATTTATAAATTTTTGAAGCAATCTGTGGTCTGATTAAATACTTTTCATTACACCGCACCATAAAGGGATAAATATAAATATACGTATGTGTTAATAATCAGATGTGCACAAGTAAATGCGTAGATGCGTGTATGCTAAAAGAACTTCAGGTGGGGATTACTGTATTAAGGTGGGGAGTCTCTCCTTAAAATAGACTGAATCCCGCCTTTCTATTGTTATCATTGTTTATTTTTTTTTTTTCTATATTAACATATTTTTTTTTATTTCTCTTCCTATCTCTGCAGCTTGTTGTATTGGCTGTATTATTTTGTGTATATATGATCTTCCGCTTCTTGAACCTTTTATGAAATGTGAACAGTTATGTGGGAAAAAAAGCAAAAAAAAAAAAAAACAGTACTACCACTGAACGAAAAAAAGAGAAAGATAATGAATGTATGTATCTATGCAGCTACTCTTGTTTGCTTTGATTTAAAAACAAATTCGCAAGGGAAAGAGAGTAAAAAGTATAGATTATTTACGGTTATCAATGATGATGAAAAGAGATCAGTCTTGCTCCTTCACTTCCTTGTATGACATCACAAATTCACATATACACCTGAAAGTTAAGGAACAAAAACAAAAGCAAATCAAAATGAATCACTGGGCAACCGGTAACATGGTATGAATATCAATTTCTGTGTCATTACTATCACCATCATACTAAGACTTTTGTCATTTATCTTGTTTTTATTTATTATCATTATTATTATTCTCTGTTTGTTACTGTTTAAAAACAGCAATGTAATATAAATGAAGAAGGATACCTCTTTACGTATCTGTATGTATATGTATGTATTTATATTATGGTTTCTTTTTATTTCTTTGATTCTACATCAACCACAATAATAAATAATAATAATAATAATAATAATAATAATAAAACACAACACCTTGTAATACATAAAGATCATAGTATCCACTATAACTCAACCCTAAAAAAAAAGAAAAAAAAAACCACTCTCACAATCCTTATCATTTCACAAGGACACAAACCCCCCAATAATAGGCATTCCCTGTGTTATTTTCACAGTTTCATTTCCCTCCGCCGCCAATATGTCCCTTTACGTTTCTTCTCGACTCCCCCGGCGGTCTCCCCCACTTCCTTTTCTTTTATTATTTTGTGCGTCGCTTTTACTTCTCGCGGGTTTCGGGGCCCACGCGGAGGACCCCGGCGCGGCGATGGACGGCGTGCTCGACCTCACCGCCGCCAACTTCGACACGCACGTCGGAAAGTCCGCGGCGGCCCTCGTCGAGTTCTACGCGCCGTGGTGCGGGCACTGCAAGAACATGGCGCCGGAGTACGCCCGGCTGGGAAAGGCGGTGAAGGCCGCAGGGGGGCCGCCGGTGGTGGTCGCCAAAGTGGATGCGACGCAGCAGCGGGATTTGGCGAAACGATTTAATGTGGGCGGATATCCAACACTGATGTACTTTGCGGCAGGATCTACCACACCGGAGTCGTACTCGGGTGGGAGAACGGCAGAGGCGTTTGTTTCGTTTCTGAATGAGAGGGGTTTGGGTTTAAACATTGTCCTGCCGCGGGAACACTCGTATGCCAGGGAACTGGATCAATCAAGCTTTGATGCGGTGGCGATGGATCCTTCAAAGCATGCCTTTGTTATGTTCTACGCCCCATGGTGTGGACACTGTAAGAATTTACATCCCATTTATGAGCGTCTGGCGATGGTGTTTAAGGATGAACCGGATGTCGTTATTGCCAAATTAAACGCGGATGATTCTGCTAATTCGGAGGTGCGATATCGCTACAAGGTGGATGGTTTCCCAACACTTGTTTTTCTGCCCAAGAATAAGAAGGAGCCACTCTACTATGATGGGCAACGTGATTTGACTTCTCTTCTGGAGTATATTAATGAACACACAGGTAAGGACCGTCTCCCTACTGGTGAACTTGACAAAAATGTTGGTGTTTATCTGGATGTCTCTGCCTTTTTACGAGATATTCTCGCAGGAGGAAAGTCAGAAGAAGACAAGAAAAAAATCTACGCAAACTTTCAGGAATCTGCATCCCAATTAGATGAAGTTCCAATGAAAGAGTATCAACGTATTGGCGCAAAAGTAATGGAATCCGGTGCGGCATACGTTGAAAAGGAGTTGGCACGTGTTAAGCGTATACTACAAGGAACTCTAAGTGCTGCGAAACGTGATGCAATGACAATTCGTGCCAATATTCTCTCTTCCTTAAGGGACGAGTAAGACCATTCAAATGACAGTGTGTAATGGTATCGACACTAGGAAGGAAGGAATGAAAAGAGAAAAAGAAGAGAATGACAGTGTTTCACCTATATTTTTTACATCTCTTGCTGAAGAAGAAAATAAAAGCAAAAAATATATGTATCTATGTATTAATCCACAAATGTAGAAAAAGGGAAAAAAAAGAAATGACGAAAGTATATATATATATATATACTTGTACTTGAAGAGATTCTATACTCTTGTGTAAGAGAGAAAAAAGAAAGAATGAAAGAAGGAGAGGGCAGGAAGGATTTTGTGCGGCCTCTCTCTGATTCATTCTCGTTAATATTCGTGACTCTCTCTTTTTCTCTTTTTTTTCTATATATCTGTTTGTCTGTTGTTTATTTTATTTTTTTCTTTTGTTTGCTTTTTTCCCCCTTTATTGGATTCCATCTTTACACATGCATGTGAGGAGAAAAGGGCACTCTCTGTGAATGGGAGAGAAGGAGAAATGAAAATAAATGACAAAACAAACCTGTGTGGGGGCAAACAAACCCAGAGAAGGAAAAAAGAAAAGAAAATGAAGAAGAAATATTTATGGGAGAGGATTAAAACAAGGAAAAAAAGAGAGAAACCAAAACGAATGAGGGAAAAAAGAAGAAAAAAAAGCCATGTTATAGTGCTTATTTGCATGAAACCTTGTTTCTTTTTTTCCATTACGACGCTTGTTGTAAGAGAAAAAAAAAAGGATTACAACTATATGTTCTTTTTGTTTTGCGTGTGGTTCTTTTTTTCTTCTTTAAGGTTTTTTTTTGGTTGTCGTCATTATTGAGAAAATGATATACACACAAACAGCGACAAAAATATGTATTTATATTCTCTGCGCATACTCACACACAGGGAGAAAAGACGATATTTTATGAATATTTTACCTCTCCATGATGATGTCTTGTTTCTTATATTATTTCCCCTTTATTTTTCCTTTCTTTTTGATTAACAATACCCATTTGTATGGTTGTGTTTTTAATTGAATTATTCACAACTACAATGATTTTATGAATAGAATTTGTTGGGTTCTCAAAACAAAAAAAAAAAGGCTTCCACAATTACGCAAGTACTGTCAAATAAATCAGCAAAGCCAATAAGAATAGACAATAATAATTAATAAGAAGAGTGGTATAAAAGAAAAAAAGGAAGCGAGTAGTTGTAATTGAAAATGGCAGTTGCGGCGAATATTCACATGACATTACGGCGCAGTCGTGTAAGTGATGCAGCTGGAATTTCAAAATTAACACGACTTGGAAGTGTTAGACCATGTATTCCACCATATTCACTGTTTCCATGGAAAACGGTAGAAGATTTTACATCATTGATTGAACGATCTGTTATTTGTATTACTGCAACATCTACTATAACTGGAAAAATAGCAGGATTTATTTGTTTGGATGATACACCACAATTCTCTTCTATACCATCTGATACTTGGGAAGAAACATTACAATATGGTAATGATAAGAATACTACTACTAATAATGATGATACCCATAGTAGTAGTAGTAGTAATCGTCATGAGGATAATGCTCCAATTGCACCATATAATACACTTTGGGTAAAATCAGTTCTTGCACCACCTTCTAGTGCATTTCAGGTGGGAGTTCCTAATCCAAAAGATGATGATGAGATTGAGATGGAACGAAAATTACTTCTCTTCATGTATAAAGAAGAAGATGTTTTACGGGAATTATTAGCTACAGCACTTCATAATTCTCCATCAACGAAGCATATATTAATTGCTTTTCCTTCAGCTTGTTCTTATTCACAACTTGAGGGTTTTGGAAGAGATTCTATTCCTATTACAAATTGCCCTTTTAAAGGTTCTGCATTACATATAGTATCATCATATGTGTTACCACAATTAAATCTTCGTTTGGGTATTATGGAAGATTATGATGATTTTGTTCCTGAACTACTAGAAGGTAATGGTCTTATTACAGCTTTACCAGACGAGTTCTTTCTAGATGAAATACTTAAAGATCAAGATTCATTTCACAAGGTAATAACAGCTGAAGATGCCATAACACACCGGACAGTTGGTCTTATGTGTCTGGAAGCAACTATTGAAAATCAACAAATGGTATTACGACAATATGCAACAGAGACTTTTGGTAAATTTCGTCCTGTTTGGAATAATAAAGGACGTGGAAAAAGTGTTAATATATCAGAAACACCAAATATTGTAAAAATATACTTTTTCCATATTGATCCTAGTTACGCATTATGTGCTATGCAATTTATACCATTTATTTTTCAACAATTTCCTTTTGTGGAGTATGCGATGATTCAACTTCCCTATGCAAAGGAGGAACCACCTTTTTTAAGACATTTTGAAAATGTTCCTTTACGAAAATATCAACCACGTAATGCTAAAGGAGATTTAATTCTTCCACCAGAAGGATTATGGATTACCAACAGATATGCTTTAGATCCTGTAAAGGTAGAAACAATACGCGAAACAGAAGATGTAGAACGTGTTTCTTCTTTTCTTGAAGAACCACTTAGTGATTTTTCTCAACTACATATTGCAGCTTTACTAGAAGATATTTCTATTGTAAGAAATACGGAAGAAAATACATCAGAAAAATATATTGATACCTGTAAAACATCTGCCTATACCCTTACTTCACGTACAAGTATTAATGGTAATGATGAAAATTCAAATCACATTGTTGGTGTTGCATCTGTAAGACGAACAACAGTGGATGAAATGTATTCTCTACGTGCAAACTATGATCTGGATATTTTTGTAAATTATTACACTGAAAACCCACGAGACTACAGTTTAACAGATATTACGCTAACTCCCGAAGAAGGAAGACGAAAATTCTTTCGACCTGAAATGCCTGGTATTCTTGTTCGTAGTTTCTATGTGAAGGCAGTTTACCGTTGTCATGTACAATTATTTCTACGTGAACTCTTACGTCATACAGGATGTGAAGTAGCACTTGTGTTAGGAGACAGTCATGCATCACCGTTTGTACCGTTATTACGCCAAATGTCATCAGCACCTCCTAGACGTGTACAGGAAAAAAAAGTACGACGTCTGAGTAAATCAAGCAGTACAAATAATAATAATAATAATAATAATAATAATAATATCAATGAAGATATATTTGATGGAAAAGATGTGGCAGCCCTTGGATGTCTCTTCTTAGCTACCCGTCGTTTACTTGGAGACCGTAAAAAACTCATCCATACACGAGTTATCATTGTTGGTGCTGGATCCACCGCTTTGGGGTTTATTTACCGTCTTCTCTCTGTGCCGTATGCGTGCTTTACAAACATTGTTCTCATCTCAACAGATGGCATGCCCTCACACCCCAATCAACAGCCACACTTGTGGGGCGAAGATCGAATGGAACTGCTCGAAAGAGAACATATGGCACTTGTGGTGGGAACACCGATGCGTGTGGTGCAGGGGTCTGTGGTGGATGTGGATACATCCCTGCGGTATGTGAGTGTGGATGATGGAACGTATGAACCGTATGATTATGTGATTCTCACAACTGGTCGACAGTATGTGGTTTCACCGTCTATTTGTCGTATGCAGCAACCTTCATTACAGCAACCACGTGGGTTATCGGCATTAGGGACACTCGCATTATCTGGGGAGATTGCGGTTGAAAGATTAAGACAACACTTACATGAATTGGATCGTAATCCTCAAAATATAAGTAATATTATTGTTTATGGATCTGGAATGGATGCTTTTGCTGTTGCTACATCAATTGTGAACCTTGGGTTTTCACCACAGCGTATTGTTGTGGTAAGTCCTGAAGTAACGAATCCTTTTCTTGACAAGGATGCTTTTGATTGTATAGAAAAAATGTGGAATTCACTTGGTACCAATACTCTACGTGGTTATCATGTTACTCGCATGGAATACGATGATGATGGTAATACCCTAACAACTGTAGTAATCTCACCCTTACCATCATCATCATCAAATGATGAACACAACAGCAATAATAATAATAATAATAATAATAATAATAATAATAATAATAATAATAATAATAATACTAATAATATTAATAATATTAATAATAATAATAACAATAATGGTGGAATTTCAAACTCTGTAGAATTAAGTTGTAGTCTTATTGTATGTTGTGAAGAGAAGGATATTGATAGTCATGTACTTTCCACACTAAATAGACGATCTATTGTGTTTGATGGTAGAGTTATTGTAGAAGCTAATTATCGTACAACCGATAAGCGTGTATACGCGGCTGGACCAGTAGCAATGTTTACACGTCGCTACGGTACAACACCAAGTTTTGATGATTTTAACGCACGTGATGTTGGTATGAGTTTGGCAGAAGTTCTTCTTGGTGTTCTCGGCTTTGAAGAGTATGTAGATCCCAATCTTGAAGAATTGGATGATAAAGATGATACGATGATTGCCGCACAAAATCTATTATACACAAAAGTACTAGAAGAGAATGGAAGTCGTGGTACCGATCTACGTTCAACGCATAGTACAATACCACCAAATGAATATAATGCTCAAGGTGTAGAAGCATTACAAAAGAAATTGCCAGTTTATAAATCTCCTCTTGTAAGTCGTATTCGTCTTCCTGGGGATTATATTTTCTTCTGTTGCAGATGTGTTGGTTTCGATCCAAGTCAATGTCTACGATTGTGCTATTCCTGCATTGTAGATAATAAACCTATAGTACCAAGTCAGATAGAACTTAATCCCATTTCCTTATCTAATACAGAAGAAATAAATGCACAATTACCTGAACAGGACCTTTTTGTCATTTACGTAAATGAGCAAACACATTACATTGATGCTGTTGTATATTTTGGTAATAGTCAACCGGAAATTCATCACTACATATGTCTTGTAGGTATGCCACAATCCTTGTTGAATCTTTTATACCGCTACAATGAAGCAAAGTTAGAAAATGAAGGAGAGAAGAAAAGTAATGAAATTACTAATTCTTCTTCTTCAGGCCTTAATCTTATGAAATATCTTCGAACACCAAAATTACAAATTATATTCTACGATCGTTTTATTCAGTTTTACCGAGAATTACGTGAGAGAATGCGAACCAATGAGGAAGTAATGAAAATGAAAGCTCGTGTACTAAATTATATCCGAAATAAATCTTCTATTAGTGAGGAAAGCCGTAAAGTCTATCTAGATGAACTAACAGCAGAACGAAACGCCTTCACCCGTCAAGTTCAATATGAATTCATCAAATTTCTTCATGAAAGTAAAGACTTCTTGCCGCAAACACTGTATCTACCGGACATTAGTTCTTATGTAAAACGTAATGCACAGACTTCAGCATAGCAAGTATAGTGAAAACTGTTATGGTACATGTTTTATTATTATTATTATTATTATTATTATTATTATTATTATTATTATTATTATTATTATTATTATTGTTTTTATGATCTTTTCTTTTTGTCTAATCACTATATTGTTTCTGCGATAGTGAGGACTACAAATGTATAGATGACATTTTCCCCTACTCTCCTATAAAAATATATAAAATTTACTTTATACTGTAATGGAAATCTATAGTACCCTGTTATGATATTAATTTACTTGATGAGAAAACGAAAAAAAAACTACTTTCTTCTTTTTTTTCTCCCCCCTCTATCTCTCTCTTATTGTGTCTTTGTGTATCTGCATATTGCATATGTGCTTATTTCATCATCATCATCCACACAATCACCATTAATACTAATAATAATAAAAAAGAAAAACAAGGTGACAAAAAACACATACACTTACACTCTAACAAACCCACCTAAACTTCATATCCAAGTCTCCATGTTCCGTGCCACTGTCCCCGCACTGAAGAAGCTGCAGCCGCTCGGCCAGCGTGTGCTGGTGCGGCGCACGATGCCGGCGAAGCAGACGAAGGCCGGCGTGCTGATCCCCGAGCAGATTGCCGGCAAAGTCAACGAGGGCACGGTGGTCGCCGTCGCCGCGGCCTCAAAGGACTGGACGCCCACCGTGAAGGTGGACGACACGGTGCTGCTGCCCGAGTTTGGGGGCAACAGCGTGAAGATTGAGGGCGAGGAGTTCTTCCTCTACAATGAGGACTCCCTCCTCGGTGTGCTGCAGTAAAAAGAGGTGCAGGTGTGTGGCTTCTTTACACGTATAGGGTCACATATGGGGATCGTTTTTTTTTTCGAATTATTATTATTATTATTATTATTATTATTATTATTAATGATTTTATTATTATATTTATTAATGTGTTGTTCTTTTTTTGTAATATGCACATGTTTTTTTTCCACTTTAGGGTAGAAGATATTAGTCTTCATTATTGTGGCTGGTTTTATTCTTGTTTAACTATTTTTTGTTTTCTTTACCCTTTTGGGTTTTTTTTTCTTTTTCTTTGCTTGTGCTTTGTTTTTCTGTATTTTGATATATAGTTACATGTATTTGCGATATTCCAAGACGATACTATATATATTCTGCGTATAAAGAAAAGAAATATTTTCTTATATTTACTTGATTAATCATGTTTAAACTCGGAGATGATGGATCAGCTATCACTTATCATGTACCTGTAAGTCCTTTTGTTCCGCTACAACACAATAAAGTTGACGTCTCTACAGTGAACCGCTTGGCGAATTTTAGTATGCGTTTTGCTATGGAACATGGATGGTGCTTTGATCATGAAAAATCTGACAAGTTCCAACCTACATTGGAGGCCTTTGATGAGGGATACGCACATTCAGTGGATGATGTGACAGTGTTTTTTGCTGGTGTCGAGGCAGAGTTGTGTAATGAAGTCCCGGAGTTCAATGCGGATATTACACCAGCTTCCATGTTCTTTTGGGGACAATTCTGGGTATCGTATGTGGGAACAACCAGTTATGGTATCTATGGTAAACTCTACTACTATGAGGCTGAAAAGGAAGAATGCAGAGAACCTCTTGGTGTGTTCAGAGTCACAGGTGTGACTGTTTCCAAAGCTACACGAAAACCAGCACAAATTCCAGAAGTACGGGCAAAACTTTTGCGTGAAGCGATGGAGAAGCATAATGCAGTGACACCCTTTCCAAGAGCTGAACGATTAAATGTGAAAGATATTACTAACATTCCTGGTTTAGTTGCAGATGCCTCCTGTTCCCATATAGCGGAGAATTTTCCTACGCATCCCAGTGTGGCTCCCCTTTCTATAGTATATACTCGAAAGTTTAAATTGCGTGAAACAGATATTGATTTTAATAGACATGTGAATCAAATTGCTATGATACAGTTAATTATCAATACTTTTCGTTCTGCTTCTGCAGACACAACAACCATATTTCCTCGTTTGCTGGATACCGGAGTTGAGCCAATCATTAGTGATTTGCTTATTCGTCGTCTACGCATTGACTATATTCAAGAAATTCCAATGTCTCATGTGGGAGCATCTGTGACTTTGTTTTTTCGTGATGAAGCATCAAGGGATACTGTTATTTCTTCTTCAATGGGAAATCGAAAAGGGAAGTTGGCAGAGTTATGTTACGTTGCACATGGATTACCCAATAATAACGGAACTCCTTTTATTGCAGTCGTTGGAAAACTATTTGTTTGGTGCTAACTATTAATCTGAGACCCTTATTTTTATTTTGCTCTATCATTCGCAAAATAAAATTTATTTCAATCTCTCTGTTTCTCTCTTTGCGAAGGACTCTTCCATGTTTTTAGCTGTGCCATTTAAAATGTCCTCACACACTCTCTCTCCCTCACTCTGTGTGTTTCTCTCTGTATCAGTGCACTATACTGTTACCCTTTTTTCATTTTTTTGTTTTTTCATTCTTTATTTCACCTGGGACACACGCACACACCCTACTAACACACGAAGCCAAGATACACTTACACTCTAACAAACCCACCTAAACTTCATATCCAAGTCTCCATGTTCCGTGCCACTGTCCCCGCACTGAAGAAGCTGCAGCCGCTCGGCCAGCGTGTGCTGGTGCGGCGCACGATGCCGGCGAAGCAGACGAAGGCCGGCGTGCTGATCCCCGAGCAGATTGCCGGCAAAGTCAACGAGGGCACGGTGGTCGCCGTCGCCGCGGCCTCAAAGGACTGGACGCCCACCGTGAAGGTGGACGACACGGTGCTGCTGCCCGAGTTTGGGGGCAACAGCGTGAAGATTGAGGGCGAGGAGTTCTTCCTCTACAATGAGGACTCCCTCCTCGGTGTGCTGCAGTAAAAAGAGGTGCAGGTGTGTGGCTTCTTTACACGTATAGGGTCACATATGGGGATCGTTTTTTTTTTCGAATTATTATTATTATTATTATTATTATTATTATTATTATTATTATTATTAATGATTTTATTATTATATTTATTAATGTGTTGTTCTTTTTTTGTAATATGCACATGTTTTTTTTCCACTTTAGGGTAGAAGATATTAGTCTTCATTATTGTGGCTGGTTTTATTCTTGTTTAACTATTTTTTGTTTTCTTTACCCTTTTGGGTTTTTTTTTTCTTTTTCTTTGCTTGTGCTTTGTTTTTCTGTATTTTGATATATAGTTACATGTATTTGCAATATTCCAAGACGATACTATATATATTCTGCGTATAAAGAAAAGAAATATTTTCTTATATTTACTTGATTAATCATGTTTAAACTCGGAGATGATGGATCAGCTATCACTTATCATGTACCTGTAAGTCCTTTTGTTCCGCTACAACACAATAAAGTTGACGTCTCTACAGTGAACCGCTTGGCGAATTTTAGTATGCGTTTTGCTATGGAACATGGATGGTGCTTTGATCATGAAAAATCTGACAAGTTCCAACCTACATTGGAGGCCTTTGATGAGGGATACGCACATTCAGTGGATGATGTGACAGTGTTTTTTGCTGGTGTCGAGGCAGAGTTGTGTAATGAAGTCCCGGAGTTCAATGCGGATATTACACCAGCTTCCATGTTCTTTTGGGGACAATTCTGGGTATCGTATGTGGGAACAACCAGTTATGGTATCTATGGTAAACTCTACTACTATGAGGCTGAAAAGGAAGAATGCAGAGAACCTCTTGGTGTGTTCAGAGTCACAGGTGTGACTGTTTCCAAAGCTACACGAAAACCAGCACAAATTCCAGAAGTACGGGCAAAACTTTTGCGTGAAGCGATGGAGAAGCATAATGCAGTGACACCCTTTCCAAGAGCTGAACGATTAAATGTGAAAGATATTACTAACATTCCTGGTTTAGTTGCAGATGCCTCCTGTTCCCATATAGCGGAGAATTTTCCTACGCATCCCAGTGTGGCTCCCCTTTCTATAGTATATACTCGAAAGTTTAAATTGCGTGAAACAGATATTGATTTTAATAGACATGTGAATCAAATTGCTATGATACAGTTAATTATCAATACTTTTCGTTCTGCTTCTGCAGACACAACAACCATATTTCCTCGTTTGCTGGATACCGGAGTTGAGCCAATCATTAGTGATTTGCTTATTCGTCGTCTACGCATTGACTATATTCAAGAAATTCCAATGTCTCATGTGGGAGCATCTGTGACTTTGTTTTTTCGTGATGAAGCATCAAGGGATACTGTTATTTCTTCTTCAATGGGAAATCGAAAAGGGAAGTTGGCAGAGTTATGTTACGTTGCACATGGATTACCCAATAATAACGGAACTCCTTTTATTGCAGTCGTTGGAAAACTATTTGTTTGGTGCTAACTATTAATCTGAGACCCTTATTTTTATTTTGCTCTATCATTCGCAAAATAAAATTTATTTCAATCTCTCTGTTTCTCTCTTTGCGAAGGACTCTTCCATGTTTTTAGCTGTGCCATTTAAAATGTCCTCACACACTCTCTCTCCCTCACTCTGTGTGTTTCTCTCTGTATCAGTGCACTATACTGTTACCCTTTTTTCATTTTTTGTTTTTTCATTCTTTATTTCACCTGGGACACACGCACACACCCTACTAACACACGAAGCCAAGATACACTTACACTCTAACAAACCCACCTAAACTTCATATCCAAGTCTCCATGTTCCGTGCCACTGTCCCCGCACTGAAGAAGCTGCAGCCGCTCGGCCAGCGTGTGCTGGTGCGGCGCACGATGCCGGCGAAGCAGACGAAGGCCGGCGTGCTGATCCCCGAGCAGATTGCCGGCAAAGTCAACGAGGGCACGGTGGTCGCCGTCGCCGCGGCCTCAAAGGACTGGACGCCCACCGTGAAGGTGGACGACACGGTGCTGCTGCCCGAGTTTGGGGGCAACAGCGTGAAGATTGAGGGCGAGGAGTTCTTCCTCTACAATGAGGACTCCCTCCTCGGTGTGCTGCAGTAAAAAGAGGTGCAGGTGTGTGGCTTCTTTACACGTATAGGGTCACATATGGGGATCGTTTTTTTTTTTCGAATTATTATTATTATTATTATTATTATTATTATTATTATTTTATTACTGTTACTTTTAAGGTACACAGATTGAAATGATAATATTTTTCGATTTGTATGTTTTTCTTGTGTTCTTGTTTTTGTTCTGATTTCTTAATTTCATGGTCTTTTGCTGTGTTTTTTTTTATACTTTGCCGTCTTCTCTGTTTTGTTTTATTTTGTTTTGTTTTGGTGTTATAGCCAGGTAAGTTTACCTCACTTCACGGTGTAGGAATTAAAAGGACTTGTATAAGGTTTTGTTTTACATATTGTTCTGTTTATCTATATCGTTGGTTTTCTTTTTTTTTAGCTTTGCGTGCAGAGCATATACATACATACATACATACATACATACGGACTTTATTTCTCGAGTCTTTTTGTGGTATAATTGTGCAACTGTTGGATTCTGCTTACCGTCCTTACGTTTTGAGACGTTTTAATACTATTCGTAGGTATTCCACCACAATGATGCGTCAAGGTATTACTTCACAGATACGAAAAAGATCCGCACAATTCTTTTCTATTCGTTATGTTTCAGTTTCTTCCTCTTCCTCCTCTTCTTCTTCTGCTGCTGCTGGGAATGAGGGGGAAATTGGGAGATCCAGTGATGAACATTCTTTACCAGTTGTATCATCATCATCAGTCTTGTGGGGACGTGATGTGGATGTGGATAGAGGTACTTTTGGAAAGCCACATGTTACTGCTAATACAGCGGAACAGGTAGAGGAATTATTTCATTCTTCTGTTATTGCACGTACGGTAAGTAATATACAACTACGTCGTTATTTAGAACACCTAGAGCCGAAAGATCATGCACTAGCGCTGGCAGCTGTGCGTGGTGCAGAAACGGCTGGACTTCGTATAGACACTAAAACAAATGAGATCCTTCTTTCTAAATTATTAGATGGTGGTCAACTGCGGAAAAGTATGGAATTGTATCAGCGTATGATTCGGAATCGTATAACTCCAACGTCTAATACGTATGCGAGACTTATGCATATGTGTCTTGAAAGGGAGATGCCTGAAATGTGTCAGAAATTATTTGATGAAATGATTTCTCGTGGTAAATCTCCCATAGCTCGAAACTATGAATTATATATTGCCTCTCTTGCTATGGAAGATCCACCCAAGTGGGAGAAGGCAGTGGAAGTATTTGATCATATTTCACAGGATCGTCGTGGTAAATATTTAACTGCAGCAACGTACAATTCTCTTATGCGAGTTTATCTTAATATGAAACCATTTGATTGGCGTGTAGTTTATAATTGCTATCAAGAATTAAGACAACGTAAACCACCTATTCAATTAGAGTGGGAAAGTTATCAAATTGTTGCTGAGGCATTACGTAGAGGAAGGGCTGGATATATTCGTCGTTTTTTAACATATATGGATGCTTGGTTTGCTGTGACTCATTTTCGTTCTGTAGATTTCTTAATTGGTGTGGGAGTTTACGTGGGTTCCATGTTAATACTTAAGACCATAATCAGTTGGATAGGGGTTTGGTATTATAAACGGACGATTACAGAAGGAAGAGGTTCAGCAGAATCGCTTTTACCATGAAATGTATAATAATATGATTACTAGTTTTTTTATTTTTTATTTGGTGTGGGTTTTTGTTGTGAGGTTTAAAAGGGGAAAAAATAGAATGAGAAACATAAGGGATGTTATGAGATAGTTTATTGTGTTAGGAGCAAAGAAAAAGAAAAAAGAGTTCGTAATGAAGGAAAAAAATATATTTTATTTTTATGTATGTGTATTTGTATTTTTTTTTGGCGGATTTGTTTAGGCAGAATCTTTTATATATGACTGTCCTTTAATATTTTAAATCACTTCTTACTTTTATTCCTTTTCTTAAACAGGAAAGAAGGAAAGTAAGAGAAGAAGAATATATATATATAAGTAGAGATTTTGTGTAAAGGTTTATTTTATTCTCTCTCTCTCTGTGTTTAGATTTCAAAAAAAAAAAAATAAACTAAAGGAAAAGGAAAAAACATGGAAATAGATCAACCATGCAACAACTCTAATGAAGTTGCGGCCGTTCCCACAGATGATATCAGATCCAGTGAAGATGCACCGCCAACGAGCAAATCAACAAAAGAGGACAGTGCTGTAGAAGCATTACGGCAGATTCAAGAGAATCAGAAAATTGAGGCAGAGACACGTGCTATGGTGAAAGCACTTCTTGCTGAAAAAGGTGAATCGCATGTGCAAAATATGCTTCAGTCAGAAATTCAAATAGTTAAAAAGAAAGAATCTGAGCTTGCTGCCACTAAAAAGAAAGTGGCGAATGTTGTAAAGGATATTGATGAATTACAATTAGAGATTCGACGTACCATAGAAGCTAAATCAGAGGCAGAACGTGTATGTAAAGTTCTTCAAGAAGCTATGAAACGCCGTGCTGCGCTTACAGAGCAGGCGGTGAAGGAGATGGAAGAACACCGACGTGGTGTGGAAGAAAAAGTAGATAATAACGTTAATGATATTCGTTCGAAATGTGATGAACGCAAGAAAGAGGCTGAGGCGATAATGGAAGAGAATGAACGTTTACGTGAGGAAGTGGCCAAACAAAAGAAACATTTTGATGACTCCTACGCCTCTTATCAGCAGAGTTGGAAAGATCGTGAAGTACATGTAGAGGAACTGATGCGAAGTTTTCGTGAAATCTCAAAAGAGACGGAACTGCTTGAGGCCCGCTTGGCGCTTGTGCGTCGAGAACGACAAGTGGCCCAAGAGGGATCAGTTGTACTGCAGCAGCAACTTGATATGTACAACACCCGTTTTCGTGAATTTGGCGAAACACACTCCGTTGGGGATGTTGAGAAAATAGCGGCGCAACAGCGGAGTGAAGGGGAGGCGCGGATTGCACAGTTGGAGTCGGAGAAGAAAGAGGCGAATGAATTGCGATTGAAGTTTGATAAAGAAACGGCGAAGTTGCGGGCGGCCCTCGCAGCGGCGAAGCGGGAGTGGGCAAAGACGGAAAAGGCAAAATTGGCGGCAGAGCGACAGTGTCGTTTGGCACAGGAGCGGGCTCGGCAGAAGGAGAAGGGCGTAAGTGGATGAGAAATGGGGGATGAAGAAAGTATTACAGATAAAATGAAAGGGAGAATAGAAAAGTTAAATAGTAAGAATAATAATAATAAGAAGAAGAGTAAAAATGGGAAAAAAAAGAAGAGGATACAGATATCTTTTAGGTGTCATTTTCTCTTCTATTCTTTGGATGACGTTGGATACTATTATTTTATTGATTATTAGGGATTTTCCTTAATAAGAATCCATTATCCAATGACGATCGTATTCATGCAACAATCATTCATACATTTTCTTCCTTTTTTTATTTTCTTTTATTTACTTTTACTTCTTTCAGTTTATTGTTCTCTTTTATTAATCTATATTTATATATATCCTTTTTTTCTTCTTGCTTTCAGTTGCTTGCTGCCATCTGTTGTAGTCATATCACGGAATTATTTTCTGCCTTTTGTTTTTAACTATCTAGGCAGAGGAAACGTTTTTCGTAACTTTATTACTGTTTTTTTTTGTCTAGTTATACTTATTGCTTCAGTTCTTTTTTTTTTCTTTCTTCCGCTTTTCTTTTCTTTTTCGTTTTAAATACATGATGGACTTGATCCTCTATTTCTGTATCTATAGAGGTGGGTAATGCGAAGACGTGTGACATTTCTTTTCGCCAAAGCCGGCGCTGCCAACAACATCAATAACATTAAAAATATTAATAGTAATAACAAAAAGGTTGGGCCATCGCCGTATCGTCCACGTTTTCGTCCACGACGATTAGTTATGCCAGTCAATCCAAGTGATGTTCACAGTAATGCACGTTCTAACAATCCACTATGGGAGAAGTATAAGGCACAACGACGATTACGTCGATCAGCGGAGCGGCGTGGGGCTGTAACACTTGCGACCGTACCTGCAGAACGTAGTGTGGGAGATGCATTTCGTCTCATGTTAGAGGTTTGTGAAAAGGAAAAGTTATTTTCAGAATCAGCATCGCTAACACCAAAACATCTACAACATTTAGAGGAATTATTATCATTATTGTTAGTACATTCATCTGGTAAATCCTCAGAGTCTGGTGTTGATCTGAAGGAGAGTGATATACATACATCTCCATTTTACGCACTAGGACTTTCCCCTGAAAGAGAAGCTCTTATTATACCTGCTTTAAATGATAATATAAAGGAGAATTCCCGTCGTGAAATTGCAATTCGTAAAGTTGATGCTGTATGGCGTATGTTAGATAATACCCCACTTGATGCACCCGTTCATGGTGTTCTTGCTATGCGTGGAAAAGCCATTGTTGAAAGTACAATTGCCTCTATGGCTTATGAGGCATTTCCTCGACTTCGATCTAAACATTTACAAGCACTTTTACACGAATCTTGTGGTCTTTTAGCTTGTGGTAGGGTGGCGCTTCGTTTAGGGTTTGCAGATATGTGTGGGGTGAATGGAGAAATTAGTATGTGGCGTGAATTAAATGTTCTCACAGAGCGATTTAATATTGCGAGACGTAAAGCGGCTATACATTTACAACGTATTGAAAAGGGTGTGGCCCAACAACGGCGTTGGTATTGGAAAGGGGTTCTTCGTTCCGCGGCGATGCGATTAAAACTGTTTCCTGTACATCAAGAAGATATTCTTCCTCGAATGGAGTGGATACGAGATTCTATTTTTGCCTTTGTGGCATTTATGGAATTAGCAGAAAACTCTGGTGATAATGTGAAGTTAGAAGCAATGATTAAAAAATTATTTTGTAGTCAATTAGGATCCTTTCTTCATGCGAATCAAATACTGGATAAGGCACAACAAGAGGTGGATCGTATTTTAAAAGTCCCCAATCATCACACAGCGAAGAATGAAACAGTTAGGAAATGCGCGATAGATAGAGAAGAGGAGGAATTAGCACATCGTATTAAAGTAGAACTGGAGAAACTACGACAAATGACAGAAGATGAATTGGAAATGATAAATGAACAAATACATCCAATGAATGCACGGGCAGATGCTCGTAGAGAACAATTTTCATCCAGTGGTGGGGCTCACGCTACACAAAGTCTACGGGATGATATTTTTGATGATTATCGTGTGACTCGTCATCACAAAATGGCTCCACCCGTTATTCTTCACTGCATTCAACCACAAAATGCATTAAAAGAAACTCAAATTATTCTCCGTTATGATCCTAATGTACCGGCAACTTTGTCAAAAGCTCCAATTGATGTGGATCAAGTCGTACGACGAGTGACGGAAGTACATGAGACAAATCCATATGCCACACTTTATACAGCGCAGCAGTATAGACAAGTAGAGTACACTGTCTGTCGTTTGTATGCAGGAAAGCGTTGTATTGGACAAGGAAAGGGAGACTCACTAATGGAAGCCATGAATGAAGCAGCACAACATACATTGCTTAATTATTATCTTAAGAAAAATCCACCCAAACTTCTTGAGAAGAAACCTATTGTCACATCATGTGAAGAAAAAGAACAAACGGCTACAAGTGTGGAACAAAAAGTAGGGGAGGTGCGTGTTAACGAAACGTTGGATGAGGAAATATTCTTTTGATTTCCTCTTTTGTTGCTGTTTTTTTCTTTATTGTTTGCTTTTTTTTTTGGTTATATTCGATTGCTTAATCTCTATTATTAAATGGTGTAGCAATTTCTATTCTAGCAATAATAGAATAACGAATGAATAAATAATCTTCTTCTTGTGTTTTTCTTCCGTATATATGTTTTTTTTTCTTTTCCATTTCAAAGCTTTTTCTTTTCTTTATTTATTACTTAAGGCTCATGATGGAAGGGCCAGCTGCTGCTATTGAGCAGTACTTTAATCAACTGATTAATATGCGGCTTCTCACGCAGGTTGTAGTCTCGGATCGTCAGGGAAATTCAATAGTGGCGTGCACTGGGGATTCACAGATCCCTGAAGATAATGAAGGTGCAACAAATGAAGATGCATATAACACAGAAGATGATTTTATTGTTAGTAATGTTGTCGTTAGTGGGGCTCGTTGTTTTCAGAACTTTGAGCAATTACAGTTAGGATCACCAGAGTACATTAGTCTTCAATACCACGATAACACAGTTGTGCAGATACTGGATGGGGAATGTTGTATGTTAACATTGATTGGGGCTCGTTCGCAGGGGCACTACGTTGGTGGACTCCTCGTACTACTGCCGCAAATACGTGCAACAGCGGCTTATCAGGAATTACTGGAAAAGACACAGGAGTGTTTTCAGTAAAAAAAAAGAAAGAAAATATTACACTGCTATAACGATTATGATGGTGATGGTGGCTATGAAGAAGGAATTCAAGAAGAATAAAAAGAAAAGGTAGACATCAGTACAGCAGAGGCAAGATGAAGAGTTGCTTTTTTTTTTCTTTTTTGTCTTCTTTGATGATATCATTTTGCACCTTTTTTTTTCTCCTAATACACATAACAAAGTATTACTTTGTTCTGGTTTTCTTTTTTTATACATATATATATATATAGGTTTTCACTTGTATTCACACCATGACAGTAGAAGTGGTGGCTCGTCTGTCTAATTTGCCCACTAGTATGACAGAGGCGCATGTACGTGAGTTAATTGAACCCTTTGCAAAAATACGTAAAGTTCGAATGCCCACTCCAATCTTGTGGCTTACTTGTCCTAGTGGACGTGCAGAGGTGATTGGCGATACGGAAGAAGATACAAAATTGGTGTATGTTCACATTCATGGAACTATTATTGATGGCAATCGCATTAATGTCTCTTTTGCTAAAGTGGATGATGCGGCCCCACCAGTAGAAGTGCAGAGAACACACAGATCACGTAGTGTTAGCGATGAGCGACGACGAAGAGGTGATAACTATCGTCATTACCATCCACAATCCCAACAGTCATCTCAACAGCAACAACAACAAGCACCACAACAGGTACAGCAACAATCATCATCGTCGCAACAACAACAACAAAGACGACGACGACGAGAAGTAAGTCAAGATCGCCGCGGTAGAAAATATGAACGACGTCGCAGTTCACGCCGGTCAACTTCACCACGGCGTCGTCGGCATTACTCCGCCTCAAGTTCACGTCGTCTTAGTAGTAGCAGTAGCAGGAGTTCAAGTAGAAGTAGAGGGGCAACAAGGAGACGCTCGCATTCCCCTTCTTCCCACGGCAGTTCGAGTAAGTACAGTCGATCACGCTCACCAAGTTGGAGATAGCGCATTGCGTTTTTGTCTGTGATTTGTAGCAGAAGCAATTACGGTGGAAGAAGAAAAAAGAAGGAGTAGAAGTAGGAGAAAAGGGGGAGATGATAACCGTTTTTTTTCTCTTTTTTTTACTTCTTCTTCTTAAGAGATGAAACTCACCCTGAGATTGTCAATAAATGGTTTCATTATTATTATTATTATTATTATTATTATTATTATTATTATTATTATTATTATTATCATTCTATTTTATACTTTTTTTTCATTTACTGCCTCCTATCTCTTCTATTGATTTCTTTCTTTCTTTTTTGTTTTTAAAAGGACCCCAATTACATTTTCTTCGTAGTGGGGGTGTTTGGGGCCAGTTTCTCTCTCAGAGAAAGGGTGTGTTTGTGTGTGTTACTTCATTAACGTTCTGTGGGAGAGTTGAAAACTCGCTAAAACTCAATAAGGCCCCTTTCATTTACAGGGAAAGTTACAAAAATACAGAGAAAAGAAAAACGAAAGAAATACAAACATTCAGGGAAGATAATAGAGTAAATACAGTTTCATTATTGTTGTTGTCTGTTTTCTTGGTGTTATTTGTTTTGCTTCGTGGGTGCATAACACAAGAAATAACAGCGAACAAATAAAGAAAGAAAAAAGGAAAAAATAAAAGAAGTTAGGGGACCAAAAGAAAAAAGGGGAAACTAGTGAGTTATAGCGGCAATAGAAGTAGTGATAACGACATCAATAGCGAAGTAAATAAATAAAAAGACGAAAGAAAGAAGAAAAACGGACCAATAGACGAGCATCATTAAAATAAAATAATAAAAACCAGAAGAATGAGCAGTTTCAATGACTCCACTGAATACACTAACAATGCCTCCACGCTTAACTCGGATGTCACATATGATAGAGAATCTACTGATGCTTCTAGTTATACAGAAGGTCAAAATTCCATGTCGCCATCACGTAAGAGTGGTTCAGAGAATGATTATACAAATAGATCACTCTCCAATACTGCAGGTGGTGTGGGTAATGATGATTCCTACTTAAGTGGTTATGAATCTAGAACATATACAAGAACATATGATACGAGAACATATGATAGCTATACATATGATGATTCATCTATTCCACAATCTCCACGTTCTGATGAATTAAGTTCGACATTTGCAAGCTTTTATTTAGAAAGTGAAACGTTTCGAAAAATTAGATCTACTATTTCTTTTCTACGCAAACCACTAATTTTTTTTTCTTTAGCAATACCAGGTACTGGTGGAATTGGAGCTATATGTCGTGTTGTTCATGCTGTTACCGTAGGTGCTGTTCAGCGACGGTCAGGTATAACGTCTAATACTTTACACAATCCATATGATCTCCCTGATGGATATATGCGTATGCCTGCGTGGGTGCAACAAGCTAGACTTTCACTCCCTCCCTTTGTAGAAGGTCTAGTTAAAAAGATACTTAACAGTACTGGAGTTCCCGCACTCGCAGACCTACAAAGAGAACGTTGGGCAAAAGCAATGGAAGAGTTAAGACGGGCGGGAGGTGAAATTGTTTCTCAGACAACTCAAGTAACATCAGGTCCTATGGTACCGTTAGTTGTATTCCTTCCATTATTCTCTTTTGTTGCTGTTTCGGTAGCCCACCGTATAGTTGCACGTCGTCAGGCTTTAGCCGAAGAAGAAGATGATAATATGTTAGAGAGGGAAGATGAATTAGATATATTTGGATCTACCGAAATAGAAGATATGCCCTTTTTGCGTAGTGTTGATACCTCGAAAAACTTTATGAAGGCTACATCAGCTGCTCTTACAGCTTATGAACAGAGTCCTAATGGAAAGACGAATCAGCTCAATGATGATAATCTTAAGAATCATTCTAATGATCTTCCTACTGGTGTTGCTGGACTTCCCCCGCGTCCAGCAACACTGGCTCCATCTGAGAGTCCTACAAATCCGTACACAGTGCCAACATCCCGCGATCTCTCTCCTGTTTCTTCCATACCCGAGGATGGAATAACATACGGTGATTCACCCGGTGCAAAGGAAACCGCAGCAGCAACAGGAACAAGAGGAGGAGTACCAGTAGGAATTCCAACAACACCTATTCAGATGGTTCGTACGGCACCGTATGCGTTAAAAGGGGACGTTGTGGCGGCCCTCGTGGGTGAACCGTCAACAAAGGAAGTGAATGTACTTTTAGTGGCGGCTGCGAGATATAACTGCAGACGTGTCGTATTGCCTAAATCGGTGCCAGCGTCTCTGTTGGTATCGGTACCACCGTCCCTGTCGGTGGAGCGGGTGAAAGATGTGATGGAACATGTGATGAGTGTAGAAGAACCGCGTGGACTCACAACGGTGGGGGTCTTTCACCGCCCGGTTAGTGAGAAGACGGTGGATCTTTCACGCTTTACACATCCAAGTTCAGCGGTGTATATTTTTGTACCATCGGGAGATGAGGGTGAGATGGTGGTTTCACACCTGGTGGAACAGTGTATTTACTCATCCTCTTCTCTGGATGAACCAATCCCAGCCAATGCGTGTTTCTATGATCGTTCTGCTAAAGAGCGAGGCAGTGAATCCACATCAAACAGTAACAGCAACAGCATCACATGACAATAGAAGAAGAAAACAAAAAAAAAGGGAAAGGGTTTTTTTTTGTCTCTTTGTTGGGATGTCAATGGTATTGGCAAGGGATTAAGAATAGAGCGTATATTTATTTATTTATGTATGTATGTATACTTGTCTGAGTGTTTGTTTGTGTATATATATGCATATAATGGTTTTCGTGTGTATCTAAGAAAATATTTGAAACACATACACACAATATATATATATATATATATATATATATATATATATATATATATTGATTGTGATGGTTCGTTTGTGTCTGTGTATTTCTACCAACAACATAGAGATAGTTTTTTTTTTTTTTTGTGTTTGTGTGCTATTTTCAATTGTGAGACATATTTGAATAAGGCTAGAACAAATAAAAATTAAATACACTTCTTAATGTACTACTATTGTTGTTTCTTTTTATTTTATATATTTTTTCTTCATTTATTTATGCATTCTTTTCTTATTCTTTCTTTATTGCCTTATTAACATTAAATGCAAAAATATTTGTTTATTAATAAAAGTATTAAGGACTTTATAGAAGGAGAGATTGTTTCCAAGTATTTCATAGGTATTTTGCTCTCTCTCTCTCTCTCTCTCTCTGTGTGAAAAAATATCGAAACAGAAATTATAATAAACAAACAAATTTAAATACAAGAAAAAAATTGAAAGTTTTACCATAGAACTCTAATTAGGGGGGGGGGGGTTGAAGAAGAAGGGATAAGAATTTCCATACTCCTTTATACAGATATAAATAGTTATATACTATTTATATATAATTATATATAGAATCATTAAATAAATATATTGTAGCTTCTAGTTTTTTTTTTTGGTTTGGTGTTTTTTTTTTCCATTTTTGATCTTTTAATCGTTTTTTTTTACTGATTTGGGTTCATATAACTTGTATATCTATATATATATATTTATAGATATAACAGTACATGTTCGAACCACTTCGCATAGAGCGCGTACCATCGCGTATAAAACGAGACTCTTCTTGTGTGGCATTTGCCCAACATCCGAATATCTCTGCAGCCACTAATGTTAATTACTGGGGCAGTTGTACGGTTACGAGTAAGCTAGATCTCATCTTTCACCGTGGAGAAGGTGATGTACAAGATTTACATATTCCAGGATCAATAGAAAAGAAAAAACGAACACCTAATTTCTTTCGTCTTTCATGTATAGAGGCTTCACTTGTACAGGGATATCCTGTTTCTGCAAATCAGGTGATAAGTTTTTCATTTAGTGAATGTAGTCATTCGATAATGGAAGAGAGTTTTAATGCGAGTGTCGTTATTGCACGACATTTACCCACTATTGCTCTTTTATTACATGTCTCAAGTGCTGAAATGAATATACTTATTCTTCGTCCTGTAGTACAGATGGAAGGAAAAGAGTCTGTTATTCGCTATCGGGCTTCTGTACATCCCACAACTGCTGGAATTAGACATGTCGTAGTTACACGTTGTGGAAGAGCTGCGTTTCTTATTGGACAATATATGTCAGAACAGGATGGTCAAATACAATGTTATGTCTGTAATATAAATTTGGATCCATTACACTTGTTATTTCAATCGATACATATATCGTGCCCTATTACTTCTATGACTCATATGAACACTAATAAAGGTGCTAATTTTTCCAATACAATGCCAATACCACCATTAACAAAAACAGCAACATCAGAGAAGGTAAATGATGGGGGTTCTCAACGTATTGTATGGGTAGGTGTACGAAGAGCATTTCATAGTAGTAGAGTGGTTTCCTCTAATCAATTAGAAGTGGAATTAACAGTTCTAACTAACTGTGCGCTGGCAATGGTGTTTCATGTTTGTTTTACTAATACAGTTGGTAGTGATAATACTGTGAAGAGAAGGTCTGCAAATTCCACATGGATAACACGTCTTCCCGCTGAATTATCACATATTGATTATAGTGGAAGTGATATTCTTTTACAGAATCCTCTTAGTTTGTTAAAACGATGGAAGACCACAGCCTCCTTTGTCCGTGCTGTAAAGGAAGAATCTACTATAACTGAATCTTTATCTTATGGTCGCACAATACCTTTACAACGCCTTTCTTCCTCTACAAGTATAGTACGAGGAAGTCCAAATGGTGCTGTTATTTGTGTAATTGTACCAAACACACATGAGGCTTTCTTAATTGGTTTTGGTTCCACAAATGGTGTAATTCCCTCTTGTGAAGTCTCTACTGCCGCCATAAAGATTCCACCTAGAGTACGAATAGTGGATGCTATTTGGGTAACAGGTCCATTATGTGGATTTCTATTACTTGGTATATGTGAAGGTGAAGAAGTGGCGGAGTTATTCTTTCTTCCTCTCACTGGTCATTCTTTATTAAGTGTACATGTCGAACGGACCCATCAAACTTCGCTTCTCACGCATAGAGATGGAAACCTTACATTCTTTTCCTGTGGTATGACGGAGGGGGATGTATTAGGGACTAGACAGTTACTACGTCTATCACTATTGTGCAATCAAGAGAAAGAGGGAGAAGGGAATGTGAAGGAAGTACGAACAGGACTTTTCTCATTACCAACTTTTGTACGAATATCTCCACTGCGATCTTCATTAGATGTGTTGCGTATTGTCTTTCTTACGAGTTTGGCATCTTTTGCCGCCATTTCACCTGAATGTTCTATTGATAGTAATGATAATGGTGTTAATAGTAATACCGTTATTTCAACAAGAGGAGGAAAAGGTAATACAGAAGATGTGTCGTTAAAGGAAATTTTATCTCTTTTGGATAATAAAGATGACATGCAACTCACAACGGAGTTGATACTTGAATCACAACTTGATCCATGGTTACGTGAGGGAACAGTCATTCAAGTACTTCCTTTGCGTGATCTTCTGCGAGATGTATTTGCAGAACTTTTGGATGAATTACAACGGACTTGTGATATTGCTTCTATAGAGGATAATATGGATGTTGTTACTACAATTTTGTCAGTCTTTCGTGGTGTGGCAGAATCACTAGAAGCAATTTCTCTTACATCTTCACAAACTTTGTTACAACATTACATCTCTGATATTCACGCTTTAATAATGTTACTTCGACAAGCCTTAACACTTCTTGGGCAATATGGAGCTATATCAGCATGTTTTGCATCTGTGGCTTATTTTACAAAAGCCATTGATAATGGTGTGTTTGCTGGTAGCGATCACACACGTACAGCTAATCATACCCATAATAATAATAATAATAATAATAATAATAATAATAATAATATTCGCTGTTGTCCACAGTGGCGTGTACTCATCGCCCCATTCTTTGATGATGCCTTTACGTTAATTTCCTCCTGTTCTTCTCTCTCACACGCACTATTACCATATTGCAGTACACCACTGCAAGAGTTAATATTCTCACGAGAACGGTTGGGAAATGCTCCAATGGTAGTAGTCACACATAATGGTGAGCCCACACGATCATCAGAAGAAGTCCTCGCACTTGCACGAAAAGGGGCATCTGGATTGGCAATGCTCTCAGTAGCAGATGTGTGCTGTACAGCACGACGGTTATTTTTCCGCGATGGTGTTGAATCGGCTAAGGCTTTTCTTGCTACTGTTGTGAATTCCCATGGGCGATATAGTCATGAAGTGAATGATCTCTATGTAGAGTATAAGGCGGTAGATAAAGAACTTACTGCCATCCTGAGCTGCATCTAGTTGTGGGAACAGAGTATATATATATATATATATATATATATATATATATATATATATATATATGTTTTTTTTTACTATTGTTATTATTATTGTTTTTGTTTCCTTTTCGGTTTTGATTTATTCTTTTTTTTTTATTTTATTTTTTGTTTAGTTCTTCGTTTTTTATCTTTTACTTTTTTTTGATTTAATGAAGAGCGCTTTAGTGGTGATTGAGGAAAACATGCATCTCATGTTTATTGTGATGTATTTTTTGTTTTTCTGGTTTACTCCATTCACGTCAATCCTACTATATTTATACAGTTTCTTCTTTTTCAATCACACCCTATATATATCTCTTTGTATGTATATAAATATTTTTACTTTGTTGCTGCTCCCTTTTTTTCATCTGCTCATATGATTCCTTTTTTTTTCTTTTTTGGTATAACTTTTGATTTTTAACACTTCAATGCATATCTTCTGTGGTGTTAGGAAGGAAAGAAGCAAACAAACAAAGAAAGTAAGAAACCGGTTAAGCGAAAATCCCTTTACTCCTTCCCTTGTGGTGTTAACACAGGGGAAAAAGTGAATAAATCATACCAAGTGGACTAGACAAAAACACACACATATACATACACAAACAAACAGATATACACTATCTTTTTTTTACCTGTATTTATATAGTTTCTGCTTTCTTACTTTCTCTCTCTCAATTTGGCGTTTGTGAAATCTAATGCCTGCACTTCCAACGGTGGTACAACCAAGTGATGATTACGTTTTCCCCGCAGATTATAGAGATCACCTTATTGAAGATCAACACAGCACCAGCAATCCAAAACAACAACAACAACAACAACCACGCACAAGCACCTTATCATTAACAACACCCATAACGAATTGTCCACGGGCATGGCGGAGTCTTGCATTGGGTTGTTTTTGCGAGGCTCTTCAATTAAGTGAAGGAAATAATGATGTGGTTTGTACAGCAGCCGCTCTTGCTATGCGTGGAGAAGTACTACAGGCTTTAAAGACATTGGAGGGTTATATCATAGCCGCATGTGTGGTAGAGCATGAACGTTGTTTAAATCCTAATCGAACGGAAGGTCACTATATACGTCGTACAAGTGAAATTATGGCGAGTTGGATGACTGATTCTAGAGTGGCAAATAAAGTTATTGGAAAAAGTGCTCGAGCAACAGATGAAGAGTATAGAAGGGCTGTAGTAAATAGTTGTAGTACACTGGATTGGGATACCATTCATCGTTGGTTTCTTATTGCACTTTTCTTATATGAAAGAGATTATAAACCTCCAGAGATTCCGTGGTTTCGCTACTACTTTGCTCTTTTTAAACAAGGATCGCCCCCAGTAGATCCACGTGTGGCTTCATCAAAATCACATAAGAAGGTTCGTTCAAATGAACGATTATCACCTATTCAGTTATTATCAAGTAATGAATTAGAAGATATTCTCCTTTCACAATGTGGAATGGGTGATACTTCATTTATTTCTGCCGTTACAGCATGGAAAACATATCATTATCGTAGTGCCATTACAGCTGCTACAGATTTTTTAAGTCTAGAAGAAAGTGGATATGAAATTACAGATTCAAATATGCGTATTATGGCATGTTTTATTCGTTGTATGTGTTTTATTGAAATAGGTGAACGTGGTTTTGCTGCCCATGATGCCGTTTTTCTATTACGTAATGAAGATGAGTTTACTTCAACTGTAGGTGCAAGTATAGCGACATTTCTTATACCTTTACCAGAATGTCTTAATGTATTAAAAAGTTTTGAGGGACCTGCTTTACAACGATACTATGCTTACGCTCTATGCGAATATGTTCATGCCCTAACACTTGTTCAACTTGGTTCAATGGAGTCGGCTGTAAAAATTATTCAAAGTGCTTTAGTTACAGCCCCTGATGTTGATGTGGGTGAACGTTTTTTGGATTTACTCGTTATTGCATGTACCGCACTAGAAGATTCCACCACAATTCTTGATGTTCAAATATCACCGGAACGACAACTTTATCTCGCTATGGCTCCAGTGTTTTTTGGTGGATTTGGAAGAGATTGCGCAAATTTACGCACACACACACCCGCAGGACGATTATTATATCCAAAAGAAGTTCCTACATATGCCTCATTACGTCAAATGCTTCCATTTTACATGAATCGAGCACATCATCAATTTGCTCGACAAAAGTATATTGATGCATGGGAAAATGTTTCTCTAGCTGTTGCCTGTGCAGAGGAAGTTATTGGTTCTGTAGAATTTGCCTTTACAGAATGTTCGCCAATAAATGTATATTACTTTGGTTGCTGTGTTGGGGCAGAGGTGTTAAATACGTTACTTGAAATAATGACGGCCAAAGATGCAGTAGCGCGGGCGAGCACAAATCATATGACAGCTGCTTTACTAACTAGAGAAGGTGATGTACTCGGGGAAGAGGTTTTGCGTAAGTGTTCAGAGTGGACAGAGCGTATGCGGCAGTTTCACCCAAATGTGCGATTAGGAAGTATTGCAGTTGCACAGTATCGCACGATAAGCCGCGCAGAGAATTTTATTAGTCGAGCTATTTGTCTTGCCCAACGTTATCCACGTAGTATTTTAGCGCAGAACTGTCTTACACTCGCTTTATACGCCAATCATCACATTCCTGAGGCGGTAGATCAGGCTGCAAAGACACTTCAAACATTTCCACATTCTCGTGAAGTTGTTGCGGTTCATCGTGCTATCGTACATAAGGATGGAGTGTATGTTTTTAACTATCGTACCCTTTTTCCTGTACGTTATGCTCCTGGTTCTCGAGGTGTTTGGACGAAAAGAATTATTCTAGTTATGATACTGCTTTTTATAAACTTCATTATATTCTTATTTACATTGATAGTTAATCTCTCAGATTGGCTTGTCTATCCTGAACCTATAAAAGAATTGGCTGTACGTCTGCAACTTCCTTCAATGTTTCCACTTTTCTATGCTATATTGGTTGTTGTATATGCGATATTAGCTGCAGTTTCACCGCGAAATCTTGTACGTACAATGATGCATGATTTAGCCTTTACCAATACACGATTGAATTGTTTCCTCTTCCCTATGCGAGGTTTAGCTTTTGTAAATACGTTTAATGCATTACAAATTACCGTTTCTGGTAATAATTTTCTTTTCGACTCTCATTGGTATACCTTTGTGCTTTATGTTATCTTAGTCTTTCTTTATGTTCCCTTTGCCTCACGTGTATGGTTTCTTCCTTCACTGGATGAACCAAAAGTTGGTGTGTGGACCTGGTTGACATTATTCGCTATTGATACCGTAACTGCTCTTATTCTTTTAATTCCACATATTATTTTATTTGCCATTGAACCATTTTTATTTATTGCCTTCTTCTTTTTTCAACCCGTGCGTCAGCCGGAGGATAATGATGAGGTAAGTGGTCATGTGGGGAAACGGTTATTACTTCATCAAGCATGTATGGAAAAGTTATCATCACGGTATTCTGTGAGATCTAGTTCACAATTTATTCATGTCCGCCTTATGGCTTTACTATATTATAAAACACATCCTGATCTTACAACGAGGTATCTTTTAAAGTCTCAAATTAACGAGGATAATTACCGTGTATTTCCACTAATTGATATACATGAACGTATATCTACAGATCCTATTGATTCTGAATTAGTTGGTAAGAGATTGGTACAACGAAGAAATGCCTCTATTCATTTATTTTCTTCTTTACGTACGAAAAAAAGTGAAAGTGAGGCTGGAGAAATTAATGATGAGTTATTTGCAACAACAAGAAGACAAATAAGAAGACTTACCGCAGTGGATGTTGATATTGATAATGATAATGATGATGAAAATAATACTGGTAAACGTGAGAAAAGGCAAAAAAGAAAGAAAAGTAAAAATATCGCCTCTCCTACTCTTACCACAGATTCGGAAAGTAGTAATATAAATGAAAGAATTCGTCTCTTTCCACTTGGTACATCTCTCTCAACTGGAACTGAACCAACACGTAGGAAAAGCACTCTACCGACTGCTGCTGGTAAAGGTGGAAATTCCAGACGTGGTTCGCAGGAAGAGGAAACTCATACAGGAAATGAGAAAGAGAAAGAGAAGGATCGTCATGTTCCACATGATTCAAATGTAGAACACCGTACAGTTGGAACAACTGAAGTGTTGGATGATAATGATAGTGCCTGTAATGGAGTAGCTATGTCTGGTAGTGAAAGATGTTTAAGAAATCGTCATTTGGATGCCAGATTACGTCTTTCAGTACTTGCAGATACTATTCGTGAGGAACTCATGACACAATCTTCCAATCCCTTTAACGCCACTACGGTTTTACTAGAGAGAAGTAGAAGTGGATCTCGTACTCGAAGGGGTATGGATGGTTCTGATAGTGGTATTTAATATCATTCCAGATTCTTAACGTGGTGTTTGTTCTCTGTAAATGGATGGTGTTTGTATGTGCTTTTATTTTATTTTATTTATTATGCTTAGAAAAATCTTTCCTATATACTTATTTTCAGTTATGCATAGGAAATGCTTGAATGAGAGTGTGTGGGTATAGAAGAAATGTTTGGATTTGTAATTCATACGTGAATGATGACGTTATCTCTTTACCCAGTCAAAATATGCACAAGAGGCGGTGCATTCGAGAGGAAATGGCTGATGCTGCATATATGTATGTTTGTGCTTCTATCTGTTTGAATCTTAAATAGTACAAGTAAAAAAGAATAATAATAGCAATTGAAAAGACACACAAAAGGAAATATCAATGATTGGAAACTAAAGGAAAAAAAAAAACGGAAATAGTTTAGGTGAGTGGAGAGAGTAAAATACTGTATACGAGTTTAAAAAATAATAAAAAGGAAGAGAGAAAAGGCGAGATGAATACGAAAAGAAGGTCCCACAGAAGAATTTGACATCAAAGATATACTTACTTCTGATAAAAGAGATGAATACGATTTAAAAGACCATTGAAGAAATTATTGTATGGGCTTGTGCATCCCTTTTCATAAATTTAAGAAAAAGATAAACTGATGATGAGAAACGGAAAAAAGGAAAGTGAGGCAGTTTTAACGATGAAAACAGTTTATGCAAGATAATGAAACAACAAAAAAAAAGAAGAAAATGATCAACAAGAAAGTTTCTAACTCTGTTAATGTTTCTTTCTTGTTTTTTGTTGTCACTCTTTTGCATAAACTCTTTTTTTTTCTTGGTTATTGCCTTTTCTTCTTTTCTTTTTTCCTTTTTTTTCTTTTCTGGTTTATGATTATCAGCTTTCTTTTTGTTGTTGTTTTTCCTTGCAAAGGAATAGTTGTATATATATATATACCCACTTGTATATATATTTGTTTACTCTCTGTTTTTTTCTTGAATTTTCTTGTTTTTTTTTTCTCTGTGAGAGATTCTTTGTGTTTCTATACTTTTACAATTTATTTGAATACTCCTGAATGGTGTGGTGCTGATGTACACTATTAATTCAATTCTACGCAATAAAATTTTCTCTGGTTCTTAGAGAAAGAGAGAACGAAGCGTATATTGCGTTATTTATATATCTATTCAGTTGGAAATTACGGTGTAGAGAAAGAAAGGAAGAAAGAAAAAAATGGAAAAAAACAAACAAACAATAGTTGGAGCCATTGGTTTTTTATAGTTATAAAATTAAAATCAATCGATCAATCCTTTCTTTCTTTCTCCTTATCTTCCCTTTATGGATATCATTTGCATTCCGCTTCTATTACTGCTTACCTCATCCCCATTAATCTCCTCTTTTTCTCTCTATATCTATGTGCACATACACTTCAAGTGATTATCATTGACATTCCATTTTTATCTGGTTACTCGCTATTGCTGCCCACACCTATATATCTATATATCTATATATCAATCTCAATATAGATAGATGACGCTGCGGGATCCAGCCCTTAATGCCACGGTGGGGAGTAGTGTCAGTGGCAAACAACACTCCACCGCTGCTAATAATAACAATAGCAATAACTATAATGCCGCTGATGAAACACATGTGGAATGTGCGTGGCGGCCCATAACTGCAGCGGACGGTGATGGACTTGCACGACTTCTTCTCGAACGGGCGGGGGTCGCACCGGTGCGAGTTGTTGATCTTGTCGATAATCAACTCGGCCCGCAGCAGGCGCAGCGAATTGCTGCCGTGTTGGAGTCCTCACCAGTGCGGGAGGTGCTGCTGCGGTATAATGATATTGGAAAGGAGGGATGTGACGCCCTCGCGAGTGTTATTAATGTATCTACAAAGTTGCAGTTATTAGATATACGCGGGAATGGACTCACGGCAGGGTGTGTGCGGAAGTTGATTAAATCTATTTCCATGTCTACCGCCCTCACTCGACTGGGACTCAGTTCAAATAAGATTGGAGAAGAAGGAGCCCATTTGCTCTTTCAAGGACTCGAGAAGAATGCATACTTGACATCACTTGATATCTCACTTAATGAGATTGGACCAAATGGGGCGGTGAGTATCGCACGGCTCTTCTCCCTCCCCGCCTCACCACTGCAAACAGTACAATTGTACGGCAATCATCTCGGTGCTGCGGGTGTTAATGCTATTGCAAACGCCATGCAACGGAATCGATGTATACGAGAATTAACACTTGGTAATAATCATGCCACGGATGCCGCCACAGAGGCGCTTGCAGAGATGCTTCGGGAGAATACCACACTGGAATATTTGGATCTTCGCTTAAATACAATCACTGCGGTGGGTGCACGCACTTTGGCCCATGATGGACTCGCACACAATACTTTTCTTCTTTCTCTTTGTCTCTCTGGTAATCCTATTGGAAGCGTCGGCGGAGATGAGATTGCCAAAGCACTCATTATGCATCAAAGTAGTGCCCTTACCAGAATTGATCTCAGCTCTTGTGAACTCGGACCTACAGGTGGGATGCGCATCGCAAGTCTTATCGCTGCTACTATTACACTTGCTGAAGTCAATTTAAGTGATAATAAACTTGATGATGAGGCGGCGGTAGTCCTTTCGAGGAGTATTGTAAATAGCATTTCTATCTCTATTGTGGATTTATCTGCTAATGAGATTGGAGAGTGGGGGGCAAGTAATTTAATTGATGCCACACAACTGAATTCTCGCATGTCATCTCTTGTTCTACATGGAAATAATATTAATCGTGTAGTACAAAAGAAGATTGATACACTATTGGGTGAACGTATCTCACGTAATCGTGTAGAACATCATCAAGCCTATCTTCAACATCAACAACAATTAAAACAGGCTGTTTGATTACAAAAAAGTCTACGTTTACCTCTTGCTTTCTCACTTTTTTTCTTTCTTTTTTTTTGTTGTTTTCTCTATTCGATTATCATGGCGCGTGAATATGTGAGTGTGGTTGTACAATGTTAGAGAGGAATTCTGCTTCTATTGAGTACACCAAACAAGAAGAGGTAACAAGAAAAGAAAAAAGAAAAGAGAATGTGGTGGAAAATATGTAATATACACTTCTGTTTCAATGCAATGTGAACTACTTTATAAGGGTTCATAATATTATTATCAATTGACTTTTTTTCTTTTTTTACTTATGTGTCTATACACAAGTATAGTTGTATATATGAAATCTTTTTCTTTATTTTTTACTTGTTTTCATATGTCTCTCTATTTTGTAAATGCTTTTTTTCTTTTCTCTTTTTTTTTTGTTCTATTAAGGTAGCGGTATTATTTGCGTTAGACAGAAGATACTAAAGTAAAAAAGTGAGGTATCAAAGAATTAAAACACACACACACACAGTAATGCAAACTGTGCAGTTAGATGCCTTACAAAAGGAGGTGGTGGCATCAATAGATAATACGCAGAGTTTTTCACAACACATGGATAGTGGAAATAATTATTCAAATACTGTTGTTACTGAAAAATCCAATAGTAGTGTTGATTCAAGATCCAATTTAACTCGAAATGGTAAAATTTCCAGACGACGTGGTCGTCATGACGATAATATGGAATCGACGAGTAAACGAACACGTGTAGAAGTGAGAAATAATGATACTGTAACAAACTCACGAACTACTTCTGAGATTGAAGAATTACATGATACTCTTCCATTAGAAACTGCTTTTCTCACCTTTTTGGAGATCATCCGGCCAACATCAAGAGAGCGTAGAGATACAGAACAGGTTTTACAAGATTTGGGATCTTCGCTTGCTCACTTGGGATGGCGCGTAGATGTGTTTGGTAGTTGGTACACAGGTCTTTGTATTCCAAGTAGTGATGTGGACTTTGTCGCATCTCCTCTTTCACCTTCAGGAGGAAATAATACAACTTCTCGTGTAGGGGGTAATCAGAGAAAAGGCGTCAATAATAATAATAATAATAATAATAATAATAATAATAATAATAATAATAATAATAATAATAATAATAATAATAATAATAATAATAATAATAATAATAATAAATATACAGATGGAAATTTAATGTTACAACTTATTGCACAAGGAGGTGATAATTCATATGTAGCGAAGCGAGAACGTCGAAGAATATATTCTGGTTTACTTCGTTCTGTAGGAAATGCGTTGCGTTGTTCGCCCTCATTTCACAGTATTCAACAAATTGCACACGCTAAAGTACCTATTGTAAAGGCTCAACACCGTGGAGGAAAGAACATTGATGTTTCTTTTCTAAAAGATGGTCAAATAAGTTCAAGATTTCTTTGTGAAGAGTTTCTAAAACCGCAATTTCGACTTGCCCGTGGTCTTACTATATTGGTAAAAGCACTTGTGGCAAATTGGAGATTGGATGATCCAAGTGTTGGGGGTCTCGGCTCCTTTCCCACATCTGTGATGGTGTTATGGTTTTTGCATGCAGAGGTTGCGGATCACTATCCACCGGAGTGTAGAGACAGTTATGCGGTGTGTCTTGTTGGTTTTCTTAAATACTACAGTATGCAATTTGATCACAAACGAAGAGGCATAGATTATGCTAATAAACGTATCTTTGACAAACCCCCTTCTACGGAGTTATGTGTAATGAATCCATTAATGCCACATGCTAATTGTTCTGTTGCCGCCTCACTTTTCTCTTCTTGTGTGGTACCAAAGTTTCGCGAGACGTATGAGAGATTATCTCAATTACTGGAATACACCACAGATACATCTACTGTGGAAAAGGTAGTGTTGAGTGTGTTCAATCGATCTATTAATGCTGTGGGCGGTGGTACTGTTTGGCGGAAGCAGTACAGACGAAGAAGTAGAAGAGAACGGGAACCACAACATTTGTGGGATAAACAAACATGCATGTATGCAGGGGATCCTATTGGAAGTTGATGCTTCATTGCGAATAATAAAATGAGAAAAAGGGTTAAAAAAACAGAAAGTAAAGACAAGAAGAGAAATGACGAATAAATTGTGGAACACTTATACGTATTTATATAACAAAAAGCAAAAAGAAGAGTGCGTGAAATCCCTTGCTATTGTGGGAAAACACACAGATACCACCAGTGTGCAAAAGAAAAAAAAAGGAGGAGTACAAAAACATAGCTGCTATACTTGTTAGACCTTTTTGTTCTCTTATTTTCACGTTCTGTGGAGTGTTCACTTGAAGATATATGTCTAGCCCCTCCCTTCCCCCCCCCAAAAAAAAAAAAACAGGAGATATTAATAAGCAGATGGAGTCATATTCGTTTATTGAACACTTTTTTCCTGTCTAACTCTTAGTATAGAGTAGTACATGTGAAGCAGTGGGTCAAATCCCGGGATATTTTTGTTTTTGGTTCTTTTAAATGGTTCTTGTTGTTATTTTGATCGAGCATGCTTGCATGTTTCTTGTTTTTTTTTTTTTTTTTTTTTACGAACCCCTTAAATACAATAATAACCACAATGGATATAATACATCTTGTATTCAATAACTTTCTACAATTAAAACAAAAAAAAGAAGAAAACGAAACAAAAAAAGGAAATAATCCGCTGAAGGGTGGTTGTTATTGCCATGTTTGGTGAACTCGTCTGTGGACCTCCTGGAAGTGGAAAGACAACGTACTGTGAGGGAAAAAGACAATTTCTTAGTGTGTATGACCCAACAAGGCCTGTTGTTCTGCTTAATTTGGATCCCGCTAATGAGGATGTTTTCCCGTATCCGTGTGATGTGGATATACGTGAACTTGTATCCCACGCCCGTGTAATGATGGATGAAGGACTTGGTCCAAATGGAAGTTATATGTTTTGTGCTTCTGTGATTGAAGCGAATATAGAGTGGGTTATACACAGTATTGAAGTGGCAGTAGAACGGCGTCTAGTAGATGTAGCAACCGCAACAGGATCTTCCACAACAACAACATCATCTTCCTATTCTACACGGGCACCATATCTTATTGTAGATTGTCCAGGGCAGGTGGAATTTTATGTGGGTTCTACTGTTATGCATGCATTATTTAAAGTTTTACAGAAACGACTTTGTTGCTCATTATGTACTGTTCATCTCGTGGATGCTGGGGTTTCTACACGTGATATTTCCACTTATGTTTCAAGTTGCTTGTTAAGTATTACAACAATGATTGATCATGAATTACCACATGTGAATGTGATGAGTAAATGGGATACTTTATCTCCTGAAGAAGTAGAAGAAGGTGAATCTTATTTGCGTGCTTCATGTTTTATGGCTGAAGATTTTGATCGTCTCTGGAAGAAACAACTACGAAAACGACGCCGTGAACACCGTAGAGCAAAACTCTATCCAACTGGTAATGAAAGTAGTCCTCGTTTAGATCCAAAGATGGAAGCGAAATACGATGAAGAAGTGGAAGCGATTGATTTAAATAAAGATGGTGGTCATTTATACCATTACAGTAAATCAGTGATGGATGTGATTGATGGTTATGGATTAGTGGGTTTTCAACCTCTTGACGTACAATCACAGGATATGATGCTGCGATTAACTCAACAAATTGATGAAGCTGTTGGTAATTTTGTCTAGTTACTTTTTTCTTTTGGTTTTCACAATTTTTGAAAGTCAATTATTCTTGTTTGTTTCTTTTTGTTGTGGTTGCTATTGATGCTGTGGTGTAGTCGTTTTTCAACTGCACAGGAAGGAAATAAGAATAAAAAAAAAAAAAACAGTGAGGTTTGTATATTATCTCTTTCTATATCTATATATATATTCCTGTACCTATGTACTGACATATTTATCCCTGTGAATATTTTCTTTTCTTTTCTCTCTCTCCCTCTCTCCTGTGGTTTTATTCTTGTTAATCAATATTATTATTGCCTTGACGGAATTGCAGTGTGAATTACTGTAGGCGATGGAGACTTTACTAGAAATTCTGCGGACATCTACGGATAATGAGGAGCGAAAAAAGGCATCCGCACAACTGCGTCATAGACAAGAAAATTCCCCAGAAACTTTTCTTACGTATTCATGGGAAGTCATATCTTCCCCTACAGTTTCTACAGCCATAAGATTTTTTATGGCTTCCACTGTTGTAGAGTTTGTTGAACAATCATGGCATAATGCTGTTCCTCAAGCCGTTCAGTTTAACATGATTGACCGTTATACACAATTACTGTTAACAGAAACTTTTCCATCAATTGCATTGAGTCGAAAAGTTGCAGTCGTACTTAGTTTAATGGTTATGCGATGTGGGGTGAGGGCAGCTCCAGGTGCATTACCAGCACCAATGGAACGAACAGCTAAATTGTTAGCAGATACTTCACTTCAATACGCTTCTAATATGAGTGTGGATACAGTTAATTTTATGACACAGTGTCTTTTACTGCTTCATGTCTTTCTTAAGGAAGCACAGAAAAAACGTATTGGTGGTGTATTTCCTAAATTATGTACTCTTCTTGTTCCTGTTATGTCAAATCTCTTTTCAGCAAGTACGTGGTGGGATCATGTGGAGCACTATCTTCCTTTTCTATATTTGTTAAAATGTGCCCTACGTGTTTTTGGTTTTGGTGTATTTGAAGTGAGTTTCTATCCGTACTTGTTAGATACCACATGGAAATTTGCCAGGGCTTTGAGTGCAATGAACCCACAACAACAACAACGACAACAATACTTCCAACGTTTACTAGAATATGCCATAAAGGTACAAGCAAAGATGGTAAGTGTATTTCCTTCTCGTTTAAAGGAGCTTTCGTTAGCCTTTTTTATTCCAGTAGATGCCAACAATAGACAAGATAATTCTCTTTTTGCTTTAATAGACGTTATTCTGTCTAGTCCAGTTGGTGTAGTAACAACAGAGAAGATGTTATGCCGCTCTATGCGACTTATTACAAGCATGTTATCCGCAGAGGACTCGGACACTTTTATTACGACGTGTTTGGCAGGATTTGCAAATACACCGCTGCTGGCACACATGATGGAATGTGTGATTATGTTATTAGCAGATGATACGAGTGCGGCGTCTCTGCAGGCGTGGGATGTGCAGCCGGAAGTTTACGCTGCGGAACTCGAAGTGGAGTTGGATGATGATAATTCCATAACGGCCTCTGCAGAGGAGTTGTTGTTGGCGTTAACAGGATCTACCAATTGTGCTGCGGGAAGTTTAACAGCCGCGTGGCGTGTTATTAACACTTTATTAGAAACTGGGGATGTGGGACAGGTGACAGCCGCACTGCATGCGATTGGTTTATGTTACTATACCATGTCGGTCGGACAAGACCCGGGGAATTATCTGGCTTTTCTTACGGGGAAACTTCTACCACTTATTGAGAGTGCTGCTACTAATGCTAATAATAATAATAATAATAATAATAATAGTAATAATAATAGTAATAATAGTGGTGGTGGTTCGCAACCTTCACCTTTTGTGCTGCGTCGTGTGGTGTGGATTGTTGGAATGTGGTGTGAATCTGTCTGTGATGTTAATCTGCGCCGTCAGGTACATATGGCGTTGGGATCTCTGCTTCAACCAACAACGCACACCGTTGTGTTGTTGTCTACACTTCGTTCTATTGGGAATTTCATTGATGATTCTAACTTTACATCTGCTGAGATGACGCCAGAGTATGTGCATAATATATTATTAGCGATTCAACGTCTTCTACCGCAGCTAAATTCACCATCTAATGTAAAGGCACTTTCAGCTCTTCTTTATGCGATGATTACACGTGGTATTCTTGATATTGGTACGGGAGAAATGTTGCTTGATGTTTTACTCCCAGCGGTTTATCGTCTCGTAAATGGAGCAGAAGCTGCTGTAAATACTAGCGTCAATAATAATAATATTAATAATAGTGCATATGATGAAGAAGAAGAAGAGTTTGATGCTGGAGCAATGGGAATGTTGTTAGACTGCGTTGGAGCCTGTGTATCTATGGCAGCACCAGAGTTGAATGATCGTGTGTGGTCGTTATTTCCAACAGTTGTAGTTCCATGTACTATAACTGGTGGGAAGTTAACCATATGGGTTGAAGATCACGCCTGGGAATTGCTACTCGCAATGTCTCGAGCAGCCTATATTTGGAATCCATTTACACGTGATGCTCTTACATGGTGTTTAGATAATATGAAACGTGATATGTCTCTTTTACATGTTGTGGTGCGATGTGCGTATACGTTATTACTATTTTGTCCTGAACCAATGGAGTACATGTCATGTGGATTAATTGATCACGCCGTGATGGTATTTACACAAACACCATCAAGTGAACTGGAAACTGCATACTTTGCATTATTAGGTGTTATACTAAAGTGCAGCGATACTTCCCTGCGATGCCATTTTATTAATTGTGCACTTGCTCATTTTCTTTCCTCAGATTCTATACAATCTGAGTTGTTTAGTGTACATTTAGCGATTCTTCTTTCATGGTGTGTTCTACCACCCTTTGGGGATGGTACGACGCTTGCTGTATTGGCACAGGTTGTTTCTCAACATGTAAATGCGGCATCTTTTGCGGAACGTATTGTTTTACTTGTAGATATTTCACCAAGCGAATTGGTAACGAATCAATTAGTACGACTCATTCAATTGATGCTGCAACAACTACAACCACTACTTGATGCTGCAGATGTTCAAATGTTGCAACATGTGATTGCAGGAGCTGAGACGAGAGAACTGCAAAAACAAGAACGGTTAATAAAGGAGAAGAAAAACATCGGTGGTGATGGTAACAATACCAATAATAATAATAATAATAATAATAATAATAATAATAATAATAATAATAATAATAATAATAACAATGCTGATGATGATGACGGGATGACACGTAATCCTGCGGAGATGTTACTGGAACTTTTTGGTGATGAATCTGTTTCAAATAGATCTCCTCATATGCATCGACTTTTGTCTTTGTTTGGTAGGAACGTGAAATAGTAAACCTTGTTTCTAGGGTTTATGGAATTTTTTTCATCTGAGAAGTGTTATACGCTGTTGTTCTTTTGTTTTTGTTAAGGTTTTCTGTTTCTTGTTTTTTTTTTTGTGTGTGTGTCTCTGTAGTACTCTGAGTGGACTGTGGTATTCCATGTTATTATTTTGTTGCTCTTGTTGATTTTTAAAGTTTGCCCTTTTTTTCCTTTTTTCTTTTTCCTCCATTTCTTTTATTTTGATCATAATTGTTTATTATCACCCTTTATAACACGTAAAGTAAATCTTTTGCACTCACAAGACAAACCCGTTACTACTATTACTACTAGTATTACTATTACTATTGGTCAGTGTATATATTTTCCCTAGTTAAAAAAAAAAAACATATCATCTTCAGTGGGAGGAACAGAAGATGTGGATAATGCTACTCCTGTTGTAGTCAGTGGTAGTAATCATGTGGAGCCTATTAGTGGTCTTTCCTTTGTGGATGACAATAAAATAGAACACGATTTTCGTCCTTTAAAAGGTGATCAAATGTATTATGTGGATCGTTTTTCCTAATATGACTTGAATGGAGGTCATGGGGAGTTTCGTATTCTTACTTTAACACCTCTTGCGGTATTTATGGTGGACTTTAATGGTGTTATGGATCGTGTTGCCCCATATGATAAAATAACTGAAATATACCAAAAAAAAAAGCCAAGGAAAAGAAACTACTCTCCTTCTTAAATACTGAGAATCACTTGGTGTTAACATCACCCGAGCAAGTGGATGTACATGTCAGCTTTCCAAACGCCGCCGCTCTGCAGAAGTTCACCACAATTCTTGTGAAGGCGTTGGAGGCCCATCGCGGTCACACCGTCACCCTGCGTGATATTCCCAGCGATGAGGAGATCGCCGCGTATTACAGCGATAGGCGGGCGGAGGGATATCGCACCCCGCGTGAAGTGGCCGAGATTAAACGACAGCGCACAATTCTCGAAGAGTACACGGAAGATGGATTGCGAGATGTGTTGCAATTGCAGGCACAACTGCAGGAAGTGGAGGCGCAGGCGGCCGCACACGCCGAGGGAGTCGCCGCACTTAAAAAGAAGGCGAGTGTGGAACATACACAAATGCAATTACACCGCGAGGTGGCGGATAAGCATGAAGAGTGTGAAGGTGTACTGGAGACTGTAACGAAGCTGCAGGAGGAAATGACAGCAGCCAGTATGAATGAAGAGGCATTGGTGGAAAAGGAAGTGGCAGAGGTGTTATCGAAAGCGAATAAAAAACATGAAGAGAATCTTACACTTCGACATCGTGCACAACAGAAGGAGGAAAATGCCTTGGAAAATGAAATTGACACTCCAAAGAAGGAATTATCTGTGAAAAAGAGTGGTGGAAATGCCAAGATAATGGAAATAGAAGCACATTTGGATTCGGTATATTCGGAACTTGAAAAGGAGTTGGAAGCGTTATTTCGCCTTGAAAAGTTTCTTGCTACAGTGAATGGTGAGGTACGGGTACACAGTGATCGCATCAGTGCACAGAACAGTGAAAAGTTTGAACTCATAAATGCCCGTGAGAAAAAAAAAGGTTATTTCACTTATTACATCCCCAATAGATAAAAAAGGTGATGTTTTGGATGACGTTTTATTTGATGCACCTCCAGCTGCCGCAATTAACGATCCTCTACTTGGATCGCCAGCTTCTTCTGCTGCAGCAGCAGGAACAGTCTCACTGGATCCATTGGCTTCTCCAACAGTGGAAGATGATTTATTGTAATAATGCATCGTCGACATATATGTCGTTATTTTATTGGACTATTCGATGAAAATTTTGTTTTGGGATTCTTGTTTTTTTTTTCTTTCTATTTTAACGCTATCGTGATGTTATTTCTCTTTGGAGGGTAAATCCATTTTGATTTCTTCCGACTCCTTTTTTTTCTTTCCTTCTTTCTTTAATTTTTTTAATTATCAATGTATACATATCTCTTTTTTCCTCCTCTCTTCTTTCCCCTTTGCTGCTCTTTCGTAGTTTTAACTATCTACTAAACGACACTAGTCACACACGCACACAGTTCGTTAAACAGATAAGAAGAAAAAAAAAAGATGATGCGCCGTCTCGTTCTTCAGCCTGTGGCCCGCCGTGCAGCTGTGGCCACTCCCTCAGCGTTGTCTGTTCGCCGTGCCTCTACGGTGGCTATTTCTGTTCAGGGACTGCACTATGTGGGCACCGGCCTTGCCGCCATTGCCCTCGCTGGTGTGGGTCTTGGCATTGGTACGATCTTTGGTAATCTGCTGGTTGCCTGCGCCCGCCAGCCAAACCTGACAAAGATGTTGTTTAACTACGCCATTCTGGGTTTCGCGCTTACAGAGGCTATTGGTCTGTTTGCACTGATGTTGGCCTTTTTGATGCTCTTCTCGTAGAGAATTGCAATGAATGGGACTCTTTATGTGTGTAGAAGAGAGAGAGAGAAAGATTTATTCTTCTTCTCGGGTGATGTAGAAGAAGAACTGTAAGCGTGTGATGTTTTTTTTTAACATATTTTTTGTTTGTAATATTCCTTTTTTTTTCCTTCTTTCTCTCGTCATTCTTTTTATATGATCCCTTTTCCTGTTCTTTTTTGTGACACAACCAGAGCGATATATGTGTATTGTAACATCCTCTAATTCCACAATTAGAAGTGTTGCAGAAAATATTATATATACATATGTATATATATAATTACATATATGTGGAATGATGAACAGAAATGAATAGTGAGGGAAAAGTAAATGAAATAAGAAGAAGAACAGTTATGAGATTTTTAAGGAATGGGGTGTATTACATACGTCTATATATATATTTCAGTATATATATATATATATATATATATATATTAGTATATTGACTAAAGAAGAGAAATAATAGCAATTATGAATGGTACAGAGGAGTAAAAGGAAAATAATGAGAGAATAGGAAGAGTGAAAGTAAATAGCAGAATAAAGGAAAAATGGAGTGAATAGAAGAATAGGTATGAAGGCAAATAAACAAGAAAAAAAAAGAAAAACAAGGTTATGATGGTGAGAAATGCGTCTGATCATGTGATACTGTGGAGATGGGTATAGAAACCCTATTCTTAACATCATCATTATTATTGATGTTTGTCTCTCGGTTCATTCCTTTTTCCTTTTTTTAATTGATTTTTTCATTTTTTTTTTGATTCAACTCTGTTTCATTTTCTCTTTCATTAGTTCATTAGTTTACTTTTCGTTTCTGTATCCTCTTGTATTTGTTTGTTTTTGTTATTGTTACTTTGCTCTTTCTTTCTCTTGTCTGTGTATTATATTTCACGCTTCATGTCTCTGTGTTTAATACTTTTTTTCTTATTCTTCTATCTCTCTCTTAGCTGATTTCTTTTTTTCTTTTTCGGGGGAGGGGGTGTTTTTGTGTTTGTTTTTCTCTGACATTCGCTCCCCCGTCTAACCTTCGTTGGGTGGGAAGAGTGCAGTTAAATTGAGGTTTCAACTGCAGTGACAATAAGGAGAAGAAGGTTGGGGGTGGTGTTTGGTTGTTCCTAACAAGATAGGAGAAAAAACAAACAACGAAAAAAAAAAAAATAGAAAAGGATCAGTACCAAAGAAGGAAGGAAGGAAGAAAAATAAAAAAAAGGAACAAAGAGAGTCAAAGTAAACGTTCAGGAATATATAGAGAATTGTTAAGGACCAATAGACATATACCAGTGTGTGGTTGGTTCGAATGCCCGTTAATGAGGCTCCATGGCTTACGAGAAAAATGGAGGTTGCTATAATGGTTGCAGTTTTTCTATTATGTTTAGTTTCTGATACTTTTAAGTGTAAAAGTGGTCGTATTGCTAATTGTGTAGGTGGTTCTGCGATGTTTTGTGATAAAGATCTTGATAGTTCATGGTGTACGGATATGGTATTACCACATTATGCAGTAGGAGGAGTAAGTAGTAGTGACGAAACATGTGGGTGTAAAAAGCATAATAGTTCATTATTACTTTTGCATGTTGTGGATGTGGGTGCTCCTGTTTCTCGTACTACCAAAACAAAAAATATTGAACGTATACAAATAGCACCACTTGTGGTCTCTGCACTGAGAAACAAAACAGGAAATGTGATATCAACAAATATGAATAGTGGTTTATTTAGTTCAGCATTCTTTACACCGTTGCGTGAAGATATAGGATTAACGCCATACCATAGAAGTAATTGTACTCCAGTGACGAATAAATTCAATATATCTTATAGTCATGATACCGTAGCAGTCCCAGTAAAAACTACTTTTTTGGGAGATATGGAGTCAGTACTTCCATTTAAAAATGATTTTTTTGCAATTCGACGTTTCCTTCCTGGACTCTACCGCGTATTTGAAAAACTTCTTTCACGAAAGAGTTCTTTTTTTATTGATAAACGTGATCCTTGTACAGGGATACACCTTGTTATTGTTATAAATGTGCTCCCCGGAGCAAATGCCTCATGGGCCAATGGAAATACCAATTTAATTCACCAAACACTCTTTGATGCACAGACGTATGTACGGAAAACTATTAGTCGCTACTTGCGTAAGAAACCACGTTATACGCGTTTGCTGAAAAGTGTCTGGTATGTAAGTGTTCCAATTGGGTATCCTGTGCACACGGTTTCTAGTGAAGCTTCTACTCATTCTCCTGACTCTGCTACAAAAGGGAATAAAAGCGCTAGCGATAAAAATATGGAACGAGAAACTTCTGTGGATAATCTTGTGTCAACCTTTTGTCATACGGAAGGTGAACAGAAAAAGGTATGCAGTGAGAAATGTAAGTTTTATGAGAAGGAGGTTTCATCTTATCAGGTGGCGAATGCAGGTTTAATGAAGAGGACAGCTGATGGAGGACAACGTGTTGGAATGCGTAGTATTTTAATTGCCTATCATGATTATTTTCAGATGAATAGTACTGGAAAACACGCATCTAATTGGCGTGACTGCTCGTATCTCTCAGCTGGGGGTGCGGCAGTGATGGCACGAAACGTTGCAGAAGGTCTTTGGAACCCGTGATACCTAAAAAAAAGAAAAAAAAAGGATTCAGAGAAGGATTAAGATGTTGTATTATGAAATGATATGGATTCCTCGGTTGCCAACTTCTATTATTGTTTTTTTTTTGATTTATTTTCCCCAAAAAGACTACATGTGTATCTGCGTATGTAAGTGTGCACTCGTTCTATTCAATTTTTTTTATTGCCGCATTTTCGAATAAACTTCTTCTTTTCCATTATATTTCCTAGTAAATGTGTTTTGTTTTTTATTTCTTACTCTTCTTTTTACCCTCTTCGTGTGAATGAGTATTACACTGGTTAATAGATACCTATACTTGTGAAATTTTTTCTTATATCGTTCACAATTTTTTTTTCTTTTATTTATATTTATATAAATATCCCATATTACATGTATAGTGGACTGCGTGGCTAATGCGGCGGTGTACCACTGCGACGGCTGTTCGTGTGTGTGGTACAACTGTGTCTCCACAATTACTATCACTATCACTATGCAATGCAGTGCGTGTGTGTTTTGACACTCCCCGGCCGTACCGCAGCACAACCTCCTTTCGGCTGCAGCCACATGAAGTAAATGAGACAAATGTACCATCGGCCCGTGAGGTGGCGGATATGATTCCATCCCGTGCAGAGTTAGAAAAACAACTTTCCTCCGCACGGGAACTGGAAGCTCGATACATTCACAATAAGACACAAGAGACGAAGTGTAGTAGCACTCATGAACCACCACTTTGGCCTAATAGTGATACTGTGGAAGAGATTATGGATGAGGAACGCTATGGTGATGGGGATGGAAAGAATGAAGTACTACCACCATCTCCACAGCAAGTATTACTTGCATGGAAAGCACTTATGTGGGGTTCACTCTACGCCGTTGTTGGAGTTACTGTTGTGGTGTGTTTGGCGATGTACATCTGTGGGATGCGGAGTCTTTCGGGTGTAATACTGTACTTGCGAGATCGTCAAGAGCGTGAACGCAGGCGACTGGAAGAAGTTGGAGACGAGGTGAGTTACTACGTGCTAGATCTGACGAATCCATCCACATTAATTCAACAAGTGGAGGAAATTTGGCAGGCATTGGAAGATCTCGCGAATGACACGGAGAAGGGAGAGGAAGTAAAGACTTCTCGTAAAGTAATATCATGAATGCATATGCCCACAGAAACAAAGAAAAAAGAAAGAACAGAAAGGGCTAAGGCAAAGGGAAATTGATAGGAATATATATATATATATATATATATATATATATATTCTCATGGGCCTACGTATACAGTACGGGTATAAAAAGAGGATGGGTTTTTTTTTAATCCCCCTTATTCTCTCTCTCACTCTCTCTCGTTTTCTCAAATTTCCTTATTCCCCTGGACTCTACGTAGTTATTTCCAATATTATTCATACTGTTATTGTTATTCCTATTTTTTGTTTTGATTTTCCTTTGGGTTCTTGGCTGTGCAATGAATCATTAGGAAGAATGATCTCTTCTTTAACGAATGTGAAACACATTATCCTTGTGGTAAGTGGTAAGGGTGGTGTGGGGAAGTCTACTGTGGCCTGTCAACTAGCTCTCGCGTTAACGCATACTCATGGGAAACAAGTTGGTTTGCTTGATGTTGATATTTGTGGTCCAAGTGTACCAACAATATGCGGCGTGGCGAGTCGTGATGTATACCGTGGTGAGAATGGTTGGGAACCAATCTCACTTTTGGCGAATTCATCATCATCACCATCACTGCATTCTGGTGATCTTAAAATTATGTCTATTGCCTTTTTACTCCCGAGTGAAAATGATGCGGTGGTATGGCGTGGACCAAAAAAGGATGCGATGATACGACAGTTCGTCACAGATGTACACTGGGGAACATTGGATTTTCTCATTATTGACACACCTCCAGGAACAAGTGATGAACATCTCACACTCTGTGAAGTTCTGCGGCCATTGAATCCCGCCGGTGCGGTAATTGTTACAACACCGCAAGATGTTGCTACAGATGATGTGAAAAAGGAGTTGTCGTTTTGTCATAAAATGGGTATTCGATGTCTGGGTATAGTAGAGAATATGTCAGGGTTTGTGTGCCCACACTGCGCTCACTGTACAGATATTTTCTCACGTGGTGGTGGTAAAAAGCTTGCAGAGATGTACGAGGTGGAGTTTCTTGGTTCTATTCCTATTGATCCAATGCTATCGATTGCAGAAGACAAGGGTCAGAGTTTTATTACATCTGAAGAGGGTGAAAAGAGTGAAACTGTAGCAGCAGTGACATTCACAATAAATGCAATTTTAAAGCAAGTGGAAAGAGCGTCACAACAGCATGAAAATATGGCAGATAAAGAAAAGGAATAATAATAAGAAAGTATATATATAGTGTTTTTTTTTTCTTATTTTATTCCTTTCCTATATATATTTATCTTGTTTGGTTGCATTTCTACCTATTGTACTTCAATGCCGTTACACAATTAACAGGACATGCACTGCATTAAAACCTTATTTTATGTGTATTTTTCCATATTTACATGCTGTTTTTTTTTGTTTTCTTTATCCCTCTGTGTCCTTTTTTTATTTTTATTTCGAAATTTCTTTCTGCTTTGTGTCTTGTGAAATGTTCTCTCTTTTTTTTTATTTGGAGTAAATCAGAGGAAAGTCAAGGTCTCTCCTCTTTTTTTTTAATTATTTTTCTTATCCAGCATCTCCTGACAATGGCACGACGTAAGGTTTATGAGGGTCGCCGGATATGTGTACGAAAAGCTCCCAGAGATCACACTCTCATTGGTCTCTGCGTCATGTACTGCGGCACCGGTTACCGCGGGCTGCAGCTACAAACACATGCGCCCACACATCACACTGTTGAGGGTGTTATTGTGCAGGCACTAAAAGATATTGGAATCATTGATGCTGTAGAACGTGGACGCGTTATCGGTGATGCGCATCACTTTTCACGTTCCTGCCGTACAGATCGTGGAGTTCACGCTGTACGGAATGTCATCTCTCTCTTTGTGGCAACGGAAAAGCTTGAAGCGTTGGGAGGATGTGAACAGTTGTCGGGTAAATTAAATGCCGTACTGCCGTTAACAGTACGTGTGGCGCGGGTTTCACCTCTTATGGGAAATTTTATTCCTCGTTTTTGCTGTAATCGACGTGTGTATCGCTACTTAATTCCAGCCTATGCATTACTTCCACCTTGTGATACATGGAAAACTTTACATGAAAAATTCCCACAATCTGCAGACTCCCTTCGTCGCTATGGAGAAAATTCCTCCACTATTGATCTTCACTCAGATGAGGCCGAAACGTGGATTTCCACCCTTGCAGCATCTGTGGCACGTGGAAATGAAATTTTACAGAAGTATGTGGTTGGTACTCATCGCTTTCATAACTTTTCTGTTGATCTGTTTCAACGAGGAGGAGCTGTGATGAATCGGAAAGCTGTTTTACCCAATAGTGGTGAAGCTGTACGTACGGTATCACGATGTGAGATTGCCCCACGTGTGTTTTTACTTCCACAAAATGTAATGGGTCCAACCATGACAGAGTATCAGGATGGATTGAAGATTATTTCTGAAGCAGAAAAGACATCGGATGTCACCACGGCCAGTGATGTTATTCATAGAAATGGTGATACTATAGATGGAGTGATTGACCATCAAGTTACAGAGTGTCATGGTTTACCTAGTGATGTTCCGCTTCCTTTTGTAGTGTTTCAAATAGAAGGGAATTCGTTTCTGTTCAATATGATAAGAAAAATAGTTGGAATGACGTTAGCGGTAATTCGTGGTGCTAGGGAAACAATATTTGAGGAGTCACTTTCAACTGAACGTCGTCTTTCATGTCCACTTGCCCCTGGACCCTACTTATATCTCTATCTTTCTTCCTATCAATTGTATGATCGCGTGGTACGCAATAGTGGTTCTCTGCGTTTCCATTCACTGGAGGATGAGTGGTGTGGTGTTGTATCAGAGCGAGCCTCTCAGTTTGCCACTACTGCAGTGGCTGCTGATATTGTGGATCTTGATCTCAATCGTACACCATCTGCAGATACACTTCTCGCAGCACGTGATGTGGCACGTCGTATCACACGGCCGTGTTGGGAGATGGAAGATTCGCATCTCAGCACACTAAAGGAGTATCACCCCGCCACCGCCGGACGACATCCGGTGTGTTCAGAGATGACCGCCTTTTTGCGTTCTCTGCGTGTGCATAACTGGTGTATCGAGACTGTGAAGAAGACTGTTGGTAAGCAGAAGGTAGAGGACGAGAAGACTAATAACGATAATAAGGGTAGCAAGGAAGAAAAAGAAATGGAAGGTGCGGGTGAGACTGTAGTAGAAGGTAATGATGATACGTTGAAGCTTAAGAAAGCACGTTTTGAAACAGATGATGTCACGTGTTGTAAAGATAGCAACGTTGTGGATGTCCAAGCGGGAACGAATAATAATGATAGAAATGATGATATAGACGATGGGTGGCTCTACGTTGCCCCAACAGAGGAAGAGGAAAAGAATAAGCGCCGTGAATATCATCAGAACCGCGAGAGGCGGTTTCGTGCTTGGGAACACAAAAACACCAATGCAGGTTTAAAATCCGAAGATTGGAATAATAATGATGGTGGTGGTAGCGAGTAATTTCAAAACTATATATTTTTACATAATTTCATGTTTTTTTTGTTCATTTTTACTTCAGTTGCTGCACATTTATTTAATTTTTCTGATATAAGCTTTATTATTTTTAATTTTTCTTGTACATTAAATCAGTTCATTTTTTTCTTTCTTGTTTGGTTTTTTTTTTTCCTTGATATGTCTCTGTGTCTTCAAACGCGTTTGGTTGCTGTTGTTTTTCACAACCCCATTCTTGGGAGCAATACATGAGTATCCTCTTGTTGCTATAGTAATTAAAGTTATAGTACCAGTAGGTGTGAAGAGGGTTAAATTTTGATTAGAGATACAGCTCTCGTTGACGCATGGCCGGTGAGGATCGCATCTTCAAGACGGATGTTTCACATAATTATTATGGTGAGGCACTAAACGCGCAGCAGAGGCCTATTGTATGTCCAAAGTGCAATCGTAATGGAAGATTTGCCGGGACGTTAAATGAAATTTATCGTCGCATTCCACGAACTCAGTGGGAATCGCTGGTGTTGTGCCACAAGTGCGGTGAGAATGTTCTGCGTCGTGAGGATATGGCTACTCATAGGCGTGTTTGGTACTGTGCATCGTGTGAGATTTGCCTTTGCACCAGGTGTCAGAGGTAGTTGGCATGTGTTTCGTGGAGTGTTTTATTTATTATTTATTATTTATTTTTTTCTTTTTTATTTGACATCTAGTTTTCTTTATTGGTATGTGAAGCATTTTTTTTTTTTTCATCCTTTCTTCCTATAAGAAATAAATGTTTCTATCTCTTTTTTTCTATGTGTGCCTATGTGATTTCTTTCTTTATTCTGCTTTTCTTTGTGCTTCTTTGTACTCCCTTTTTTTTTGTTATCTTTCTATGTATCTCTCTTTCTATGTGTGCTTGTCCTTCCAGCGGTGGATGCTCAAGGCTTGCATCAGGACGCAGTAAACCATACGATTTGACTAAAAGGTTGATTTTTGAACAGGGAAGGGTGGGCTGGGTGTAAAGTTTACAGTGGTACTAATATATAAGCAATAAACATAACAAAGCTCTCAAACATTAATAATATACTGCCAAAAAAAAAAAAGGAAAGGTTTTTCTTGTTGCCGGTGTGTATATCACTATTAGCTTGTGTGTTTTTTTTTATATGACGAGTATGATGGATTATTCCCCCAAGGAACTTGCAAAGGCACGTAGCCGTTGTCGCAAGTGGATATTGTGCTTGACAAAGTATGTGTCACCCCTTGCAGCGTATACCGGAACTCCAGACAATCAGGAATCATTAGGGTTTATTGCGTTAAATGCTGGAGTTCAGGCGGGAACCACACCGTTTGATCTACGTCAGGTGATTCTAGCACAGACACGATTGAAAAGTGAAGATATAAGAATATACTTTAGCTCACTACTTCCCTTTGCACTGGTTTCTCCAAGTGGTAAGGTGAAAACGTTAACATTATCACTGGATATGGATCCAGTGGAGATTGAAGTACCTAATGAAGGTTCAGTTGCTTTAGTTTATATGATTCCTGTGCCAAATATTTGGAAAAGTGGATCTTCTCCTAATCGTACTCTCTCCTTGTTGTATATGCTTTACTGTAAAGCAGATGCGGTACTTCATCTTTTACAAGACATTTTTCAACCAATAACGATAGGAGCCGAAAAACTTTTGCTTTTTTCTGAGAAGCAACCACAGACAGAGACTAATACTATTCAAAGTATGATTTTGTGTAAACGTATTACCGAAGTTCCTGGAATTTTTATTGTGGAAGATTTTATTACACAGGATGAACACGATACAATATGGGATGAACTAAAAGGCCCTACAGCTGCAATTCTTGAAAAGGAAACTCTAGCCCGTCGTAGTGTTGCACACTTTAATCGACGTTTTTACTATGGTGTAAATAAATTAGGCAAGGTTGGGGAGTCAGTGAATGCGAATCCAGCTTTTTATAATTGGATGCAGCGTCGTCTTCGTAATGAAGATTCATCGTATGAAATCTATGATTACCCTACTTTTTTCAAGTCTTGTTCCTTTGATCAACTTACTGTGAATTTTTACAACTATGATAGTAAGACATCAACAATAACACCACCAGGTATCGCCCATCACGTGGATGCACATTCCCCTTTTTCTGACTGTATCCTTGTTGTCTCACTTGGTTCTCACACTGTAATGGAGTTTAGTCGATATGATCGATCTCCAGAAGTAGCGGCACCTGTTGGCGTATTATTACCACCGAAGAGTTTGCTACTTATGACAGGAGAAGCACGCTATGCGTGGAAACATGGTATTTCGGAAAAGCGTGTAGATATTTTGGCTGATTTTCTTCCACCATTACACCGAGGAGACCGCATAAGTCTCACATGGCGTTGTGGCCGTGATGAACTGCACAGGAAAGCGGATTGCATGTGGAAGGATCTTTGCGATGGTATATAAACCTTGATCAAGGAGGTTATGTACAGTAAAGGTGGAATGACTTTACTTATCCTCCCTGGAAAGACTTCTTCTTGTTATCAGTGTGTCAAAAGAAAAGTGTTTTTTTTTTTCGGAGGATAATATATGGATTTTATTTTATATGTAATCTTTTTTTCTCTTTTTTCCTCCTTTCTCCACTTTGTCTCCTCTCTTCTGCATTCATTCATTTGGAATCATTTTTTTTTTATTTATCGTAACAAAAGGGACACGAGGGTTAGTTTAGTACCATGGCGCTCCTTTCTGCTAACAGTATCTGGAGGTATTATGTGGCAGTGGCTGTGATGATTGCAGCGGTGCTTCTTCCATATATACAGCACGATAAACCAAGTGTGCTGATTGGACGTTCAGTCGTAATATCACCCAAATTTGTAATAGATGGTAATACATTCTATGGTACTACAAAAGAAGGAAAAATGGTGCGTGTACGTCTTCGTCTTGTTGATGCACCAGAATTAGATCAGCCGTATGGCAAGGAAGCACGTATATACTTAAAGAAGCTACTTTTAGAAGAAAAAGAACACTATAAGGGTAAAAAAGAACATTTCTCTTTATCTGAGGTGATATGCACTGCTGCTGGTATTGATGAGTGGGGTGGACTGATAGCGGATGTCTCCATACACCGTCCAATCTCAGATACTTCTTTAGATTATGTGAGTGTGCAGGTGTCTATGGTAAATGATGGATGGGCATGGGCAATGGATAGCGGTTTTGTGACAAACTCACGGCTTCATAAAATGATGATGGAAGCACGTGCTGCTCGTCGTGGACTGTGGCAGAGTGATAATCCTGTAAAACCATGGGAACATCGCCGCAAAACACAACTTCAGTTTCATAGAATAAATAAAAAGGTAGTACCATTTTCAATTCCACGACGAAAGCGGGTCAGTAGTCGTAGTCGTTTGGGAAAACGACGACGAAAAGAGTGAGACTGAACGCTGTGTAAAATATTTCTAATTTATTGTATTGTATTGCCTTTTTTTCTGTTCTTTTTGCTTTCCTATACGTGTCTATTTTTTTTTTTCTAAGTCTTGCGAGTTTTTTTTTATCCGGTTTCTTTTTAGTGAGTTACTCATGATAAGATTCATACGTTTTTATGATTTATTGCCTTTGATTTGTTTTTTTTCTTGCACTGTGTGTGTGTGCAGTTGTGTTTTTTTTTCCTTCAGAAAAGAAAAGGGTTAATTGTTTTCTTCCTTGATTTCTTCGTTGCTTTTTTTTTGTGTTTTAATCAGTGAAGGTGAGGTGAAAGGAAAGTAGAAATAATACGGGACAACTGCTAATGCGCGTCAGTTCCTGTAGACAGATTCGCCATTCTCTGGTGTATCGTCAAACAGCAGTTTCAATGCCAACTACTCGATTAAATCCATCTCCTGATCATTATACCGCGTGGGGTAAAGCGGTCTTAGCGGAGAATAACAGACGTGTTGGACCTGAACACATGTTTCGCACTGCAATTCGAGCGCAGCAGCAATTGCAAGGTTTGGCGGATAAATGGACCCCTGATGCGAAAGTGTACTGCTGTGGTTCTATGGTAACTTATGGACAGATGGAATGGGGAAGCGATTTAGACCTGGCTTGTATGTTTGATGATCCATACCCTTCTCATGAGGTGCAGGCGAAACGAACAGACAAATTGTGGACAGTTATGAAACGATATGTACCACATTACCTTCGAAATAATCTTCTTGGCCTTACAGAAGCACGTACTCCTGTGGTAAAACTACGGTTTGCAAATGATGAGAAGGTAGCAAGAGCACGTTATACACCACTAAGTGAAGAAGAAGATCGAAAAGCTCGAACAGCTCTTCTTGATGTGCGTAATCAATGTATTGATGATCGTGAAATAGAGTATATAGCAGAAAAAATGGGGCGTGAAAATGTAGAAGGTATTTGGGTAGATCGTACAACTTATGGTTGTCGTATCGCAATTCAATGTACTTCAAAAGAACAAATGATTGAGGCTATTGGTTTTTTTCCAGATGGAAAAATCATGACACGTGGTATGCGTGAAGACTATACACGTGATGTACTTGATCCAAGATTTGTTCCTGAAATGTTTATGTATCGTTGGGATATTTCTTTTGTAGGATATGGAGTCAAAAACAGCTATCTTATTCGTCACTATCTACATAATGGCCCGAGTGCTGCTAGACATGCTGCTATGGCTGCTAAAGCATGGGGAAAAGCTACAAATGTTGGTGCTGGATCTGCAGCAATGCTTACATCCTATGCAGTTACCATTATGTTTCTTTATTATCTACTAGTTACACGTCAAGTTAAATGGATTGATCCATGGTCACTTCCACATCCAGCTCATTTACCAAGGTATCCCGATTTTTCTCCCTTAAATGATTGTAATCCTGCAGAGTTAGGGCGCTTGCTACATGGGTTTTTCATTTTTTACGCCCATCATTTTGATTATGAGAAGGAAGTAGTGAGTTTAAGTCGCAATAGAAGGAGTCTACGATCTGATATTGGTTGGAATTTTCCACAGAATAAAAAAGGAACTTTTAGTTACTTTTTTTGTATTGAAGACCCATATGAAGATGTTGGAACTGGTGGATTAAATCTTGGAAGACATTTGCATCCTGCAAAATTTCAGCTTGTAAAACAGGAATTTCTTCGGGCAGCCCAGTGTATGGAGCGTTTCTCTCCAGTAACAGCACCTGAGAAGTCTGTTCTTGGTGTTAGGCGTGCTGAGTTACGACATTTTGAACGGGATAGAGATCGAGATAGAGACTGGTAAAAATGACAAAGGTTTGGACTTGCTCTATTAATATTCTAAAAAAGAAAGAAAAAAAAACTGATTACATATATTTTTATTGCTTTTCTAAATTGAGCTTGTGATGGTTGTGGTTACGGTTTTTTTTTTTACTTTTTGGCTCTCCGTTTTCTCTCTCACCCTATGTTCAAGAGTGGCCTACTACACCCTAATATCTATGCTATCTGTACATCTATACATATAATCTGACCCCATTTATACTTTCACAGCCCCAAAAAGTTGAGTTTTTTTTTCATGTTTTCCTACTTTTACCGTCTCCTCTCTCTCTTCTCTCTTTCTCTCTTTATCACTTTCTCTCTTTATATATCTATCTATTTCTTAGTGTGTGGGTGTTTCTTCTTTGCCGACTGTCGGGGATGAGTCGCCTGCCGCGGGAGGCCCGGGAGCGATTGGCCCGTGAGTATGTCGAGAAGGCCCGCGGGGTCCGCACCGACGCGGTGGAGTTGGCCACCCCTGCCCTCGCCCACCTCACCCGCGCCGTCGCCCTCAACCCCCTCCTCGTCCCCGCCCTCCTCCCCCGCGCCCACATCGCCGCCCGGCAGGGACGACACGACGTGGCCATCGCCGATCTCACACTCGCCATTCAACTGGAGGAGTACGGACTCGATAGACGCCGCCTCGCAGCCGCATACGGTGCAAGGGGGAACATCTACCGTAAGGTGAATAAGGTAGCAGAAAGCATCATTGATTTTGCAAAAGCAGTAGAGGTGGAACCAGATAATGGAACGTGGTTGTATGAATTGGGGGTTTCGTATTCAATGCAGGGTAGCACTACTCTAGCCCAACACTTTTTCGGAATGGCGTTAGGTGATAAAGCGACGGGACGTATGTCAGAAGCTATTCGGTTTCGTGCACTGCATGCTTTAGGTACATGTAAGTTAAATATAGGGGATATAAATGGTGCAATGGCAGTACTCACAAAAGGACTTGAAATTCAAGAGACACATTCTTTACATAATTTACTTGGTGTAGCCCATTTTACTCGTGAGGAATATAAAATGGCCTTAACACACTTTACACGAGCTTTAGAACTTGACGGTCTTAATAGTGAATATCATGTCAACATTGGTCTTTGCTTATTTCAGCAAAATCTTATGCAAGATTCCCTTAAACATTTTGAAGATGCTGTATTAAAAGGTCCAAAACAAGCGATACTTCATTTTTTTAGAGGAAATACAACTCTTATGCTTGGTATGTATCCTCAATCTATCACCGATATGAATGAAGCGATTTCATTAGATCCATCTCGAGAAACTTATCATTACTCTAAAGCTTTAGCTTTTTTAGCCCAAGAACATCACAGAGAGGCTCAAGCCGAACTTCGAATAGCTGTGGAACTAAAACCAACATTTCGTAGGGCATGGGTACACTCTGGTTTACTACATTTATTACAAGGTGAATTATTTGCTGCTTTAAATTGTTTTTCAAAGGCTTTAAATCTTGAAGAAGAAGATGAGCTCGTTCATGAATGTATTGGTCTGGTATATTGTGACCTTAAGTATTACGATCTCGCTGCTGATTCCTTTACACGATGCATAACACTTGGACCAGGGAATCCTATTTTTTATTTTCGTCGAGGAGCTGCTTTAATTGAGCATGGTGATCTTCATGGTGCCTACTTGGACCTTACAAAAGCTGTTCTTGAATACAATTTTCGTGAACCCCAGGCTTTGCATTCCCTCTCTGTCGTCTTAAGTAAACTAGAAAAGTTTTCAGAAGCTTTGGAATTTGCTAATGAAGCTGCTTCACTAAATCCAAAAAATTACCGATATTTGTTGCATCGCGCTGATTGTCTCTACGCTGTTGGAAATTTTTCAGAAGTTGTGGAGGTAACTACTAGTGTTATTCAACAGGGTTACGAAAGTGCAGAATTGTATTATTTACGGGCTCGTTCAGAGTATGCACTTCATTTATATCATGAAACAGCTTCAGATTTACTGCAAGCAGTGTCTCTTCAACCATTACTACATGAAAGCGCAGATTTCTGCTACGCTTTGGGAGTGGCATATTTGTATTCTAAGCAAAACTATAGTGATGCAGAAGTTGCACTAACTACTGCTATTGAACGTCATCCTAATCCTCCTGTATGGTTCTTTGATGAACGTGCTAAAGTACGTCAGCATCTTGGTGATGCAGCAGGGGCCCTAGTTGATCTTGATGTTGTGTTAGGTGTTGATCCAAATGACCCTAGTGTGCTCTTGCGACGCTCTTTTGCACATAAATCTCTCCAAAATTATGTTGCCGCTGCGAGAGATTTTGAAAAAGTAAAAATGATGGATGTAACCAAGGATTTGCTCGCACGGGTGTCATATGAGAGGTTTTTTGCTATTGACCAGGTAACTTGAGACCTCAACTAAGTTTATGGAATTCTTGTTGCTTTTTTTTTGTGTTTTCGTTCATGTGTGTTTGAATGTACAGAGGAAATACCGTTTTCATTACAATGAAGAAGGTAGAAAAGCTTCTCAATGCGCTATCTGGTTTTCCTTTTTTTGTTTCGTACTAAAGAATTTACTGTTGTTCGATTTTTTTATCCTTTTCCTTCATTTGTTTTTCTATATATCTTTTTATATTTACGTGATGCTGTTTTTATTATTCTTCTTTTGTGGTACACACACACACATACACATACACACATATATATATATATATATATATATATATATATATATATATATATATATAGTTAAATAATAGAGAGGGAACTTTCGTTGCATTCCCTCTGTCTTCACATTATTCCCTTCCTTCCCCTCACTCCTTCCCTCCACCCTCAATTCATCACAAATATTTATCCACAACGGACGCACACACGCACACGAAAAGGTGCGGATTTTAACATAAAATTAAAATATTAGCGACGAATTATAACCCGTAAAGACGTACGCACACATACACGCACGTACGTAAGTTAATGCTGCGGTGCTGCAGCCTTATTTTACGCACATCTGCCTCAGTCGATCGGGCCTTTAGGCGTGCATTAGGATCGCAGAGTACACTTCTTGACCTTGTGCCCGTGAAAAAGCCACTTATCGATGGATCCCTCTGTTGGTTTATCGAGGAGAATATTGATATTGTTCTCGTATCTGGTGTAAAAGGTACCTCACCAGATGAAGTGACTGATGGTGTTAAACTTTGTGCAACACATTTACTACAGCAATGTGGAGATGGAGATGCTGTGAAGGGTTGCCATGCCATCAGGCGCTGCGTACAGGAGGCAGTAACCGTCAGACGTCTATTGCGCCGACTGGATCTACAGGTATTGCTACGTATATGGGATGAATCACAAACCAAAACAACATCAGAAATGACATTAGATAACTTCAAATATGATAGTAATGTGAAATTACATTGCTCTATTTATGAAATTGACACATGGGAACCACATAAAGAGAAACGACATTTGGAAGATATATCGGCTTTCCCATCTGAAATTTCTCTTGATCAACTCCTACGTCGTGCTTTACAAGTCGTTGAGCGTGATGCGGAGAAGAAAGAACAGGATTTAGCAGTAGCTTCATTTCTTGAGGCTCGTTTGCTTCTTCTTAATGGTACTGCTTCTCCTCTTCCTATACATTTTCATCACTTTCTTTCCTCAAAAACTGAAAATGAAGTTATGAGTTCCTATTGTCTCAAGGATAGAGTGAAATCCAATCCTATGATGATTCTTGCCAAAAATTCTGCAACGCGTTGGATTGTTTCTTCTAGTTTATACAAAATAAATTTAGAATTTTTACGGTATTCTACTGAAGGTACCGATAATCAAAAATTTATTTCTGGTACATGGGAACTAGAGGATGATGTTGGAAATACTGAAAGATGTGATATTAATTTAATAAATTTAAAAAATAAAAAGGGAGTTATTTTTGGTAGCCCTGGTTTTAGTACGAAGGTGCAGCAAAAAGAAGAAGAAATAATGGATGAAGATACTCTTGAAAAACTTGAAAACAGCGGGAAACTTGTTCGTGTGTCACATTTGGAAGGGAAACAATACGTATCGAAAGTTCTACACTCACTTTGGGATCAACCAATTATGCAGTCTATTTTGTTTTATACGTCTGTTGAGTTTCTATGTGGTCGTCTTTTATTTACAAAGGCTGAGGACTATGTGAAGAGTTGCGGAAGGCTTGAGATTGATTCTTGGTTGAATGATCAAGGCCGATTAACGACTGTACCTATGCCACCATTATACTTGCATCCTTTTACTTCCTTGGGGTTTCTTCGAGAATGTTTACCACTTCAACTGGGAACTCGTATAAAGTTATTTACTAAAGTGGGTCCTCTGCGTTTGGGTTATCACTTGGCTACCGCACCGGGGGATCGTGTGGTGACACCTGTAAGTTGTTTTGTTTCTGCCACGGCGGCACTTTCAGCGTTGTTGCCATGGTATCCAGCAACACCGCTACGGCCAGTACTCTCTGAACAGAATCATTCACACCATCATCAACAACAACAACAAGCATCAGCGGTTTCAACTGCTACGGAATCTTCGGGTGGCTTAAGTGAACAGGCGACAAAGCCCACTGAAGACGATTCACTCACTATTGTACGTGTACTTGATGTTGCGGCGGTGCTAAAGAAGATGGGTGTTGTCTCTGGTACATTGGTCTCAGACCGACTGGAGTACTTTGACTCTGAGGGACGCAAACTCTTTTATTTTGATCAGATGGGTACTTTAAACGGTATTGAGCGGTTAGTGCGTTATGTACGGCGAAGTCGGTGGGCGTGTTTTACGGCTGTATCACTGCGTGATGGGGCACGAGTGCCTTACATCATCGCTGGTCGTGCCCTCGCCGGTCTTTCAATGAATAAAACGCCACCGTATGTGAAACGTGTGCGTATACCTGTTCCACTCATACCAGGTGAATTCTTTGGAATTCGCTTTGCTGGTCTGCTTGAGTTAGAACGGCTGGAGTATAGATTGCTTTCCATTTTTGAACGATTTTCAGAGGATCCCGCACAATGGCCATTACGGCGCCGAACACCATGTTTTTTTAATCGCTGGAGGTTTACAAAAAACATTATTGCTCTTATTATGCAACATGATACCGAATTTCGCTACACAATTGATCCTCCATCAGGTGAAAAAGGTTCTAGGAAACTTGTATTGCGTTTATACTCTGGTGATACATTAATGCGGGAGATATTACTAGAGGAGGAGGCAATTTTACTACAAGTACGAAACTCTTTTGCAGAATATGCAGCTCAATGGGCTGTTGATCTTACTCCTGTTGAAGATATTCTTTTCGGTATGTTAGATATTAAGAAAACAACCTCTTTTTCATACCGGAATGTTCTTAATGCGATGTTGCAAAATAGTGAGGTATATACAACTCATGAAGATACAGTGTCACTTGAGCTTCATATTACAACTGATGCCTCAGTTATTCTTGCTAGTGAAAAGAGTACTATATCTCCAGATTTAAAAGAAATGATGTGCCGAATGTTTTTGGCAAATCAGTTTCCTATGCTTTTACCCTCAATTGTACTACTTCAACGAGCACAACTTGTTATATCAGATTTTAAGGAACGTGGAGGAGCTGTTTTTCATTGTCAAGATAATAGCAGTGTTGGACGTGGTTTTCGTTGGGAACTACAGAAACAAACGGATAACTCAAATAGAATTGAAGTTATAGATGCTGCAGAAGGAACGTCAAGATGGGTTGTACTTGGTGAACTAGTGGATAGGTATCAACCACGAAAAGAAATTATAAAACCAGTAAAAGAAGTAACTAATAACCGAAAAAATAATTTTGGGTTAACTATTGAGGAGTGTCAAACTATACTTTCCAGAAAATGTGGTGTTCAAAAGATAATTCACGAATATGATAAAGAAAATAATACCTTTATTGTAAAAGGACTTCGTTATGATGTTCCAAAAGGGGCAAAAACAAGTTCTATTATTCGCGTTATTCCACTTAAAGGATTAAATTCTGTTGGTTCCTTGATTCACAGATATTACCGCAAAGAACTCCAACTACCAAATCCACCTTCCTTATCTTATAAAGATTTACGAGAGAGAGGTTTGCAGGTGATATACAATTTATGTCAACCGTATTTTACATTAGTACTTCCACCACTAAACGATTCTCTCTTTGAAGTAAATAGTAAAAAGGGATGGAATGTTATTCTTAGACTTCCAGGAAAACTTTTTAATCTTGAAACATCAAAACACGTGGAATATGTATATATTGGGCGTGGAAAGCATGAGGGACGCCGAGAAGTTTTGTTCCAATTTTATAATTCAATTTACGGTGATGCAAAAGAAGTTGTTGAGCAAGTTTTGTTGAATGCCTTTAAAAACGATAGTTCTCCACATCTAGAAGTTGAAACTGCCATTAGTAACGTAAACCATGGGACAGAAGGAAAAACAAAAACACCAACATTAACATCAACATCAGCATTAACGTCAGTACCTACAGGGGTGATGACTTGTGGGAAAGATGCTTCAATGTATGGTGAATTGATGAGTGTTATTGGTAATGCGCTTCAATCGCATGTAGGATACGATGGAGTAGTTGAGTGTCGTTTTAGTTTTATTACTGGTATTAATTGTCGGTATATTCGTCAGCCATTGTGTGATGGGGAATGGGTAGATCTTTTTAACGTTCCTTTGCGATCAACCTTATGGTTGCCTCTTCATCTTCTTCATGAACTCATGGCCTGCGCTCGCCGACTTCTTTCTGAGACAGTGCTGCGTGATTTGCTACTGCGTGCTGCAGCGGAGTGGCCTTCACTTTTTCTTGATACTAACAGAAATGAACGTCTCTTCTGTACTACATTTCTTCGGCGATATTTGGGTCTCTATATTTATGAGGAGAATGATATAGACCCCCGCGCGGAGGTACCTGGAACCATATACTTGGTAGAGTCTAAACGATATTTCAGTGGTGGAAATGTGGAGGCCTCACTACTTTTATTGCAGACACCATTACCGCCACATACATCAACGTTTAAAAAAAGTCTTGCCGTGGAAAAGGGTACGAATTCATTCTTTGCAGAGTTGGGCTTGTGGAGTAATGTGGCACAGCATCTGGGACATTTATTGGAGGGAGCACAGAAAGATAGTCCTCACCAACAGCAACAAAAAGATGTTGACATGGCTGTTTTTTGTTTTCTCTCACGACCAGCAACAGATTGAGGAGCGTTAGGCTGGTGGGGTATGGTGAGGAGGGGGAAAAAAAGAAAAGAGAAAATACGATCTATTTCTTATCGGTATGTGTTTTCCTTTTTTATGCCATGTCATTTTTTTTTCTTTTTTTTTTTTGTTCTTACAATCAATCATTATTCTCTTTTTCTTTTAAAGAGATAATCGGTTGTAAATTTTTTCTTTTTCTTTTGTGAGAGACAGTTTTTTTTTTTTCCTTCCTTTCCCTTCTTTTTTTTATTTTATAATTATATGCTTCTGCAGAGCGTTCAATTAAGATGTTAACAGAGGGAGAACTGGAAGAGTTGGCACTTGTTGAACTAGATGAGAATTTCTTGGAAACCAATCTACGCAACGGTAGTAAAGATAAGGCGTTGGATGTAGAATTGAGTCAACGTCTAGTACAAAGTGTATGTGATGAATTTGTTAGTACATTTCTTGGTGATGATGGTGTGGCTACACTACACCAGTTGTTGCAGGAGTGTGATGCCTCACTTGCAGACATTGAACACGTTCTTCGTCGCTTTATTGATAACTTAGTACGCATTCAACAAGATATTGGTGATGTGCGTGAACGTCTTAAACATGTTCGTGTGCAACTTCACAATAGACGGTTAGTAGAGAGTTTAGTTAAACTTGTTGTTTCGCGTATTGTGGTGCCGCCAGATGTTGTACGTGTTATTGTGCATGGTAGTGAGGAACAGTTAGGCACGCAGTTTAGATTAAGTACACAACAGTTATTTTTACTATTACAGTACCGCAAAGAGGTTGGTGTTCCTCTTGGTCCTAATGGGGCACGTGTGTCACTTATATCATGTCCTTTCTATGCGGAACAGAGAGAGGTACTTGATCGACTTGCGGTGCACACTTGTGTAAAAGTACAACGGTTTCTCGTACGCAAGTTAGTTTCACTGGAAGTGCCAAACACAAATGTATGGATACAACAGGAACATGTACTAAAACCACAGACGTTCTATGTACATTTTTTACACTCCGTCGCACCCCTTCTCTCTCCAACACCATATTATTATCATCATTATCATGAACTAGAACGGAATAGTAATATGGAAGATGAATCTCCAGAATGGCTACCTTACCGAATTACGAAAGCATTATATGATGAGTTTCGCTTTAAGTATTGTCGTATTATGTCACGACTATATCATGTTCGTATACGACACTATGTGATGACATTACATGCATTAGAAAAAGCCACACAAACGGTACCAACAGGATCTGCACAGGTATACATATTGCCTTTACTTACAGACCTACAAGATACAATAGTAGAACAAAATTTTGAATTAGGTGAACGAGGGGATATTCTGGATTCTGTGTTTTCACCGCCCCTTGTACCAGCTGTAGAAATGGCAAAGCGACGTACACACTTTTACGAAGAGACATTTCGTTCATTAAATTGTCTCCTATGTGATGTTGTGACACATGAATTTCTTTTTACTTTTATGTTTTTTGATGGAGATATGTCTGTTTTCGTTGATGTTTTTAAACCTACTATTCAGTTTATAATTGACTACGTAGCAGAAGTTTTACTTGGTCAAGGTGATGGTACAGTATTACGATTTATTCGAGAAGAGTATCACTACGCCTCCGTTAATACAAATTGTCGCTACGATTGTTACGGTCTATTGCTGCTGATTCGTATTTGTCATGACTTTCGTTCATGCATGAGAGATGCGAGAAGGTTGAGTTGTTTGGAGGGATTCTATGACTCTTTGCTGCTTCTTCTTTGGCCGTTATTTCAGCGTACATTTGAACGACAAATGCTTGCACTACGATCCGCTGATGTGGCGAGTCTTGCACGTATGGCGTTACGCAGAGGAAAAGGCAGTACATCTGGTACTAATAGTAATAGTAATAGTAATAACAAATATGCATGGGTGTCATATGTGCATCCGCTTAGTAAACGCTATGCAGCCTTTACTACTGCTCTTGTAACCATAATTCGTGCATCTGATGTTATCATAGAATCAGGTAATAACCGAAGATCATCATCGTCATCATCGATGAATGGAACCATGAAAACAGCAACAAAAATAGTAACCCCAATGGAAAGGGAAACAGAAGCAAAAAAGAATAGCGATACCACTACTACTATTATTACTGGTACTAATAATAATAATAATAATAGTACTACTACTGGCAATATTGTTAATGATGGTGATGTATTGGATTTTGCTGAACTCCATCGTGTGGCAGTGCGTATGGTGGAGGACGAACTTGCGAGTGATGCAGCGGGTAGTGCTTCCCGTTTTGCTGTTCTCATTGGTAATCTTTCGTTTATGCGTGTGGAGATTGTCCGATTGCTGCAGGAAATGGGCCGACACCTAGCCTCACATGATGTGAAGCATCCTGAAATGCAACACCTCCACGGAATTGCGTTTCTACTAAACAACATTTATTGGATTTTATCTGTGTGGCGCACGTCTACTCTTCATGCAGCTTCTGTAACTACTACTACTACTACTACTACTACTAATACTAATACTACTTCAGGTTCTTTGACGGGTGAGAGAGATGTTGGTGTGGATGGCGCTGCTGCTATTGCGCTATTTGGTGATGACTACGTTGCCATGCAGGAGTTGCAGCGAACGCATCGTGCTGAGTTTGTTGAATCTCTTGTGTGCATTTACTTTCCCTCTGTGTATCACATTGTACAACACGATGAACTGGCGGAGCAGAACCCGACGGAGGTGCTTGCGGTGGCTGATACATTCACGCGTGAATGGAAGCCTGAGTTAGACGACATGTGTGCTGCGGTATGTTCAATGTTGTGTGATGTCACACACGAAAGAGAAATTCTTGCGCAGGTGTGTATGGAGGTACTGCTGTGTAATACGCGTTTTCACGCTTGTGTATCGCGGGCGGTGGAGGCTTCTGCGGGTGTAGCAGAGGATGCGAGACGTCCTCTTCGATCATTTATTGTGACTAATCAGCAGATGTTGCAACACATGAGGACACTCGCAACGATGGTGGAAGATGAGGATGAGAACGGGGAAGATGTGAAGGTGTGATGTTGAAATATATATATATATATATATATATATATATATATACACATCAGATAATCTGAAATGTATTATAATGTGCTTTCTTCCTCCTCTTCTTTCGTTGCTTTTACTGTGGGGCTTTACAGAGAAAAGACGGTGAGTATGTGTTTGAAGTTGTTTTGTTTTTCTCTTTTTTTAAGTGTTCCTTCTCTCTTGTTTTTGTCCACTCGTTGCTTTTCTCTATCGTGTTTTGCTGCGATGGTGCATGTCTGTATAAATATGAATATTTTATTCCTTTTTTTTTTCCTTGTGTTTTCAATGCATGGCGGTATTCATACATTTGCTTATTGTTGTTGTTTTTTCTTGCTTATTTATCCTGTTAGTGTAATATATGGTATTCTCTTTCGAGTTATTGTGTTTCTTTTTTCTGCTTTTCTTTTCTCTGTTTTAGTGATTTATTCCAATTACTCTCTGAATATTTCACTGGTTGTAGTCATAGGGAGTACACATATTTACATACACTCTCCTCCTTTCTCATATATTTATATTTATTTGGTGGAGAAACTGTTCCTTCTGTATTCCCACTCCTTAGTATAATAATAATTATTATTATTCTGTTAGGACGGTGTGTATGGATCGTGTGTGGGCATTGCAGTCCCAATGGGTTGATCTTCCACAACCACGCAAAATGAAGGCTCTTCTTCTTTTTGTTGCCGCCTGTTACGCTATTGCCCTTTTCCTTCTTATTATATTTGCATTCGGCAGCACTACAACCGCCCGCAGAACACCAGAGGCGGCAGTCATCTTCACAGAGGCAACTCCAGGCGGTATAGCAGCTCTGCGATACTTGTCGTTGCGACGAGATGTTAATATCGCCGCAGTTGTACTCACCGTCAATGCGTGGAATGTTAATGTGAATGCCGCACACGATAACATTCGTGCCTTCTTTGCAGCAATGCGGGAGGAGGGAATACTGCGGTATAATGTGCCAGTGTACTATGGAAATAGTCTGGCACAAGTAAACGCACACTTCCTAGATGATATAGCATTTACGACAGACACCGATCCCTCCACTGGAAAGGCACAGAATAATACCAGTTCTTGTACTTACCGACGTGTTCTTAGTCCCGATGCGTTAATGGACGCGGATCGTCTCTTTGGTGGAGCAGAGTTACTTGATACCATACGTATTAACGCTCCCACTTCAACTTCCTCAAAAGGTAAAAATAAGCAAAATAGTAATATCAGTCAATTAGAGTTCTTTGATGAACCCTTGTCGCGGTATTTGGCGCAGAACATGGTAACGTTTCTGGTGTTGGGCCCAGCAACTGATGCGGCGTGGTTTTTGCAGAAACACAAAGAACATAGAAATCATGTGCGTTCTATTTTTTTCGCGGCTGGTGCTATTAAATCCGATACGGATTTACGTTTTTTGTACCCACCAAATTGTCGTGCGGAACAACACGCTTTCTTCGATCCACATGCAGCAAATTATATTTTAAGTGGTGCCCATAGTATTCCTGTAGAGATGTTACCGTTAGATGCCACACCGCAATGGCCAAAGAACTTTTACAATTCTTTTATCACGGCACGTGCATCTGTATCATCATCATCATCCTCTAAAGTCCCAGTTTCGGCTCAAGTGGTGGCACGGGCTATTGAAGGATACAACAGAAGACTGCGAACAGATGGACCGCTGCCTGTTGCGGTGACAGCAGCAGCTTACTTTTCGGATATCTATGTACGTGATAAGGCAACTGTAGCAGAGTTACCCCTTTTAGTTGCAAACGGCGTTGCCATGGCTACGGATGGTATGATTGGGACACCTAGTAAAACAAAGAAGAACGGAGTTTTTAAAGTGAAGGTTATTTTGCACTTGCAGGAAGCAACCTTCTGGAAACGTTTTGAAGCAGTGGATGGTTTAGCGAAATGACAAGGGTAGTTGTTTTTTCTTCTTTTTGTTAGTCCACTCAATGTTTTTTTTTCTCGTTTGGTATAGGCTGTATTATTTTTACCTCCCTTTTTTGTTCGTTACATAGTCTCTTATTTTTGTTTGCTTGTTGCCGTACATATATATATATATCTTCTCTTTTTGATTCTTTTTGGTTTACTGTAGTATATTAATTAATATATATATATATATAAAGGGGACAGCAATAATAGCCACGAAAGGGCCCAGACGCTGTCGTAAGGATAAAGTAAAGAAAAGAAAAAAGAGAAGTGGAGCCTCTCAAATTTTCTTCTTGTATCTGTCTTTTATTTTTCTCTCTATCCCGGTGAGGGAGAAAGAAACACGTGAGCGATTGGGTTTAACACCTTGATCTCGTTTTCACACGCATAGACATACACACACATTCGTAGAAGTCTTATTTGACAACTACACAATTAGACACATACGTAGATAGAAAGGTTAAGAAAGAAATAGGAGTCTATAGATTCTTAAGTTTTTTTAAAACTTATTCTCTCTTAATTTCTTTCTTTCCTTCTTTTACTTTGTACTTGTGTCTCTGTGCCTCTGTCTGTATCTGTCTGTGTTTTCATCACGGGTAGAAGAGGACTTTACACAAAATAGAAACGAGATTGCTGCAGGGGAGAGAGATATATTCAGGTTTTTTTCTTCTTTTGGAGGGAGAAACTATTTTTGAGAAAACTACAGCACTCATATACACGGTCAGAAGAAAATTTCTTTGATCGCAATTGACTCTCAGGAATAAAAGGAGCTAGATACAATGAACAATAACAACAATAACAGCACACTTCAAGCGCTTGACATCAATGTTCAGCGGTATGCCAAGTCTGAACTCCTTGCGCTTCCACTACCCCGACTACTACGTGGTTCCATGTGTGGCCAACAACAACAACAGCAAGAGGAGCAAGAAGAGCAGCGTCAGCAACAGCGGTATCTTGGGTTTAGCGACGCATTTCTGCGTGCGACATCTCCGTTAAATTACGGTGAGGTTCGATCGGAGTTGGTGCATGTACTTCTCCAGCTTGAGCTCACGCATGGCGCTGGCAGTTATGGCGGCACCGGGGCCTCTGCGGAGGAGAAGCGGCGGGTGTTGGAGGCGGCGCTCTCGCGGCTGCTGCTGGCGGCGTCGGAGTCGACTCGGCGACTTCTCGCGGGGGTCGTGGGCGGCGGGCCGTTGAGTCTCCGCGCCGCGGGGGTTCTCCGCCAGCGCCGCCGTCAACTGACGGCCGGCCTCGGGGGGGCCGCGGGCCTCCAGACGGCCGCCCGACTGGCGCTGCTGCTCGGCGAGACCGCAGAGATCCCGCAGTGGCTGCGGCGGCACTGCACAGAGACGACAGCGGCTACGCAGCAGCAGGTGGAGGATTTACTCTTTTTGCACGCCACAGACAGTGTCGCGCTGTGCCACGCCGTACTGCAGATGCAGATGCCACAGGAAATGGAAACCCCGTTTGATTCACACTACTACAATGACGTGGTGGATGATCTTATTGCGATGGGGGATGAGGAGCCGCAGCTTGGATTGATGCAGGGCATACAACGAGATATCACCCCACAGGTACGCGAACTTCACACAGAGTGGATGTTGCAGGTAGCTATGGCATCTAATGTGAAACTAGAGACTTTCTTTCTCGCCATAGCGATTTTGGATCGGTACCTCTTAAGAGTGTATGTCCAGAGGGATCAACTTCAACTTGTGGGATGTGCCGCATTACTACTAGCCTCAAAACAGGAAGAAATTTTTCCCATTTCACTTCGTAGCCTTGTTCGCTATGGCGCTGACCGTTTTACTCTTGAGGCACTTGTATCTGCCGAATGCCAACTTTTCTCGTTCCTTGGCTTCGATGTGGTGTTGCCTACACTCAGTGCGGTAGGATTAGGTCTTTTACTCTTACAGGAACCTACCCCTAGTGAAAAACAAAAGTGCTTTCTTCTCTATACTCTAGCCACACTTACTATTCGTACATACTACCGACAATTCAAACTCTCATCTTTAGCTGCTGCCGCCGTATACTTGAGTCGTTTCTGTTTTAATATTCCTTCAGGGAGACCAAGTGAAGAGGTGCGTACCTTATTACCAATTGTCACAGCTGCACTCTGTCGCAATCCTGCAATGGGTCCTGGAGGAGTATATGACATATTTGGCAGAAGTATCTTTCATGAGGTGAGTCGTATTAGGTTACCAGATATTTAGTTATATATGTGTATGTGTAGATCACGTAAATTCTACCATGGAAAGAATACCATAAGCACAAACACAAAATATTCTTTTTATGTATTTATGTGTTCATGTGGCTTATTTGTAACTCTCTGCGGGAGAATGACTCACAAGTTGAACTCCTTATATGCATGTGAATGTACCCTTATTGTTCTTATTATTATATCTCTATATGATGATGAACATTCACGCATATTCATGTGAAATGCAATTTTTTGTCTTATGTCTCTATGCATTTGTGTTGCAACTTTCAGTCATTTTTTTTCCCCCATATGCTTACTCAATTTAGACATGTCTGTGTCTTTTTATGCTTCTTTTCTGCGGTTTGTGGTCGTATCGCCTGATTTCGATGCTGTTACACATAGAGCTCCTTTTTTTTTCTACACGGTCAGAGTCGCATTGCGCTCACTCCCACTCTTATTTTCTTTCTGTCAACGGTTTGGGCTTTTTTTTTCTTATCTTTCTTTCTGTGATGGTATGTGCGCGCTGTGTGGTTTTATTTTTGTTTCTTTTTTTTTTTTCGTTGTTGTTTTTTCATAGAACCAAATATAAGCATATACTCGCATACATTTACATTACACGCTTTTCTACACACATACACTCGCTTTGGGCATGTACTGGTACTGAGAGAAGTGTCAGCACAACATAAAAGTAAAAAATGGACTAGTTCTTTACCAAACCATACATATATTTATATATTTAAAAAAAAGATGGATAAATACATAATTTCACTTTCCTTTTTGTTTTCTGAGGGTTTGGTATATTTACTTGTGAAAGAAGTAAATGAATATCAAACTTGCATGTGACTCTTTTTTGTAAGCAGGTGTATGTATATGTGTGTTTCTGTGTTTTTTCAGTATGTGTATGTGTATGTGTATGCCGATTAGATAAACACAATGACACGCGTGCGCAGAATTATGGTAACTTTTTTTGTTTCTGTTGGTTCCTTCATTTATTTCTTCCCCGTGATTCTTTTTTTTTGTTTTTGTATTTAATTTTTGTGTGTTTTATCCAGGTTATTTCGGGTGGGTATATGCTAAGATGTATGTGGTACGCCGTTCGTGGCGCTGCAAGCCGAGTCATATAACTTTTTGATTTCAAATATCTTGCATTGGTGAAAGACAACAAGAGATCTGTGAACGCAAAAAAAAAAAAACATAATATTAACTTTATCATTATCATCAACGTCTAGAAAGCAATTGTTATGTGGTAATTAAATTTTTTTATCTATTTTAAGCCACTAATAAGTAAAAAGAAAAAACAAAGGTCAGTTAATATGTGTTGTTTTTTTGATTATTTATTTGCGGCTACAGAAGTGCGTTGATGGTTGCACATTATATTATTTCCTTTTTATATATGTATGAGTTTTTGTATGCTTCACGAATATTATCTTTATTTTTCCTACTTCCTCGTTTGACACATCTACCTCTACATATTGTGAAGATTTGTTTGATATATAGATATTAAATAAAAGAAAGGAAAATATAGGCTTAGCCAAGAAGGTGAAGGATACGTATATACGTCCAAATAAAAAAAAATATTCTTTTAAGAATATAGTTTTATCTATAGAAAAGAGAGAAACTATAGAACATAAGGCAGCTTCAAGCTTATCTATCTATCTATTTAACGAGTCTGTGAAAATCAATCATATATATATATATATATATATATATATATATCTAGTGTTGTGTGAACATCTAAAAAATGTCTGAAGCTGTTGTTATTGATGGTAAGGCATTAGCTGAAGTCATTCGCGATGAAATCAAGGAAGAGATTTCATTACTGAGATCTAAATATGGTGATGTTCGTCCAGGTCTCTCTGCTGTAATGTGTGGTGAACGGAAAGATTCTCAGACGTATGTACGGTTGAAGCGCAAGGCGGCGGAAGAATGCGGTTTTGCAACATTTAATGTGGCACTTCCTGAGGACACCACACAAGAACAACTTGAATCGGTACTGAATACACTCAATGCCAATCCTGATGTACACGGTATCATTGTGCAACTACCACTCCCCTCACATATTGATGAAGCTGCCGCCATTGGAGTAATTGCACCGGAGAAGGACGCTGATGCCCTTCTTCCCATCAATGTTGGACTTCTACACATTAAGGGATGCGAACCGCCATTCCTGCCGTGCACGCCTGCTGCTGTGATTGAGATACTTAAACGCAATGGTGTGACTATGGCTGGAAAGCGGGCGGTAGTGCTTGGTCGCAGTAATATTGTAGGTGCTCCTGTGGCTGCGCTATTGCTAAAGCAGAATGCCACCGTCACAGTGGTGCACGCGTCAACTCCGCTTGAAGACGTGGAAGATATTGTGAAAGCCTCCGACATTGTTGTCGCGGCTGTGGGAAAGCCTGACTTTGTGCAGGGCGAGTGGATTAAACCAGGCGCTGCTGTAATTGATGTTGGCACTACACCCGTGGATGATCCAAATACCAAATCGGGATACAGACTGGCGGGAGATGTATGTTTCAACACCGCACGGCAGCGGGCGGCCCTTATCACACCCGTTCCTGGAGGAGTTGGGCCTATGACTATCACCATGTTGCTAAAGAACGCTCTCATAAGCTTTAAGCGGAAGCTGGAACATGCAGAAGTAAGCAAGAAGTGATTGTAAACTGAAGAAGAATGAAGGGAAACGAGTGAATCCTAAAGGGTATGGGGGAAAGAATGAAAGTGAAAAAAAATAATAATAGATGCATATCTATCTATGGCGAGGGAGAGAGAAATAGAGATGGGAAAAAAAAAGAACAAGGTGACGGGTAACCCTCGATGTTATTTCTTTCGTTTTTCTCTTTAAATTCTTGTTTTTTTTTTTGTTCTAAAGAAGAGAGAGTTGGGAGTGAGGTAGCATTCACAAGTAAAAGAAGTCTTTCCATACACAAATATTAGTTTTTGAAGCATACTGGGAGAATTTAGAATTTAAGGGTGTCATGCTTAGAGGACATTCGTTTTTGACTGATATTGAAATCAATGATTTTGCCTTTTAACTATTTTCTTCATTATGTGTAACATTTCTCTTTGAGGAACATTTCTTATACAGGGTTTTGTTTTAATTTCTGGACCAATGCACAGAGGTACATATTTATATGTATATTTCTATACATTTATGTATCACTAGGTGTGTGTGCGTGTACGTGTTTGGTATGGTAGTCTGGATATTCTTCGGAATCCTTGTAGAAAAAGTCTGTGTTCTTTTTTTTTTTACTTTATATATTGTTGCCCAGTTATCCACTATTTCCCTCCTTTTTTCTCTTTCGTTATTTCTCCTTCCTTCATTCTTTTATCATTACTACCAGCTGAAGTCAAAGCCAATAGTAACCCACGTGTCCTTTCTCACTTTTATTTTCTAGCTTCCATTTCTATTACTCTTTCTGTTTGTTTATACATTCATGTCTTTCTCTCTCCCTCTCCCGGCGGGCGGAGTGGGCGGTCCGGATGCGTTTGAGCGGCTGGGGGCTTTACAGGCGGAATTGGCAAAAGTCGAAAGTCGGCTGCGGGCCCTTCGCCCCGGTGGCGATCCCGAACCCACTGAAGAGGCCGATCCCGCCGTTCCACACATGCTCTCCGTTGAGTTGTGTCAATTGGCAGGCGTCGGTGATACCGTGGGCGTGCGTATTCTTCTTAACTGCGGGGCTAACACCGATAGCAGGGATTATAACGAACGTACACCATTGCATATAGCCAGTAGTAAGGGATATGTGCAGATGGTGAAACTGCTTCTCGATTTTGGTGCAGATACCACGCTTACAGATAAGGATGATAAGACAGCATTGAATTTAGCAGAAGAGGGAGGATACGATGAGGTAGTACAACTATTACTAGCACATGCTGATCCACAAAAAATTGTTTGTGTATGTGGTAAACCAGTAGAACCTCCTAAATACAGTCCTCTCGTACCATCACATCCAGACTTTTCTCAGATACCACAACCAATGATGGGGAATCTTATTGTAATTATGGTTGGTCTCCCAGGTCGTGGTAAAACCTATATCGCACGACAGATTAAGCGATATTTTCAATGGAACGGGTTAAAAAGTAAAATTTTTACTCATGCTGAGTATAGAAAAAAATTTTCATGTGATGAATATACTACTGGATATGAAATTACTCCAGAAATGGAATGCCGTATTGCTAGTGTTATAGCGCATGACGTAACTCAATTTGTTGCAGAAGACGATAGTGTAGCAATATTAGATGGTACCAATTGTACATCCACACGTAGAATGGCTTTAATGAGTAGTATTAATAATACTGGTCTCATTCGTCCAACTCGTGTAGTATTTGTTGAAGTAATAAATAATGACACGACAAAGGTACTTCAAAATGTGAATCACATAAAAGAAATGTTTCCTGATGCGGAAGAAAATTTTGTTGAAAAGTACTATGAACGTATAAGACAACAAGGGCTTATTTATAAGACTCTTAGCCCAGAAACAGATAGTGATCTCACTTATATTCGTATTGAAGATCAGATTACATATTCACTTAATAATATTTCTGGGTGGATGCCATCAAGACTTGCATACATGTTACATAATTTAAGTCATTCTCCTGGAAATTTATATCTTACACGTGCAGGAGAATATGTTGATTTTGTTTCTGGTCGTATTGGTGGGAATTCTCAGCTAACAGAGCGTGGCAAAGCCTATAGCGAAGCATTATTTGAATACTTTCAAAAGGAATTAGGGATGAATTCATTTACTGTAATGAGTAGTTGTGCTCTTCGTTGCACAGAAACGGTACACTACTTTGAAGAACAGAGTGTACTTCAGCATGGTATTAGTCCTACTAAAACCGAGAGTATTGCTGAACCTAATGGTTCTGGTGATACTGCTGCTACTAGTGAAGAAGATAAAACAGTTGGATTAAAACTTAACTGCCATGTGGCATATTTTCCTACTTTAGATGACATTAACCACGGTGACTGTAGTGGACAATTGTTATCTGATGTTCGAAAGACAATGCCAGGTACTTTGCGTCTAATGCAGGCAGATCCATATCACACCGCATGGCCTAATGGCGAATGTATGCATCAAGTATTTAACGCACGTCTGGAGCCACACATTCATGACATTCAGGCTAGTACACAACCTGTGCTTGTAGTTTCACACCTTCACTTACTTCAGGGTCTTTACTCTTATTTTGTGTCTGAAAATGGTGAATTTGTGGCACCGCAGAACGCATATGAAATTGATATTCCATTTGAATCTGTTATTAAGATACGATTGGTGGGAGTAAATCGCGTAGCGGAAGTGATTAACCTTTCAAAGGAGGTAGAGCGTATTATGTTGCACCGCACTGGGAAAGTTACCTCAGCACCACAGATGGCAGGCACGGAAGTTTTTCGAAAGTTCTTTAAGAGGTAAAGTCTATCTTCTTTGATGTTGCATTTTAAGTTTTTATTTTTTATTTTTTCTTGTACTGGGGCATCAACAACGTCAAGGAGAAGGAAAAAAAAAGAAGAAATGGAAGAAAGAAAAAGGAACGAATAGAAAAGTGTAAAACACCACAGAATCAAAAAAAAAAAAAAAAAAAACGAAAATGAAAATAATAAGAGTGAATTAAAGGATAAAATATCCTTTTTTGTTGTTGTTATTTCCTACTGCGGATTCTCTTTTTTTTCTTACACTGTACTATAAGAGAAGAAATCTTTTGGATTTTCGGAAGGTATTGATAAGACACAGTGTGTACCATGAAAGCGTGTTCCCTTTCTTTGCGGTGCAGAGATATATATGTGTGGAGTCGTGCTTTCTTTTTTTCTTTTAAACAAAGGACTGTTGCATTTTCATTCATTCCCTCTTTTTTTTTTCTGAAATCATTGGTACTGCTCTCTTTTCTTATCTTTTTATTTTTGCTCCTGCTGTTGTTGTGTTGATTTCATTTATTTGGTGTATGTTTTTTTCTTCCTTCATTTATTTTCTAATACAATTCATTTGATAAATACACACATACTAAAAGTAAACATATAAGGGTTAAGGAAATAGAAAAAAAAAGGGGTGGGTGTGGCAAGAATAGATTTAAAGGATTTTCAAATGTCAGTAAAAACAAAGATAGATGTGTTCCCGTTTGAGGGTTACTTACTGCAAGATCCATCTGTAGTCAGTGTTATGCAGGCGGTAGTGCGTGGAAACAAAGGAGGCGGCAGCAGCGGCACTAATGATGGTAGTGGCACTGCAAATAAAAGACGTGATGGTGGTGGTAATAACAATACCAAAATAGTAGAACGACGACTTCGTACACCATTTGAAAAACTTATGAGTCTTAAAGCTCGTTGCCGTGAAGAGCAATGTGTACATTCTGTTGAGGGCGTTCTGCTTGTTCACATTCATGATCACCCGCATGTATTGTTGTTACGATATAACACCACAAAGTCATCTAGCCAACAGCAACAACAGCGTGTTCTGCCAGCGACGAATACAAATAACGTGGCTGTGTTTCGTCTCCCTGGTGGCCGTTGTAGAAAAGGTGAGCCGGAGGATATGTGTTTATTACGTAAGCTCGGTAGAGACTTATTAAATGAGGCGAAACGTCCACCATCGTCTATGCGCACAGCGGAGACGGAGCATCCAGAGACAATTGTAGAAGTTGGCAATACACACAGTGGAGCCACAGCCGTTGTCTCATCATCGTCATTTCGTGTGGGTGAAGCATTAGCACGATGGTACAGACCGCACTTTGATCCATTTATGTATCCCTACATTCCCGCCCATGTGGCAGAGAGTGATGTGAAGGAGGTGCGAACAGTGTTTCTAGTGCATATGCCCCCGCAGATGATGCTTACGGTTCCCCACCGGGATGTACAACTCGTTGCCGCTCCATTGTTTGACTTGTACGATAATACGGCGAAGTATGGTCCACTTATTGCATCCATTCCAACACTACTCTCACGGGTAAACATTAACTACTGCAAGTAAATGGAGAGAGATAAAGAGGAATGATGGTGTGGTGGGGGAATTATAATCACAGAAACACAGGTGAGGAGCAGGATTCACAAATTATGGAATTCTATAGTGATTCTCTTCTTCATATATTCATTATTATTTTTTTTGTTCCTACCAAGTAGTTATTTTCTTTCTATTTATTGTTTTTTTTTGATTTTAGTTATCTTTCCCTCTATACGATATTCTCCCGTACTTTTTTCCCCTGATTTCTTGAATATGTAAAGAAGTTTATATAGATCCACAAATTACAAATACAGGGAGAGGAAAAAGAGAGGCAATTCGTTTTTTTTTGTAGTTGTGTATAACATTATCGAAAGAACAAAAGTTAAACGGAAGAAAAAAAAAAACACAGATTGGAGTGAATCTGTGTCATACACGCAGAGTAAAGCTGTTGGTGAGTAGAGATTAAACGATAATAAAAGAACCATCACAATGGGACAGAAACCAACGTTAAATGCCACTCTGCAGCAATGTGTGTATGGCCGCGATAAAGAGGGTCTTGCACAAATTTTCCGAGATCATGAGTCCGATATAAACTCTTCTGTCCTCGATGAAAAGATTTACTGTCAGCTCATTCTACAACAGTGGGATTCTGATACTGTATCGAAATTTGCCAAACTCGCCAATGATGATCAATTAGCTGTACTTATGGCAACAGCAGTTCTCCAAAGTCATGTGGTGCCTTTAGCACCTCTATTTGGGTTAATGCGAGATCGTGAACGCACAATAGAGAGACATCAATTACAATATTTGTTTCTTACTCTGTGTGAACGAGAGAATGTTGATGGAGTTCGAGCTTTTATCAAATATAAATGCTATGATCCCTCTGATTGTCGTCCTATTCGTGCGGTCGTGCGTGCACAGCTGAACAAATCTAGGGTGAATGAAGAGTTGCTTGAGATGGTATTGTCAGCTCACCCACAACAAATAGATAATGTTCAATATGTCCGCACAAAATTCCTTTCTGAGGCCAAAAATGATGAGGTTCGGAAAATTATTGATGGGCATTTGTTTAATTACGTACCGTAATTTTATATGATCATCTTTATGAGGGGATACATTTATTATTGCTGCAAGTTTTTTTTTTGCTTGAGTTTTTTTTTTTAACCCTTCCTCTTGCTCTTTTTTTTTTTCATTGTTATCCTTGTCTTTTTCTTGAGTTGCTTCTATTTTTTTCTCCTTTTCTGGCATTTTGATATATATATATATATATATATATATATATATATAATTTTTTTTTCTTTCCTCTCTCGACTGTTGTTTTAATAATGTTTAGTTTAAAAGATCGGACTGAAGAGAAATATGAGACGCTCTTCTCTTCTGAGTTCCCTACGCATAAGGCCTTTTCTTTTAGCTCCTGCACGATCAACACCAACGTCATCTGAACTCTCATCGTCATTATCATCTTCATCATCAAAAGCAACAAGAACGACAAATAGTTCACCTTTCGCACTACCGTTAGAGCGACAAATTAAAGGAGGACTCAGTGCAAACTGGCGGGAGCAGGTAAAACGATCTGGTTCTATTCTCAATGATATTTCCCCTGCGCTGCCGGATAACAGTCGTACAGAAGAACAACGTCGTCGTGTTGCTGGTTGGCAGCCTGTGGTGAAATTACTAGGTGATCAAAAACTTCGTGTGGCTATTGTTGGACGTATGAATAGTGGTAAATCTTCCTTATTTAATTTACTAAGTGAAGATCCAACAATGCCTGGGCGAAAAAATGTAGTTCGTGACTTCAACGGTATAACACGTGACTCTGTTGAGGGACATGCACAGTTGGAGGGAATGCACTTTACAATTATTGATACTCCCGGTATGGTGAATGGGCGATTGGTGGAAGAGGCATTTCGAACAGTGGAAACTGCAGATGCCACAATTTTTCTGACAGCTGTTGATGAAGACATTTTACCAGAAGAGCGAGATCTAATTGAGTATTTACATTTAAAACGTATGCCAGTATTGTTATTGGTGAATAAAATGGATCTTGTTCCACTAGACGAGGAAGACACTGTGTTGCAGCGTTATAACGAACTTGGACTTGGAAATGCTATTCCATTCTCTGCAAGACGTAAGTCAGGACTTGAAATGCTTGCAGCTGTGCTAGAACCATTATATCATATTCACACGATGCACAAGATTGAGAATGACTGGGATATTGAAGATTTAGCAATGCACGGTGATGAAGCTGCAATGGAAGAAGTGCGAGACCGTAACTGTACTGATCGATTTATTCGGGTGGCGATTGTTGGCCGAACAAACTGTGGTAAATCAAGTTTAATTAATCGACTAGTGGGATTCGAACGTAATCGGGCAGTGGATGAAACAAACACTACTCGTGACCCGGTGGAGTTACCATGTATGTATAAGGGACGTAAACTAAAACTTATCGATACTGCAGGTTTAGCAAGACATCGTTATCGGGCGGAACGTGATTTTATTGGTCGAATTCATGAACTTTCAGTAAATGAAATCCGTTACGCTCATGTAGTCATAGTTGTATTCGATGCCACAGAAGGACATCCAAATAAGTACGATATGGCAGTCTTACATTCCGTTGCTGCAGAAGGTCGTCCTTTTCTACTCTGTGCAAACAAGTGGGATGCGGTGTTGGATCAAAGTGCCACTGCAGAGGCGATTGATTTTAAAATAAAACGACAAGTTCGAGAAATTAAATACAGTAACGCCGTTGTAGTTTCCGCTCACACAGGATTGAATCTCACACTATTAATGGATCAAGCTTTATTATTATATGATACATGGAATAAACGTGTATGTCGTGCTGAACTCACTCGTCTTTGGCGCAAAATGGAAAAGTCTGTTATTATTCCATATCATGTGGCTCGTATAGGTCGTATCACGCAAGTAAACACACGTCCACCGACTTTCCTTCTGCAATTACAAACAAAGAATGATGCCAATACACTTCCCAAGGCACTGCAGGAGATGGTGAAAAATACATTGGTGGAGGAATTTGATTTTAGTGGAGTTCCTATTCGTCTTATTCAAGAAGTCAAGGACTCTAATCCAGACTATATTTAATATTCTCATACATAAATGCATACAAACATACGTGTATCCATGTAAAAAAGGCGGATAAATAGAAGAAGAAGAAAAAAAAGGGAAAGAGAAAGAGATATTTGAGGGTACTAGGTAAATGAAAAGGATACCACTTTTTATCTCTTTCTTCTTTTCTTGTTCTTTGTTCTTTTGTTTTGCTTCCATTATTTTCTTAATATTATCTTTATTATTCTTGTTGAACGTGTTTCTATCACAGAGAAGAAGTCTGGTACTCGATCAGCGGGGATGTTGTGTGCAGACTAATAAGACAGTAGTCACACTTTAAATACTTTTATAGTATGCCCAGAAAATTTAAAGAAATCTGTTTTTTTCTTTATATATACGTATTACTATCGTTCTTGTTTTTGTTTTTATTAAAGGGTGATTTCGTTTTTTCATCTCTGCTGTTATTATTATTATTCTTGTGAAGCTCAAGGAAAGGCTGAATAGCGCATAGGCATGGTAAAGAGACAACGATCGAGTTCCCGCCGGAGTGCGGGGGACACGGACTCCAACAGCAGCAGGAGTAATAGTAGAAGTAATGGCAAAAAGAACAACAATCACAACCACAATAGTAATAATAACAACAACCATAACGTTTATGGTACTTCTAGTCGGGAGGGATCTGTACATGCTGCTGCAAGCAAAGAATCGTTAGGAGTATTTTTATGGAATGAAGTTGGTGTAATGCCCTACACCTGTTTGTTAAAATATCTGCACTATACCTGTGGTTGCCTCGCCATTGAGCGTGTGAAACATTCTAAACGGCATTTAATAGATAATTTACACACACGTATAATGACCTTTTGGAATAGAGAAATCTCCTCTGTTAATGCAGCAAAACAGCAAGAGCTTAATGATGTCTTTCATCCACACATGAATGCCATGATTGAGCGTTTATCATCCTTAGCTGCGAGTGATATGAAAGCAGGAGAACTCTGTCGTGCATTTTTGCAAATGCTTGAGGTATTTGGTTTTCCTGAAGAAGATAATGTAGAAGAGGCACAGCTGCTCACAAATGTACGTAAAGCTGCTGAGTTGCATGCATATTCATATCACAAACGTACATCCCATCACTTAAGTGTTCTACCACGATATGAGGGTGATAGACGTACAGAGGAGCAACACCGTCTGCCGCGGGCCGGTCGTGTGGTGCACTTTCCCTCTCCACACCCACACCCGGATGTAAACACTAGTATTCAACTGATTGAGCCAAAGAAGCGACGACCACCACTAGATGAAAATCGCATCTTTTCACATCCAAAGAAAGCAACTTCATCAGGAATGGAAGATTTTCTCGTGGATGAGGAACTGCAATATCGTGCTCTCGTGGTTCTCGGACGGCATCTTGACTCATTTGGTTCTCTTCAACACCTCTCACCGTTTCTTCGTTTTATGTTGTGGAATATTCTTGATAGAGATGAGGAACTATTTGATAAACTTAGCATAAACTATTCCTTAGCTGGTGATAAGGAAACCCAACAAAAACATCAACAACAAGAAAAATTAGATTCTTTACGACGTCGAGTAGCAGAAAAGCGTGCAGCTTTTGATGCTACTCGTACAGTTGCTCGGGAGTCTGCAGTACGTATTGGATGGTGGGCAGTAAGTGCGCATTGGCGTGATCAAGTGTTGCGTGTATTGGAAGATGGTGAAGATGCAGATTGGTATTTATTGCGAGATTCTGCAAAAACTGGTTCACATGCTATTTTTCCAAACTATGCAGTTACTTCTGTTATTAAAGATACTGTTTTAAAGGCACTAAGACGTGTGCGTGATGGTTATGTGGACTGTGGAGTGGAAGACACATCTGAATGTTATGATGTCATTACACATGTACTGTTTCCATTATTAGAGGGCACCACACCCTCTATACCTGATTCATTTCTTAGCGATGATGCATCAGATGAAAGTGATTCTAGACAAAGAAAAGAAAAACAAAAGGAACAAAAACAACAAGAGTATCAACAGCTTAGAAGACGTGTTAGAAATCTTATGAAAATAGGAGAATCATCTCAACAATCTATAGAAGAAATTGCAAGAAGTACACGTTGGAATCTTGACTGTGTTCCTTTATTACCACAAGATGGAACAACATGTGCGTTTCTTTCAGATATGTTTGTGTGGCCATTGCAATGTTTAGCGTCACTCTTAGAACAGATGGCTATGGCGCGTTACTCAGGAGATGGTCTGAAAAAGTTTGTTGCTGCTTTTATTCAATCTAATTGGAATGATGAGGAATCTGTTCTTGAGTTTCTTATACGACGTGAACCAACAAATATCTCAATCGCCTCATTTGTTGGGTTTCCACGCCTTGTGCGGGATGTATATACATCGGCACATTGGCTACGTAATGATAAGTACTTTAGTGTGGTAGTAGAGTGCCGCAGTCAAGGTTGTGCTATGACTACTAGTACTGTGGCATCTAACTATCTACAATGGCGAACTCTCTCTTCACTACTTGGTGAACTTGATTACAGTGATGATGTCCTTGCACTTACTGTGCGCGGGGCGACACCAAACGCGACGGCGGAAGGTAAACTATGGAGTGTTGCTGAATTGCAATCTATGCCCAGAACATGTGTGGAGGGTGTGGCTCTTATGTTAGCACCTGATACAGATCCTCTTTGCTTTTCTGCTTCAATTGCCATAGCTGCTGATACTTCTAATGGTGAGGATGCTGTAGCCTCCGATAAGGAGAAGAGGGAGGATAAGAAGGAAGAAAACGAACGTTAAAAGGCATTTTTTTTCTTTTCTTTTTCAAGATTGTGTGTATGTTTTCTTTCTTCTGACATCTTTTTTTTTTTTTTTTACATGCGCTAAGTATCTGTTTCTCACTCAGTTATAATCTCCATTGTTCTCTTATTCGGATGTAAATCGAATTATTTCTGACTTTTTTTTGTGCTTGTTTGTGTTTTTCATATATTTTACTATCTTTTTTTTTTTCCTCTTTGAATTAGTTTTTTCCTATTGTTTTTCTTTTTTTTTCTTTTTTGTTTGAGGACAATTGGGATGGAAACCCATATGGTTTCCTTGGCTTCCCTGGAAGAAGTTGCTACAAAAGCAGAGACTCTTCGGTCATTTCTTCGCGGTGCCTTTCTTGATGATGCACCTCGACTTGAAGTAACTATATTTAACTATCTCAGAGAAGTTTTAAATAGTTGGTTAGAACCTTTGTTATTATCATCATCATCTGAATGTTCATCACAGTCACTAGGTGGTCTTCGTAATATCATTGAACAGTATTACCTACAAGAAATCTTTGCCGCACTCCTCTTTCTAGCAGATGAGACGTTTATGCAAAGTGGTTCTGTTTCTATTGCAGAAATACCAAAATTAAAAAATTCATCTGTACAGGATTCGGCCTATTATGTGGACTTTCACACAAAACAGTATTGTGGGGAAATGCTGCTTTATCTTTGTTTTTCTCGTATTTGCCGAACACATCATGTTGTACGGGCGCTTTATCCACTTCTCCTATCTAATAATGGAGATGATGGAGTTTCACAGAATCATGTCAGTGAGGGTCTCTTTACATCGCCTCGATTTTTCAAGAAGAAGAAAATTATTTCTAACCTCCTTAATGGAGTTGTTCTTGGACTATCCGATGGTGTTAGTGCAGTAGTTCGCGTGTTGTTACTTGATGATCGTGTAAAAGATGATATGACAGCTGATGCTGCTAAACATATTGCACATCTTTTCGTTACCCCCTTGCGCAGTGCATGGATTTTACAAGAGTCTTTAGTTGTAAAATACTGTGAAAATTTTTCAATAGTAGATCAAGTTCGTCTACTTTCTGAACAATTAGTGAATCTTACTGTATTTCACGCAGAAACTCCCGAAAATAAAGATAATAAAGAAGAGTTAAAACAACAGATGCCTCTCTTTTTGCAAAAACAACAGAATTTGAAGAATACATCTCTTTTGAAACCAGAGACATTAGAAGAGCGACTTCACATATGTGTGGCAACTATTATTAATACTGCTGTACATCTATATCCTCATAGTGAAGGAAAAAATTGTTTTGATCGTAGCTATAAATACTTTTCGCTATATAATAAATATTTGTTAACTCCTTCTTTTCGAGCGCTTTCGTTACAATCAGTTACTTTGGGTTGTGAAAATGATGAAGTATTGCTTGCACTTCGTCGTTTTGCTGCTCTTGCGAATGGTTCAACTCTTGGACCATCAACAAGAGGTTTATTACTCACATTAGCCCCCATATCGCCTGGTTTATTACAACTGATAGAATTTGGTGATACTATCCCTACGCCACATCGTGATATTTTACATCGTATTTTAGACTCACTATGGAAGATGGAAATTCAATTTGAAGAAATGGCGTACATATTTATTCGAGGGGCTTTTGTAACTGTTCGTGGATCCTTTACGATAGACCGAGTTCAATTAGCCATGTCGGTAAACTTCAGCCAAGTGTCTTCAAGTGTAAGTCGTCTGCGTGGATTACAACGTCTTATCTTGCATGAAAGAACACCAACTGATTTTATCTGTAAAGTACTTGAGGCAGGAGCTAGAGAATGTCAACAACGGGCAGCCTCTTCATTATCGGTTGGTATACAGAAAAAAGAAAAGTTAAATACATTTCTTTTCACGGCAGAAGAGCTAGAGTCTGAAGATGTGAACAAGGATGAGGATCTCATGTTGGTACGGATGATTGAGGAAATGTGCATTGGAATGAATGCAGATATTTTGTTTGGTACAAGAGTTACACTTGATCGTGTGTGTGATGTGCTTTCTACAGTGGCGACCATTAGTCCTGTTTGTTGGAAATGGGTAATGCTATTATTGCCTCGAATTCTCGGAGTAGATGTTATTCATTCAATCTTTTCTCAGTATTCAACTACTGCGGAGTCTTGCAAACCAGCACGAGCATTGCTTATGCGGTTAAAACGGCTGGAAGGTATTATTGCTGCTATCAGTGATGAGGATTTCGTATCAGAGTCTTCTATGATTCTTAGAAATGCTGTGGCAGCTGTTCAGCAATATGATACTGTGATGAGTGAGGAAGAAATTAAAGAAGTAAGGGATGCAACTAAGGCTCGATGTTTCAAAATAGCACGATCTATTGAGGAAAGCCTCAACGCTAAATCTACTTCAACACTTGTAGTACATCTTCTTGCTCTAGCACAGATTGCGGAAGAGAATGCCTGGAATATGAGTAAGTCATTATCTGAGATATCAAATAAGGACAGTAATAGTAAAGCGGATAATAATAATAATAGTAATAATAATACGGAAAACAATAATACCATAAAGTCTATACAGAAAATGATGTGGTTACTTGCTCGTGTACTAGCTGAAGTAGATGACGCATGTGCGGCAGTGAATGCTTGCAAAACGATTGTGTGGTGGTCTCTCGCGCGGAAGGAATCATTAGATTCTTCTTTTATTGGAGAACTTATTATAAACTTACTTAATCTTGACGAAAGTAATCCATTGTCATTTCGATCAGTGATTCCTTCAGAGACAGTAGGAGTAAGAACAACAACAACGGCAGCAGCACTGTTACCACAACAAGTAAGCCGTCTAAAAGTGCGTCTGTTGGATGTTTTACTTGGACTGTCTGACTACGATGCAGAAGGACGTACATTACGAAATATTGATGATTATTGTAAAAAGACGAGACGATGTAGTTTGTATGATATTCTTATTGAATTATGCAAACCGCAAGTTAGTGATATAGTACAGGTGGCAACCATGCACTTTCTTGGTCATTATGTTGTAGCCACATATCCCCGTGTCTCACTTTCTTCTACATGTGTACTCTGTGTGGATGTATTTCGTCATACACCGCATGAGATGGCAAAGGCTGCGTGTGCCTCAATGTTATCAAATATTGTAATTTCATTTGAGTCGATGGGAGTTATCGCAACTTTGAGTGATGTGGATGTGACATTGTTGCACAATATGGCAGAAGCGTTTCGGAGTTACCGCTGTGCTGCAATAAGTGAAGGGATTCATGAAGAAGTGATTCACCAACATGGAGATTGTATCCGAGATGTGCTGCAGCGAGAATCGCTTGTGGTGCGTGAGATTTAATGCTATTATTTATGTTCAGTTCAGTAAAATTCTTTTTATGGTGATTTATATTTCTCTACTTGTGTGTGTGTTTGCTTGTTTGTTTGATGTTGATGGTTTTTGGTGGGAGGGGGAGGAGAAGCGAATAAAGTGCAAGTCCCTGTATCTATTGAATGCGTAGGTAAGCGGTGTGTATTTTCGTGTTTAAAAGTAATGAATAAAAGAAGGGGGAGGAAAAAGGAAAGAACCCCTTTCCTTTCCTTTCTTTTCCTTTCATATCAAACCAGTGGAATATATATATATATACAATAGAAAATTACTGGGTTACAATGTTCATGGTATCTGTGTGAATTTGTAAAGGAATACAAATTTCTCTCATGTTTAAATATCATATCCTTTTTTTGTTTGTTTGTTTCGCTCTCTTAGAGTGTTGAGGCTATAGGAGTAGGTAAAAGAAAAAAGGGAGAATAATCAAAGACAAAGGTAACCTTTCTATATTTAGTTATATACACACAAATTAGTAACAAAAAAAGGGGGAAGAGTTGGAAGAAGAAAACAAAGCAGAAGTTGTTATCTTCACTTTTTTCCTATTTTCTATAGTTTTCGCGATTTTGTTTTTCTGCATTTATTAGTATCTTTATTCGCTTCACCTAAGTCTGTGTATTATAGCGTATGAGCAATCAAACACCGGTGAAGCCGCACCCACTGAAGGACCGTTGGTTCGTCACATACTTCCGACAAGTTCGACGTAAGCAGAAAGGCAAAGACTTTGAAGAACAACAGAAACCAACGGAACTAGATTGGGTTTCAACAGGTGAGGAATTGTACGCCACTATTAATTGTTTTCCTCCTTTTGAGTTATGGCCATCAGATGAAAATTTGGTATTTGCACGCAATAATGTGGATCCATACTATGAGAACTTCCCAGATGGCACTCGTGTTTGTGTGTTTACGCGAACAAAACCGCAGGGCGATCAGGCCATCTCACTTGTACTCGCTGCTGTAATGGGCGAACACCTGCGGACCGTCACGGAGGGCGAATGTATCGCAGATGTGGTGCGGATTGCACATAAACCGGGAAGTGTCTATCCAGAGTCTCTTCGTGTGGAGGTTTGGCTGCGCAAGAGTGACTACAGTGAGAATGTACTTCAATACCTCACAGATTTATTTAAGCAAACACCAGGCATTAAAGTTACCAGTCGTCCTATAAGCAATGAGACAACCGGGGACCAAATGTGAGAAATCACTTGAGCTTTAGGTTTTTTTTTATGTGTGTGGAATTGCACACAGTGTACAAATTTGCGAGACATACTTTTGTGCAATGGAGAGGGGAGAAGAAAATGATGCGGTGGCACCAACTGTGGGTGGATGTGGTGCAAGAGTGAAATGTGAGGGGAGGGTTTTCTTCTTTTTTCTTGTTTAATCGACGGCTGGTTCTATACATGCATACACCTCGGTGGAAAAGAAAGAGAATAAAGGAAGATAGATGAGAAGAGAAGATAAAAGAAGAAGGAATGACTTTTAAATAAAGGTATTATATATCCCATATAGTCACCTGAGATGACTTTCTCTCTCTATATATATAGAGAGAGAGAAAAGGAAGCTTACAGTACAACTCGCTTTAGATAATACAAGAGATCTCACCTTGGGTTTAAAAAACAAAAAAAAAAAAAGAAATGAAATGCAAAGAAAAAAGGCGATAATTACGAGAAATTCATTTTTTGTTTTCTTGTTCTTCTTTTTTGTTCTCTTTATGGTAATTAGGATTAGAGAAATATCATCATCATTTTTTTTATTTTTTTCATTTTTTTCCTTCTATTTACTCTCTTTTGATCTTGTTTCTATAGAATGTAAAGCAGCAACCCCTTTCAATGGTAGGCTCCGAAAATGAAGGGATAACGAATGCAGAACTTTGCTTTCCATTAAATGAACGTTCATTTCTTCTTCTTATTCAAAAGTATAATGAAGAGGCGGCAGCAGCCCGTGCAATCGCATTGAGAAGGAATGAAGATGCATCAAGAAATAACAATGCAGATTTGGCATTAGCGGCACAATACATGGAGGATCTCGCCAGGGATACAACACGTCTGTACAAGAAACTGCAGGAAGGAGGTGGGGTGAAAGATAATGTTTTGTGGACAGAAGAGGATGTGAATACACTACGCATGTTGGGATTTGATGTACGTCATATTAGGAATTCCATACCGGGGAATGTGCATGAATACACATCGAACTTACACTCCTACACACAGAGACTTCATACACCCAATCTTGACGCTCTTCTATCGGTAGAACAGAAAATTCAGCAGTTACAGGAAAAAGTAGATATGTTAACTACAGAAAATCTTTCATTGCGACGTAGAGTTTCTAAAAAAATTGGTAAAGTATCAACTGTACAAAATTCTATTTTTAATACCTCGGATTCTTTTGCAGCACTTACAGAAGCTTTCAATGGATTAAAAGATGCTTACTATAACAAACGTCATAAAGATTCTCTTGTTCAAAGAATGCGAGAAAAATTTGCCTCGGCACTCCATGATATTCGTGCGGAGGATCGAAGACTTCGTGCTGCTGGTGTTAAGCAATCGGAGTATCCATACACTGTTATTGAAGATGCTTTTCGTATCGTACAAAGTATAGATGCTTGTCGACGAGTGCGTTACTGTTTTGGGAATAATAATTCTAATATCGTAGAAGAACTTGTAGATACTGCTGTAATACAACTTCTTAACTATCTTGATTTCCCTTTTCCTATACATATACGTCGACTTGGTCCCGGTGGTGAATATTTTATTGATCAACATGTTAAAATAAAGTTAGTTGATGGTCAACTTCTCGTGAGACCGAAGTTATTAACAATTCAGCATTTAACTTCTTCAGATGAAATGAGTCGAACTCGGTATGAGCATCTGGCAAAGTATCTTATTCATCTCTATTCTCCTGCCATGGATTTAGAAGAAGTAGCAGGAAAAGATGATATGGAAACAAGAGAAGAAAGAGAAAAAGAAAAACCTAATACGAGCAATAGTTGTGATGCTCGTGGTAGTGACGTACAATTTGGAGATCGTATCGCTTCTCTCCGGCAACAGCGGCGAGATCTAAAGCGCACTTTAAAGTCTCGTTACGGACAGTTACAACAACATCAGCAACAACTGGAATCGAGTCTTTCTTCATCCCAGGATGTTTCTCAGTTGGATCACATTGCTCTAAGCCATCAGCTACAATCATTGTATTCGGAAGAGAATCCCACTACGGCGATACGTTCTCCATCCAGTAGAGAGGATAGAGTTGCCCATACATTTCTAATGTTGGAAACTAATGGAAAGGTTCCTGATCTTTCTACACTTTCTGAGTCTGAATTACGCAGACTCAAACGTGTGGCACTGGGGCGGCAGATGCGTACGTTACAAGGTCTTAGTGGTGTTGTTTCACCCCGTTTACAAAGTCATTCCTTGTGAAGAGTTTCTTTTTTTTTGTTTGTCTGCCTTTTTTTTTATCATTCATTTACTTGTTTTTTACTCATTTACGTGAATCGTTTGATTCTATGATTTTCTATGAATAATACGTTTTTGAATCACATTTCGATCAATTTTTTTCTCCTTTTGTATGCTCTTCTAATATATATATATATATATATAATTGATGATGATATGAAATTAGTTATTTATAGTAAAGGGGTATTATTTATCACATGTCATTTCCTAATGCCATTGTCACATGGCAGTGTCCATTACGTCCTTCACCGGTGGTAGAAGTACTACAAAGTTGTCAAAATCTTCTTGACTACCTCTGTGATGTCTCTTCTGCAGAATTTATGCGACGTCCACCGAGTCCTAATCGGAAATTATTTATTTTGTTTCCTGGTAATCCTGGAGTAGTTCATTTTTATGAGCGTTTTGTACAACTCATGTCAATGCGACGGGTTGATGTTCTCGTAATGGGTTATGCTGGACACAGTTTTATTGATCAGAATTATGGCGGAATATTTGATTTACAGGACCAAGTAGATGCTGCAGAACAGTTTTTGATAACTGTATTAACGGGTCCTACTATAAAGTGGTACGGTAACCATATTTATATTGGGGGTCATAGTATTGGTGCTTTTGTCGCAATGCAAATGGTTGCACGTTTTCCATGTATTAAGCGATGTTTTTCTTTATGTGGTGCTCTTTCAAATTTAGGAAAGAGTCCAAATGGTGAGCGAATGTTCTTTCTTGGTGGCAACATAATTATTTACAAGATAGCTACATACGTTGTAATGCTTTTATTACTTATGCCCAAAATATTTTTTTCGCTCTTTATTAGTTGGAATGCCCCGGAGATGGAACCATCTCTACAACAAATGGTGGCAACACACTTAAACCGATACGCACTTTTGAACTCACTCGCCATGTGCCGTCAGGAGTTTCATCAAGTGCGGAATCTCGATAAAGCTCTTTTGAAGTCTGTTCAAAAACGTATGGTATTTTACTATGTTGCGAATGATAAATGGGTTCCACTAGATTACGCCTATGAAGTAAAAGAGACATGTGAAGGAAATGCTGGTTTCGTAGTGGAAGAGGACTCCAAGGTTCCTCATTCCTGGTGTCTTGCACATAATGAAGCAGTCATAGAAAATGGTATAATGCCTTTTATTTAGAAGCGCTAGCTGGTAGTGTATTTAGGATGGTTTTTGCATATGAGCTCAGTATATATGTATTTTTTTTTTGCATTTCTTTGTTTTCTTTCCAATTATGTGCATGCTTGAATTTTGGTGCTTGTTAACACGGATGGGCGTCTGTCTCTGTTTGTTGCGACAAAAGAGTAACAGAGAACAGCAAAAATGATAAAGGTAAAATAACCGAAAGTAAATTAAATCACAAAAGAAAAACAATAAAATTACAATAAAATAAAATGGTAACATCCAAAATCAATCAATCAATCAATATATATATATATAGAATATATATATATATATATATATATATATTTGTTCTTATCTTTTTTTTTCTCCTCCACTCTCTGTGACTGTCACTGTACGCTGCAGTTGACAGTTAGCTGGGTTTAGTCTCTCTTCCTCTCTTTCAAAAAAAAAAAAATGCAGGATAATGCCAACTCTCCGCATGTCATTGGGGAGCCCACCCTTGAGGGACTTGCTAATTATATTAAGCGCAACAACGTAACGAAGATTCTTGTTATGGTTGGTGCGGGAATAAGCGTGGCTGCCGGTATTCCTGACTTCCGCTCTCCGAAGAGTGGAATCTATGCAAATCTTGATAAGTACAATCTAAGTTCACCAACAGATGCTTTTTCGCTACCGCTTTTACGCGAGCGACCTGAAGTTTTCTACAGTATAGTACGTGAATTGGACCTGTGGCCTGGACACTTTTGGCCAACTGCAGTCCATTACTTTATTAAACTTCTCGCAGATGAGGGACGACTGCTGTTATGTTGTACGCAGAATATTGATGGTCTTGAGCGAGTGTGCGGTATTCCAGAATCACTATTGGTAGAGGCTCATGGATCCTTTTCATCAGCCTCTTGTATGGAATGTCACACTGAGTATGATATTGTTGCAGCAAGTCGTGAGGCGAGAGAAGGCAAGGTGCCACATTGTGTAAAGTGTGGTGGAGTCGTAAAACCCGATGTTGTTTTTTTTGGAGAGGGACTTCCTGATGCATTTTTACACGCCTTGCATAGTGTGAATGAGACAGAATTGCTTCTTATAATGGGAACATCTCTTCAAGTAAATCCGTTTGCACAACTTGCATTCAGTGTCCGATCAGATGTTCCACGTGTACTCTTTAATCTTGAGCGGGTTGGCGGATCAATGTTTCGTTTTCCCAGCGATGTACCAAATCTATCGGATGGAAGTGTAGACGGAATCGAACGGAGTAACAGTGATCACTCCAAGAGTAGCAGTAGCAGCAGGAGTAGCTCCAGCGATGGTTACTCCCAATATGCACAATACAACACAAACTCCGAGAGAATTTGCCGCGATCTTTTTTTCCCTGGTGACTGTCAGATAACAGTGAGAAGTCTGGCAAAGGCGATGGGCCTCGGGGACTCTCTGGAGTCCATTATTCGTGAGGGTGAACAGAAGCGCAGTAGTTTACCTGAAGAATAAAAGAAAGAGAGAGAGAGAGAGGTGTGCTAACACACAAAGAAGGGGTGAAACGAAAATATATACGCCCCTCCTCAGGTATACGAATAATACACGAAAAATGGAAAAGGAAGAAAGATGAGAGAAGAGGGAAATGAAGAAAAAGAAACTGCTTTTAAAGAGAGAAACAAAGTAGTTCTTTACGGTTAATTCCCGGTGATTCTGTGGTGAGTTTCTGAGATTCGCTTATCATTTTTTTTTCTTACTCTTCGTTTTTTTTTTACTCTTCATTTTTTTTTTTACTCTTCATTTTTTTTTTACTTTTCTTTTCAATCCTTACAGGATGAAATTATCTCCAAGTTAAAATCCATACTGTTGCTGTTTTTTCTTTCTTTTTTCTTAGTGCATCATTTTTTGAGGCCAATTGAAAGTAAAGAAATTTAAAAGAAAGAAAAAAAGGTGGCCTGCTAAATTCTCCTTGAGGGGGAAGGGAAGGTATCTACAGACAGACGACTATAAGGAGAAAAAAGTTAAAAAAGAGAGAGTTAACTTAAAAAGGTTTAAGAATAGAACAGTGGATAGGATATTGAAACGAATAGAATGAAACATTTTACATCCTATTTACGTTTATTGAGGAAAAGATCCCGCCGAAGGTTGCTTCGACCTTTAATACTTTTCTTGACGTTTCTCATTTTGTATGGATTTTCAGGACTTTTTTCTTGGAGTTCTAAACCGAAAGAAGTTGTTGTCATCGAAACTGAAACTGAAACTGAAACTGCAAATGTCACCATGGTAAATGTTAGTAAGTTTCATAATACTCTGTTGTATGAAGAAGATAGTGAGTTATGGGGATTTACAGGTGGAATGGAAAGTCTTTTGGAGAAGGGAGTAGCATCAAAGTATTGGGGCCCTATGATGCGACGTAGTAATGAGGGAACCCTAGACGAGTGGACTGTCTCTAATATTACTTGTATACGACTCACAGAGTCAACAATAACAGCAGAAGAGATGAGACGTCGTTACATGCAACACAGAAAGGTAAGAGATACTACAGGATGTGATACACTTTCTGTTCCATTTAATCCCCGACGAGATAATCGTTGTATCCAGTTTATGACAAATGCCTCTAATTGGAAAGAACTAATTCCCATTTCACAGTCATTAGATCAACGGACTATTAAATTTGCTATCCTGTTTAAACCAGTTCATGTAGCTGATGGTGATTATATTGATGAACCTATAGAAACTATTATTAAGGTTCCCCAGCGTCCATTCCCATCTGAACCAGCTGGTGAGGTAGGAGCATTTCATGCAGATCGTATTATGCATATAAATCGTGTACCACCAACGGGATCAGCGTGTTTGCCATTACAAATGATTAAAAACTCTGTAACCAAGTATAAAGATAGTGTTAAAACAACGGAGACCTTCCTTCGCATGTCAGGCGTAAAAAATTATGAGGAATGGATAAAGAAAGACCTCTTTGATTTTGCTCATGAAGCTCGTACTATAGAACAATCTAACGATGGTGATTGTATTGGTGTCTCTATTCAGTTAAAAATATCTGATGTCGGTCATTTTTTAGCTAGTTCTATGCGAATACCATATGATTCTCATAGTGATACTTGGCACAGTTATTTTAACCTGAATATTGCTACAGAAGAAAGTATGGAAGAATTAACACGAGCGAAAAGTTACATTGGTGTACTTCACTTGGCCGAAATAAATATGTTTGACTACGTTATTGGAAATATGGATCGTTCACCAAATAAAAATAATTTTGTAGTTGGTGGGACCCATCTAGAGCCATCTTCTAACAAAAAATTTATGCTGCATCCCAATAATCCTACATTTATTTACCTTGATCATGGAATGTCTTTCTATCATAGACATCCACGTCGAAATCCACTTACAAAGTCAGTTGAAGCTTTTAAAAAAGGTTTACCCGATACATTTTGTTTTTTTCGCGGTCCTTTGCTGCGGCATATTCGTGAGCTAATGGAACCCTCAGGTGGAAAAAAGAGTGAAACAATTTTTTCGTTTAAGATGAAGCAAAGACTGCCTAAACGGGTCTACAGTATTATTGGATCAAATGGTTTGCGATACTGCTCAATACGTGGAAAGGAACTCTTGTCAGTGGCAGAGCGTTGTCTGGCAAATGAGCGAATACAACGCTATGTATTGTTTCCTTAATTTTTTTTTTTGTTATTCGTGGATTTTTTTTCTGTGATGTCCTTCTAAAACCTGTATGTATTGTGTACCACAGTTATTACTGTTTTTTTTTTCTTCTTGCACCATGGGCTGCATTTTTTTCCTGGGTTTCTGGTTGTCGTACAATTCAGTGTTTGTATTAACTCATATCGAAGTTAAAAAGAAAAATTGGCACTATATGTGATCCTTTCTTTTTGTTTTTCCCCTTATTATTATTATCATTATTATTATTATTATTATTATTATTATTATTATTATTATTATTATTATTATTATTATTATTTATTTATTTATTTTTTTTCTCTATGGGGTTATTTTATAACTGTATTTCTTTTTTTTTTTCTTCATGTTTTTCCCCCATTGTAAAGGGCTAAAGGAACGGGTAGGATGCGTCTATTACGGAAAGCCGTTAGACCAGATGGTAAAGTTGAAGTGAAAGTGTCCCTGAGCACAAGTGAAGATTTATGGCATTTGTACAACTTAGTGATTCATGGTGACCGTGTGCGAACAAAGACGAAGCGTAAAGTGGTGAAGGAGACATCCACTGGTACACAATCCGCTCAAGTGCATTTTATCACACTGGAACTAGAAGTGCGCCAAGTGGATTTTTCACCTGATGAACTTCGTCTTCATGGGGTTAATGTATCAGAGAATGACTATGTGAAGTTGGGTGCTCACCACACGTTATCCATACATACTTTTCCTCCACAGGATGTTACTATTATTAAAAGGGAGTGGGATGAAATTATAAGTACTCGTCTGAAGGAGGCTTGCGATAATGAATCTAAAGCTGATACGGCGGCTATTCTCATGGACAATGGGAAAGCTAATGTACTACTGGTAACACCCTCTTTCATGTATACCAAGGCAAAGATAGATGTAACTATCGCAAAAAAACATAAAAATGATGGAACGGCACGAGATAAGAGCATTCAACGATTTTTCAAACAGGTTATGGATGCTATCTGTGCACATGTGGATTTTGAAAAAATAAAATTGGTACTTATTTGCTCTCCTGCCCATATTCGGGAAGAGTTTAGGCAATATATGGAACGTGTTACAATCCAGGCGGAGACTGGTCCACTTCGAGTTATTCATAAGAATCTATCCAAAGTTGTTCTTGTAAAGGTAACAGATATTACAAATGATGCGCTACGCACTGCTTTTGCAGATCCCAGCGTTGCAACAAAAATGGACTCCACACGATGCAGTGCTGAGATTAAAGTTTGGCAGAATTTTCAAGACACAATGAATAATGACCCAGATCGCTGTGTATATACTCCACAGATTGTGTATCAAGCTGCAATGATGGGTGCTGTGGGTACACTTATGGTTAGTGATGCCCTATTTCGATCTAGTAGCCCTATTGAGCGACGTTTTTACTTATCTCTTGTTCAATTTGTGAAGCAGGGTGGAGGGAGGGTTAGTATTTTTTCTAGCAATCACGTAACGGGAGAACAGTTAACACAATTAGGTTCCATTGCCGCCATATTACTTTTCCCATGTCCTGATCTAGATGATGTGACCATAAAAGAGGATTTCATAAATGGTGAAGAAGTTGCTGCATTTGTACGTGAAAATGCACCTGCACGTGTTACTGTTTGACTTTACCAAGTACTTTGTGGAGACTATGGTGATGCGTTTCTCTGCTTCTTTCGTTAAGAAGGTGTAATTGCTCTTTTTTTTTTGTCTTTGTTATTCTTCATTATTTGTTTTTATTTATTTATTGTTGTTGACGGTGGTGGTGCTTTTTTTCTTCTATTACTTTTTGAGTGTTATTATGTCTTTTGAACTATTTGGAATCTTCTTTTATTTTTATTGTTTTTCTTTCTTTTATAATCTTCTTTTTGTTGTGGCGTTATTTATATCTATAGTAGGTGGGAAATCCAAGATGTGGCGGCGCACTTGGTGTGATCTCTTTAACGCTCCTACTGCGCTCCGTTTCTCTATAGTCGGACGGGCGTCACCTTTAACACCCCGCACGATGCGTTACTCGTGCAACTCTCTCTTTAGACGCCAACAGTTTCAACGAGAGCAAGTTGTTATGAATTTTCCATTGGGATCATTATGTATGGTACGGCGGTTTATTTTAGTTGAGACAAATGAGACACCGAACCCGGATTGTCTCCGGTTTTACTCGATGGATTTGTCATTCCTGAAACCTGGATTGTCAATGGACTTTCCAAACTCAGGACATGCTTACAAATCACCATTAGCGGAGATGCTTTTTGGAATCGCCGGAGTAGACGCATTGTACCTCGCTGATGAGTACATTACGGTGCGAAAGAATCCTATGGCAGATTGGGAAGAGCTATCAACACTGGTTAAGGAGTGCATTACACAGTTTGCAGAGAGTAAAATGAACATTCTTTCTGAAGAGGGGGAGGAACTTCTCACCGGTCATAACAATGACACGGAGCCGGAAGAGGATGATGATGAAGTAATTCTTGCCGTAAAGGAGCTACTGGCCACGCGTATTCGTCCCATGTTACAGGCAGACGGTGGAAATGTGCGTTATATAGATATGGATGATGGAACTGTATTTGTAATGTTAGAAGGAGCATGTAAATCATGTCCTTCCTCTGGTGTAACACTAAAAAATGGGATTGAACGTATGCTTATGCATTGGATCCCTGAGGTTGTAGAAGTGCAAGAATGCACGGAGGAAATGGCAGATGATATATTATCAGAGAAAGCTCTACGAAAGAAAATGCAGAAGGAGGGTGTTGAAATTACCGCGAAATAATAGCTATCATTCACTGCTCAAAAATGAAGGAATAAAAAATACATGAGTTTTAGTATATATATATATATATATATATATATATATATATATATATATATGAACAGTGGAAAGAGGAGTAAATGATGGGATAATGAGCGAGACGAATTATTGAGGTGGCTGTATTATTATTCTCAATGCTTTTTGCTGACAATGGATGGTATTTATGACGTGAAATTGTCTTTTTTCCAATTTTTGTTAAATATTAATAATAAATTCATTTATTTTGGTGTGCCTAATCTCCTTCTTTTTCCCATCTTTCATTCTTCCTGTATTTTACTTTGTGGGCTGTTTTCTTTTTTTTTTAATTTATTTTAGAGAGTTGCTACAGGTTCAAGTGATGCGTAGGTTGCAAGATGCTGTGCATCGTCGTATTGTAGTGCCATTTCAACAACTAAATGCTCGTAAGTTGACTATTTCTGCAACTGCTGGTATCCTCGGTGGTATCTTCCCGGTGCCGATGTTTACAAGTATTGTAACTCTTATATTTTGCAGAATGTTTCACTGCTGTGCTTTACAGATTGCATTAGCTACTGCAATTAATTTTCTCGTTACTCCACTTGAAGTACTTCTTATTGTTCCTTTTGCATGTGCCACAGCGGCTGTTATTGGAAGCGACACCTCAAAATTTACTGTGGCTTCCCTTTATCAATCTATGAATCTCGGATTCATTGATTTTTTCTTTGCATCTGCATCACTGCTTATTCATAGCTTTCTGTCTTGGTGTTTTTTCACCATTCCTGTTTTTTATATAGTCCGTGGCCTCTTATACGATGGATCCATTGGGAAGCATTCCTGAAATTGGCAATATACGGGGATAAGGGCAATGTGTGATGGTTTTCGAAATCCAGTTCATGTTTTATGATGTGTACATATATTTATTCCTTTTTTCTAGAGGACCTTTTGATATTACTGGTTTTCCTTTTCACTTTTCCACACTTTTTTTCTTTTTGCTTTTCTTTTAATTCTCCACTTCTTACATTGGTGTCTTCCTTTTGTTTATTTAAAATTGGAGTGTTTTCATTATTATTTTTTTTATTTGCAAATTCTTTCCTTCTTCTTTTTGTCTCCCTACCGTTACATTCAGCATACCACGGCCGAGATACAAACAATGCCCGCGAAGACTGTCCCTGCCCCAGAGTCCGCCATCAAGCGTGCCGCATTCAAGCAGCAGCAGACGGAGAACTTCAAGAAGGCCATTGACGCCAACAAGGCTGCCAAGACTGCTTTGAAGAAGCTGGCCTACACGCGTGGTCTCAAGTACTCCCGTGAGTACCGCTCTACCGAGAAGAAGCTGGTGCACCTCCGCCGTCTGGCCAAGGCTCAGGGTAACTACTACCTTGAGACAAAGCCAAAGGTGGCTGTGGTCACTCGTATTCGCGGTATCGCCAAGGTCGCGCCCAAGCAGCGCAAGATCCTGCAGCTTCTGCGTCTGCGCCAGATCTTCAACACTGTCTTTGTGCGCCTGAACAAGCCCATGGAGAACATGCTCCGTGCCGTTGAGCCCTACATTGCGTACGGTTACCCATCCCTTGGCACAGTGCGTGCCATGGTGTACAAGCGTGGCCACCTCAAGATCAATGGACAGCGTGTGAAGATCAACGACAACCAGATGATCAAGGACAAGTACAACAACGAGGATGTCGTGTGCGCTGAGGATGTTGTGAACCAGATCTACACTGGCGGCAAACACTTCCGCGAGGTGACAAACGGTCTGTGGCCCTTCAAGCTGGCCCCACCTGCCGGTGGCATGCGCCAGAAGCGTCGCCACTTTGTTGAGGGCGGTGACTACGGTAACCGCGACACCCTCATCAACCGCTTCCTCGCCCGCATGATTTAGGTATTTTCTGTGAATGTGCATTTTTGATTGAATTTTTGTTTGATTTTATTTTATTTTTTATACATAATACAAGATTTTCACTCTGTGAGTGTGTCTGTGTTGAAACGACTGTCACTCGTTTCACCGAAGAAATTTCTTTATGCTTGATGTTATGTGTAGATAATAGAAGCCAAAAATAAAAAATGAATTTTTTTCTGTACTTGTTTTTATTTCTAGAAGAAGATAGAGAACATGCCCGCGAAGACTGTCCCTGCCCCAGAGTCCGCCATCAAGCGTGCCGCATTCAAGCAGCAGCAGACGGAGAACTTCAAGAAGGCCATTGACGCCAACAAGGCTGCCAAGACTGCTTTGAAGAAGCTGGCCTACACGCGTGGTCTCAAGTACTCCCGTGAGTACCGCTCTACCGAGAAGAAGCTGGTGCACCTCCGCCGTCTGGCCAAGGCTCAGGGTAACTACTACCTTGAGACAAAGCCAAAGGTGGCTGTGGTCACTCGTATTCGCGGTATCGCCAAGGTCGCGCCCAAGCAGCGCAAGATCCTGCAGCTTCTGCGTCTGCGCCAGATCTTCAACACTGTCTTTGTGCGCCTGAACAAGCCCATGGAGAACATGCTCCGTGCCGTTGAGCCCTACATTGCGTACGGTTACCCATCCCTTGGCACAGTGCGTGCCATGGTGTACAAGCGTGGCCACCTCAAGATCAATGGACAGCGTGTGAAGATCAACGACAACCAGATGATCAAGGACAAGTACAACAACGAGGATGTCGTGTGCGCTGAGGATGTTGTGAACCAGATCTACACTGGCGGCAAACACTTCCGCGAGGTGACAAACGGTCTGTGGCCCTTCAAGCTGGCCCCACCTGCCGGTGGCATGCGCCAGAAGCGTCGCCACTTTGTTGAGGGCGGTGACTACGGTAACCGCGACACCCTCATCAACCGCTTCCTCGCCCGCATGATTTAAGTCGAGCAACCTCTACTTCTGTCGGATTGTTTTCTTCTTTTTTTTATATTTGATTTATTTCTTTTTGTTTTCTCTGTTTTAATTAAGACAGTTTTTTTGTGTCTTTGTATGTATTACTTTTTATTGGACTTTGTCTTCACTGGTTTATTATACTTCATTCTTGTATTCTTTTTTTTTTGTTTACTGTATATAGATGGTGAGTTTGATTTGGTTTTAAGATTAATGGGCCTAACTAGAGACTGAAGGTTTATTGCGATAAAAGGTTATTATTTGAAGTTTTACTAATGGTTTGAATTTCATTCAATTGGAATTGGCGTGGCGTGTTATCATTGACGGGAACATCACTCTGCTAAATCAGGTTAACTTTGCTCTGCTAGAGCTCTTTGAAGTTGTGTATAACGCGTACTAAGAACGGTGATGCTGATAACTTGGGTTATTACGTGCGCTACTGCATTTCCTATATGGTGGAATGTGTTGGAACAACTGAATGTTTTATTTTATTTTTTTATAAAAAACCATGAGATACTTTCCGATTTCACTTCTACTTGGTCTTGACTAAGGATTAGGGTGCTCCTCTTTGACATGAAAAGTGAATAACTGTGTGGGGGAATCTATTGGGCTTGAAAGATACTGTTATTGTGAGTGTCCCAAAAACTGAACGTTTACGTGAAGTGGTGTTCATTATTTCTCCCGGGTTTTTTTTTCCTTTTCTCTGCTTATTTTGTTTCTTAATATGAGGTCATTACTCATCCCCAAGTCATACAAAGTACTGTAAAGTCCTGATGGTCTACCTAAACCCTCATTGTGTAGGTCTGGACTCCTGTTGCTCTTCTCGTCTTTATGGAGTCTATAATATTACTTAATGATTCCAAACGCAGGTAATAATTGACAAGACATCTAATACCCAAATCACATTTGTTTTTTTTTAATCGTTTTCCACTCAGGAAAAATGTTTTTTATGGTTTTTCTTTTTTTTTTTTTAGTTCCCTTCTCGTGTCAATGATGTTATTTTCGTTTGTAAATTACACGCTGGTGATCTGTATTTTTTCTTTGCTCCCATTTTATTTCTCTCTGGCCTTAACGCTCCTTCCTTTTTTTTATTCTTTTAACCTCTTCTTTATTACATGGGAAAGAGCGCAACGACGTACATCTATTATTCCCAACTGCTTTACGAGAGAAGGATTAGGGTTGGTGTTTTTGCCTCAGTCACCTAAAGTAGTGTAAAAAATCGAAGGGAAAGGGATGCTACTAGGTAACGCTGCCTCCATTTTAGACTCTACAACGAGTGCTATACAGCAGCAGAATGAGAGACAGGATAGGTCAACTAAAATAGACGGTCATAAAAAGGAATCAAGTAAAGTGCGTTTGCGAGAAAAGTATGAAACTGTAAAGAGTCTGCGTTCTAACGAGGTTCAAGAGGCCCTTCTTCGCGAATGTGAGCTTTCTTCTATTATTATGGGATTGAAAAAACGAATAACGGAGTTAGAAACATCTTGTGAGTATGAACGTCAGGTACATAAACGAGAGTCTTTTTATGTTATCAAGGAGAATGAATGTCTCAAACAACAGATCTCTATGTCTGAAAAGATGCTGGAAGATGCCGGGGCCAAATATAACAGTGAAATGAAGGTTATGCAAATAAGATTATCTGTCATGGAGGACCGACTTATCAACGAGGAACGACGAGCCAAGGAAAGAGAAGCCGAGTACGAGCAGGTAACGAAAAACCTTTGTCATAGTCTCTTTCTTGCTCAAAAGGAGGTTGAGCGCTACGCCGAGGAAAACAAAGAGTTAGCTGCTGTGAAAGAATCATTGAAGGATGTAACAATGAGTTTATCAATGGCAAAGAAGGAATGTAGTCTATGGCAAGATGTATTGCGTCGTCGTGAAGTGTTTCTATTACTTGAGCAAGAAATTTTTGTAGGACTTCAATGTGCTTGGTCACCAATGTTTAATCGCCGGTGTTGCCAGCATAGCGAGGAGAGAGAACGTCAGTTATTGAAGAGGTATTCTGAACAGTTGGTTGATCGCATGAGCTCTGAATTATCCATGTACGATGAAATCAAGGTTTTGCTGCTAAACAATGCCAAAGCTTCACTGGAGAACATTTCTCTGAGTACAAAGCACTGTGCCAAGTCGCAGGAACTTTCTCGCTTAAGTGAACAACATGAAGCACTTTCTTTATTGTTCTCTCAGTCTATGCGTGATGTTGAGAAAACTCAAAGTGATCGTATTGAGTCAACAGCATGGTTAAAGGCCTTGGACGACGCTACACTTGGTTACGTTCTTCATCAACGTGATGGTGAAGTTGCCGACAAGTTACGCACATGGAAAGATGCGCTATTAGAGGCACACAAAATTCTTCGCGCACTATTAAAGCGGTATGAACCTTTCCAGAAGGGTGATGAGGTATTTGTTTCACGTGTGATTGAATGCCTATCATCCGCTCCACATGTAAAGGAACCCGTTAATGTATGGTTATCATAAATGGTATATATATATATATGCTTTTTTTTTTGATCTTATTGCTTTTAATTTTTGTACTTATACACTGGAAGTTTTTCTTTTTTTTTTAGTTTTGCATTCAACACCGTAAATATCACGATGATAAAAAAATGATACGGTGGTAACCAATAGAAATCAAGTGCGTCCATTATGCATCTCCTATTTATTTCTCTCACTCTTACCCTCACTTTTTTTTCTTGTACTTTAAAAGTGGCTTGCCGTTCCGTGGCCTCTGCTGTGGGATATGGATCGAGTGGGCAGCGAGACGGCGATGCGTGAATTACTGCGCGAGAAGAGTGACGAGTTTGGTGATGTGGCGGCTGCCCTCCGCTTCGTGCACGAACTTCTTCCGGAGATTCTCCAGCGTCCACCTCCTGACATCTTCCCAACACCCACACCAACACTTAATAACACTAGCAATGGTAGTAATAATAATACTAGTGGTGGAAGTAGTAGTAGTAGTAGTAATAATAATAATGGTAATATTACCAGTACAGGTTTCACTGGTCTCCGCCGTTGCCGTGGGATGTTGCAGGAGGTGGAGCCGGCCGTCTCGCTTTATCGTGCTTCTCCCACTGACTTCTTCGGCGTTCAACACACAGACGACGTGACGTTGCTGGAAGCCACACGTTATTATGTTATTCCGGTTCCAGGGAATGCACACTTTTACAATCAGCAGGACGGTGAAGCGGAAGATAGGGCCGCGACGTATCAGCAACAAGTTGAGGTGGAGATTGCTTCAATAGACCGTAAACGACGAGGTCGCTCACCGGAAGGACGCTTGTGTGATAATCCCAATCAACCACTTGAAAAACAAGACATTCCCATAGAGCGTGGTACAAGAATACGTCGTGAAGAGACATCATCCCATGAGGGTAATGAACATAATTTAGAGGTGGGTATACCACTATACCAGCAGCTAAACTTGCCACATCCACCACTTAGTACTACTCTTCACACTGCATGTATTGTTACTGTTATTCATCATAGTGGAAGTGAAAGAGAACAGCTTAAATTAAATGACGTAGTTGATTTTTTTGGTTTCGTAGAAGACAATTCGAATTCTTTCTGCATGCATAGTACTACTGAAATGGATGAATTTGAAAATTTTGGCACGTGGCATGCAGAGGTTCTTCCTCCTGCATTACTCTCCCGTATGATATGCATGTCCTGGCGGCATGTTTACAGTACCCCAGAACGTCCTATAGTTCCTCCTTATTTTGAGAACAAACGTCCTTTTGTGGTGCAGTATTTTTCTAACACAATTTGTCAAGGTGATGTTTTGCTAGCGGAGTATATTCTCCTGCATCTTTGTGCGCGTGTTATCACGCATGAAAGTGCCACTCCTATTGGAGATGTACCCCTTCGTGTAGAGGGAGATAGTATTAACCCAGAACAATGGTCCATGTGGATGCGAACTGTAGTACCTGTGGGTGAGGTATTGCTTGGTGAGAAGCAACTATTAAACTCTAAAATTCGCATCGCTCCGAAACAGGACCATAATGCCAATATTCTACGTACCGGTATGTTACAATTGGCTAATGGAACACATGTCACACTGGACTGTCACGCTATTTCAAAAGCAACTAATGCTGTACATGAGGGTATTTTTGCTGTTATGCACAGACAAGTACTACCACTGGAATATCCATATCAGACGCATGATTTACCTATTGATCTTAACTTTCTTGCGCTCTCTACAAATCCTGCGGAGAATGATGTTGGGTTTTTGCGCCTTGCTGTCTCTGTGCGATGGCAACCAGAGAATTTAATGGATGCGGCAACTACTTCTGCACTTAAGCCAGATGAAGTGCGAGAATATTTAGGTCAAGTGCGATGTGTATGCCGAAGATTTGACACTGGAGACGTATGCAATTCACGTCGTCTCGCAGACAGACTTGTTAGTTTCGCCGAACAAGAACCACGATGGAACAATCGTGATTCATTTATTCACAATAATTCCTTCTCCATGGCTGCTTCCCTGATGCGTGCCTGTGCAGCAAGTTTTGGGCGAGAGCTAATTAACGATAAAGATGTTGAACACGTTCTTTCTTTAGAAAGAAGACGTGTCGCTCGCACTGAGTAAACAAGAAAGATAACAAGAACGAAAAGAAAAGGATAAGGAGAGGTATACTAATGCAATATAGTTCTTATTACTCGAAATGGAGAGAGGGTGCAATCATTGCGCTGGATGCATTTCTTTCTCACTTGACTTTCTACTTTTTTTTTTTCCATCCTCGTGTGTGTGTGCGTGTGTATCTATATATTTAGGGTGCTTGTGTGAGTAATCATTTATGATGAGGGAAAAAAATTATTGTTTCTCTTCTTCGTTCTCTTGGACAGATATTTTTTTTGTCTTCTTGTTAAGGATCATTTCTTCGTTTCTGTAAATGGCTGTTGTTGAAGTCTCTCCATACAACTTCGTCCTCTCGCCAAATTCACCTTTATATGCGCAGATTAAAGAAGCTTACAGGTGGTATTCGGCAAAGTTTTCTCCTCGCGATATTCCTCGTTTTGCAGATGTTGGTAGTATTACGGAAAACCCACTGGTGATGCGTTCAATACGCGATTTCCTTGTGCAACGATACAAAAGTTTCCCACAACCTCCCACACATATTTTGGGATTTGATGCGCGTGGATTTCTTTTTGGACCTATGATTGCAGTTGAAATGGGAGTACCTTTTGTGCTTATGCGAAAAGCTAACAAAAATGCCGGTGTTCTCATTAGGAGTGAGCCGTACGAAAAAGAGTATAAGGAGAAGGAGCCAGAAGTCATGACCATTCGTCTTGGAAGTATTGATAAGAACTCACGTGTTGTTCTGGTGGACGATGTACTCGCGACTGGAGGAACTGCCCTTTCTGGTCTTCAGCTTGCTGAGGCAAGTGGCGCTACTGTTCTTGAAGTGGTTTCACTCCTTCGACTTTCATTTTTAAAGGGAGTGGAGTTGTCACATTCTTACCGCGATGGTCGATACAGTAGGATTCCATTTTTTTCATTCGTTGATGAGAATTCGCTAACGGATGCGAATTGTGGGGATCCGTCAAACTACACTGGTGAACGTGTGATAAGCTACAATGAGGCATTGAGTAAACTGTGATTGTGGATACATATATATATATATATATATATATATATATATATTTTTTTTCTTCCATTTGATCGAAGGTACAAGTGGAAAAAGATACCTTATAAAGTAAAAAAAAAGGCATATATTAAACAAATGCGAAGATAAAAAATAGGTTGAACCATCGATTTTTGTGTTTCTACTTTGAGTTTTTCTTGCGCGTCAAAAGAATGATATATATATATATATATATATATTACTATTATTATTACTATTATCATTATTATTATTATTGTTATTTTTATTTTTATTTTATTTTTATCCCTTTCTCTTTTTCGTATTTGACTCAGGTTAGTTGTGGTGGAGGTGGCGGTGATGATGTGAAATGGAATAAAAAAAAAAGAGGGAATTATATCTGGTCTTTTGAACATGTGGCTCGACATACCCAAGTAGTTACGGGGTTTGACTTGAAATCAAATGCGATCTCGCGCGCAGGTTCGAGCCCTGCTGTCGACGGTTTTCAAAACAATACCTGATATTAGGCAGATCTTCTTGTCATGGTCCTGGAGTTCAGTAAAGACCCGTACTATCGAGGGAGAAATCAACTGACAGGTTTTTCATAAAATCTGTATTAATGAGAATATGACTGTTTTGCTATTCTTGCTGCGACAGAAGTGTTGCAGTGTCAAAGTTTAATTAATATTGTCGATAACAAGTGATGGTTAAAGTTAACGAACGTTTCAGTGAAAAAAATAAAGAGGAACCCAGCGCTATTCGTCATGCAACATGGGTGAGAAAAAGGACCGTGACAAGGTTCAATGTGGAGTATAGCAGGAGTTCTAAATTCATCTTGGCCTCTCCTCCTTATCCATTCACGGCAGAAACTTCCACGATGGACAGAGGGGAACCCGCAATAACAAGAGACCTTCAGCTACTAGTAGGTCCGACGTGAAACCGTCAGTGTTTGTGTGAGTACATCAGGTCTCACATCGTCCATTTATGTTACAACACGAATATCAACCCATTTTGCAGAAGACGAATGAAAGAAAAAAAGACCTTCAAATGAATAGATTTTAATTTGTTCTTCCCTCTACAAAACGATAGTGGGCGTTTGTTCTGCGGTGATAAACCTGCAAATGCAATTTTTTTTTCTTTTAGGGTGGATCCCCCCAGTGGCCTTTGTTTCCTTTCCCCCATATATTTCCCCTTAAAATGGGAAAATAATAAAGATGGGATTTTTTAAAATACATTGTTGTGAATGGTTTGAGGTGTTCTACTATTTCTTGAAGTTGTTTTCCTTTATTATTTGTATTTCTTATTTTCTTTGACTGGTTTTTGGTACGGGTTAATGAAGGACATCCTTATGTTTTTCTCTGTTTTGTATTGGTGTTTAATTGAATTTTTTTTCCCTTTCTTTTCTTTTTCTGTATTTCTTTGGCGTGATAGACAGTTACAATGACATTTTCTCAATGTGCACCCAATCATTTTGTGCTTGATGAGTCCCATCCTCTATCAAGAGAGCTATATGCGAATGTTTTCAGCGAGATTGCGCCCTCGACTGAGCGAAATGTCACTCGTCTTTTTGACGTGAGCAGTGTAACGGAGAAACCCATATTATTTCGAAAAGTAATTCAATGTCTCGCGCAGCGCTACCGCTCTATGGATGAAGCCGGCCCTACACACGTTCTTGCTGTGGAGTCTCGTGGATACCTTATTGGCGCCCCGCTGGCGGTGGAACTTGGCCTTCCACTTGTACTTGTGCGAGAGACAAAGCGATTCCCATCCTCATTTGTCCGTGAAAGCCAGCGAATGAAGGTACTACCACCCTCTCAGTCGATCCGTCATGGCAGTATTGATAGCAACGCGCGTCTGTTAGTGGTGGATGACTTTGTTGGTGCTGGCCGCACGGTGATATCTGCGCTGCGCCTTGCCGATATCGTTGGGGCGAAGGTGGTGGAAGTGGCGGCGGTGTGCGACGCGGTGGGACTCGATGGCGTTACATCCATTCATGCAGCCGATAACGGGGCCTTCCGCACTACGCCTATTTTGACCCTCATGCGATTCCGCGCTGATCGACATATGTTGCAGGAGCAGATGATGGTCTACAACCCACGACTCACAGTTAGCAAAATTTAATGGAGGGAAGAGAGAGAGAGAGTAGTGGAATGGTTTATTATTGTTATTATTATTATTATTATTATTATTATTATTATTATTATTAGGTACAACGGAGGGAAAATGTACTTGAGTTGTATAAGAGAAAATGAACTAATGGTATGATTGTAGGGATGGAGGACAAACGTTGGCTTGTCTTTCTTACTCTTATTCTCACACTTACCCTGATCCTCTCTCTCGCTTGTTTTTTTCTGCTTTATTTATTCCTTGGCTCCCTCTTTTGTCATCATTTCCTTTTTCTTATTTTATTTTTGAAAGTTCAATCACCGCTGTGGCTGCGCTGTAATTAATTAAATAAGGCAGAAGACCGACGTTGAAACGAAGGAAAGAAAAGTTAGAGGAATATAAAAAAAAAAAAAAAACGGGGGTTTCAACACCTTTTCTCTTTTTTTTTTCTATTGGTATTCTGAACGAAGAAGTTTGGAAATACCCTCTTTTTATATGACTTGATAGAACGTTACTTTTTCTGTGTGTCTGTAGTATTTTGAGATTATCTGCAGAATTATTAGCGACGGAAAGGAGAGGGTGAGATTAGGTGGAGCTGGGTGTTACGCGCGTGAAGGAAGCATAATATGCAATGGTGTGTATATATGTTGAGGTATTTCTTCATTTGTATGTAAAATCCTGCAGTATAATATATTATTCTCATTTGTCTTGTTAAAGTTTTTTTTGTGTTGCTTTTCTTTGGTCTTCAAAAAAATTTTTTTATTCTTGTTTTCTTTCTTTTCTTTTCTTTTCTTTTTTTGATTATTTACTTTCATTTTCTCTACTTTAACTGATGTTGTTTAATAAGTGCAAAAAAGTAGTCCTTTTTCCGATGGCAACTCATACGTTGGGAAGCAATGCTTCAATTTTTTTCGCGATGACTCTTACAAGTGACCAGACGCTTTTTCTTCTTTATCATAAAGATAGCTACGCTGATAATTCTGTAATGCTGCGCAGCTCAAAGCCCATGGTAATGAGAGATGTGTTTTTAACCAAATCCTCTTCTTTTTTTCCTAATCCACTTTCGTGTGTATACGTTCACAAGACTTCTGATGCGTTCTTGAATACATGTGCATCATGGTTGCTGGTTAAACCCATTGTGGATGTTATTGGGTGGAAAAACGGTTTGCTACTCTACGCAGGAGCAGGGTTTTTTAGTAGTTTTGCTTATCTATTCAGTGCTCAACTAAGTAGTACCAAGATAAATACGCGTTTCGACTGCGCCGCCACCTCAAATGGTGCATTCGCAAGTTTTGCGGCGCTTAGTCTTGCTATGCCGAAGTGCTATATCCCTGCTTCTAAGCGTGTACCTGTGAGTTGTCTTGGTATTCCTTATCTTATCAAATGCACTTATGATGAATATATTGGTCCTAAGTTCGTGGAAAAAAGGGAACCTAACGCAATAGAGTTGCGAAATTGGGGTTTTGTTGGGGGAATCTTTTTCGCAATGATATTTTCCTCTTTAGTTTTAAGGACAAGAACAGACCTTGGTAGAATGAAAATATTTTGGAGCAATATAAACAAGGTCCCCTCGTAATACATTGTAATATACATGTACATATATTCTTATCTAGACATTTCTTAAATATAGTTTACGTAGAACTTTGAAAGGGCTAGTTATATTGGTCTGCTCTTTATTATCTTATTTTGTTTTTCTTCGTCTTTATTTTTTTTTCCCCTTCTCTGTTAGGTTTATTTTTGAGGTTTATTTATTTTTTTGGGGGGGTTTATACTTTTTGTTTTATTGCTTTTTACGCAAAAGTGCGTTTTTTATTTATTGTTATTTTCTTTGGATTGTCATTGCTTTGTTGTGTTGTCTTACATCATTGCAATGTTTCCTAACCCTCTTCTCACAACGCAGCACTCAGTTGTCTTATTTGTCAATCATGAACTATGTGAAGGGATTTATTTCTCTCGTGGAGACAATCCAGCTTCTGACGTAGTGATGGATGTACATCTTAAAACGACTGCCATACGTCGTAAGGCGCGTCGCTATAATGGGCTTTATGAACTACAATTTGTGATGCATCTTCAAGAAGATAGTTTTGGCGAAAATGAAAGAGGACGAATGGTTGCACACGTTTTATTACCACCTTCTGAGTCACACTACCTTGGACCATTATTGTCTTCCATATATCCCGTGACATCAGCTTTCTTGGTGGATGATGTGCCAGAGGCCATACAACTGCGTTTCTCTCTTGACACTGCTGTTCCTGTTGGTGTGGAGGCTGCGTGGCCAGCGGAGGTACTTCTCGTGAATCACGTAATGGCTATTCTTGACAATGATGATTTTTGTGGTTCACTTGCTTCTTCACATGTCCAAAATCTTGTACGAGAATTACCATTTTATGCAAGTGGTATGAGACGTTTTAAAAACTGGTCAGATTTTGTTCGTTTCTTTTCGTCACATTATTATTCATGGCAAGTTGTGCAATACTCAAATGAGTTGCATCAACAACTTGGTTTCAGCAAATTAATGCTAGCAGGGGAACTTCGGTTAGTCTCTAAAGACTTTATAAATTCATATATGAATGCTGATAAGGCAAGAGATTTGGTTCGTTTTGAGGCCTTTGTGGAATTTCAGCAATTGTTGCTCTCTTTGGCAGGACCCCCTGATTCTTCTAAACGTAATCCTAGACTTAACAGCGATGCCTTTAAGGTTCTGGGTGAATCACGTAGCTTTCGAACGTTAAACACAGTAAACTATATTCGCATTCTCAAGGTTATAGCGCTTGACCCCAAGCGATACGTTCTCTTTGATCGACTTCATCCTATTCGAATAGACTGGAAATGCTCTGATGAGACAACACCTGGTATTGCAGACATGATCCCAGTATGAGTTAAAGAGAGTAAGATAAAATCTGATACACACAGACACAAATCATCACTATCTGCAAATTTAATCTTTATTTATGCATATAATGTGCAATATATGTCTTTATATATATATATATATATATATATATATATATATATATATATATATATGTTTTTTTTCTAGAAGTGCATATGTGCTTCTTGTTGCGTAGATACGTATATGTGTTACTTGGTTTTCTGGGTATTATTACCCTTTTTACTCTTTAAATGTATTTTTTTTTTCTGTATTTCTTATGTGTGAATTCTTATTCTGCTTTTTTTGGTGGGAACTGGGAAGAATGTACTGTTCTCAGAGAATACTAATAACTCACCGTTTATATGGTCCATGCTTATCCCTGTATCTATACGTTTGTATTTTATTTTCTCTTCATTTTATTATTATTATTATTATTATTTATTGTTCCCTTAAAAAAAAAGGATAAAATAGTTTTGTTGGGAGTTTTGAAAGAATGCCAGGTAGAAGAGGGAAGCAGCGCGTAAAGCGGAAGAAGTCCAGGCGGCAGAAGCCTTCCGAAATGGAGCGTGTTCTCGTGGATAGCATTCATGGTCGCCGGCGGAAGGAACGTGAAATACTCAAAAATCACATTCCACCACAAGTAAAGGTGAAGACGAATAAGGTGGCCCTTAGCTCTGCCCTTCCCATGTTTAATGAACTGCCTCTAACAACCGGGACAAGTGGGACAAGTGCATCTACAAAGAAGAAAAAAACAACTTCTACTTCTTCTTGCTAAGCCCAACCACATTTAAACGTGACGCATCTGTTTTCTTTTTTTCATAACTTGTGCAGCTGTTCACAAAGTAGTAAAAACGTAAAATTATATTTGAGACTAAACTCAACGAAAAGGGATATAAAAATAATAGATGCGATATTCTAAGAGGATAATTAATAATAATAATAATAATAATAATAATAATTATTATTATTATTGCTATTTTTATTTACTGTTGTTTTTTTTCTTTTACTGCTTTCTCAAATACTTCTTTTTTTCGTTTTTTGCTCCGTATGTTTTTTGTCTTTCATAAAGTGCATGCCTTGTGACGTATGGCTGATGTAGCACTTGACATTGGAAGTCGTCTGACAAAGGTGTACTTTGCAGGGGATCGGGCTGGAAAACGGATCTTTGAAACACCGAAAGGTGTTCAGATACTTAAGGAGCGTTTGAACCCAGGAACATCCATGGAGGAACTGGATTCTTTCTTACTTGTTTTAAGTTGTGCTTCAAGATTCATGGGGACACAAAAAAATGTTAAGTTGCTGGTAAGCGCTGATGAAAATCCCATATTTTCGCAATATGTGCTGCGATGGCTTACCTCCACTACATTTCAGGGACATTGCAGTATTGTGGATCAACATTCTTGGATGTTAAACCTTTACGGGTCATTGGAGAATGGGTGTGTGGTTGACATTGGAAACCAGGCTACCCGTGTAGTTCCAGTAATGTTTGGTACACCTGTTGTGGAGGCCATTACTATTGGAAGTGGTATACAACAACTTTTTCTACAAGCTGCAGAAGAGGCAGTTGATTTACAAGAGACCCTTTTGAATTCAACGTATTTTAAGTTGCATATTCCATCACCTGCAGTGGCTGATTGGATTATGATGCTTATTGAGGAGTCTGTGCTTCTCTGTAACCCACATACACAGCGCTCATTCGTGTGTAAAGTGTTCCTGATAACAGGTGGTGGAGTAGCATCTGATTGGTTAGTTAAGGCACTACGATCTAACATTATAAAGAATTGGCCTAGTTCACGTGTATTGTTTGTTAGTGATTCTGCTCCAATGTTATGGATGGCTGGTCACGGATTTTGACACTCTCGTTTTATTGTATATGTTTTCCTGTTGTTCTCGGTGTTGTTGTAACAAGGAGTTTCGTCTTTGCTATTTTTTTCTTATTTTTGATATCCTCCTACTAACTATGTTTTATTCTTTTTGAACTGTTTCCTTTTTCAGGCATCTTTTTTTTTCGTTTTATATTCCATATCACTGTAATGATCCCTTATTACCTTTTTTTCTTCTCTTATCTGTACTGGAGAAAGTCATAGGTATGAGTAGCAGTTTAGATGAAGCTGTGGTAAATGATTATGATACCTTTGATAATGGAGAACTTGTGAGGCGTACGAGTTTCCTCCACAAAATTTCTCAGCAGGAGATGATTGAAAAACAGCAGCGAGTTAAAACCGTTCTTCGCAAAGGAATAGCACCGCCAACGTCTGAAGAACTTGAGTCGATTATTCAACGTCGGGCGAAGTTCACGAGTACAAAACAACTTCAAAAACATATGGAGGGTACAGAGAGACGTAAAGCAGAATGGAGGAGTTTTGTGACTTGTAGACCACATATTCGCGACGTGGGAGCACCAGTGCAGGTTAAAGTGGAAACAACAGGTTTAGAGGGGCGTGCAGTTATTTTATCACCATTGCTTGCATTATTTAGAATGCTTCTATGCGATAATCGTGCAAAGAGACGACTGACGAAACTTCGCACAAGACGATCGGCCCAAGTAGGTGATTCATCTGCACTAAACAGTCGTCAAGAGGGTTTGCTTGAGGCTGTCAGTGTTGTGGAGGAACGTCTGACTGTTACCCCTGCCCATTCCAACCGACTTTCCCCAATACCAAATTTGTTTTTAATGACATCTTCCTTTGAGGTGAATCCCTTACGTAATCCATTTGTTTTTCTCTCCAAGGAGTACCACATGGAACGACTCCCTGAGTTTGCACTTAATCTCTCCAAAGCAGCTAGTAAAGAGTACGCTACCTACATTAAAACTGATTATAGTGAACCCTCTGCAGTGATTCTTGCGGATTTTGTACAGCCATTTCTCATGTTGGAAACCTTTGATGTTTCTAAGCGATCTCATGACACTGTTCATAGAGAAAATCTTGTGCTGGGGTATGAGTCTTTTGGCACTATACCAACGTCGCAGCGTACATTTATTGGTGGAGGAAAAATGGAAGCTATGCGTAATACAGATTATACTACTGGGAGTCATTTACTGCCACAAGAGTCATCTTATACTGGTCTGCCTTTGAAGTTAAACGGACCATTAGCGGATGATTCAATGAGTGAAAGTGACACCGACGAGGTTTCAGTGACATATAATGCAGATATTTCTTGGTTACCTCAGCTCTCCATACAAAGGATGGGAAATGAAAAGGAACCTCCGAAAGCTTTGGATGGGACGCCATTATAAGTAGTGAGAATCATTTTATGTAAAAAAAAAGAAGGAACTAAGGAAAGGAAAGGAGAGAGTATAAGAGAGAAACTTTATTTTAATTGTGTCTAAAGAAAATAAAAGTACTAGTGGGGGTTTTGCTTGCTTATATTTCTTTTGCATGTTTGTTTGTTTTTTTTCCTTTTTTCTTCTCTTCTTGTATGTAATATATTAACATTAAACAAAAAAAGATTTTCGCACAGCACATGTTTACCAGGCGTTCCGTGTTGGGCGAATGGAAGTCTGATGGAAAGATTTTTTCATGTGAAAAATGTGACATAACATTTTCCTTTAGTTGTAGACGTCACCACTGTCGTTACTGCGGAGGCATTTTCTGCGCTTCCTGCTCCAAAATCTTTGTGCAACTACCTCAACTAGCGACAAAAAAACCGCAACGTATTTGTGGCACGTGCCATTCAATACTTTCAACGCCATTGTTAAATGAACTAGCAAAATCCCAAAAGCAGTCAAAGATGAATACAGAGTCTCTTGAATATAATTTACATGGTATCAGTGATGAGGTTTCTCATTTAACATACTCTACTGAAACTGTCGCAAATTCTACAAAATTAGTTGTGGTAGAGAGTGGTAATAGGGAAGAAGCTTACTATAATGAATATTGTGATACTGACACTACGTCTAGTAGTGAGGATGTTTCCGCTGCTATTGCTGGTGTATATTCGTCAGTTGATGATGGACAATGTACTACGAGTATTTCGTTTATAACATCTTTACAAGAAAATCTTAGAAACTCTGAAGACTCAGATGTTGCGAATGTCCTTTTATTTGTGTCACCAACGAGGTATCAAGTCATTTGTATTACGGTATCTGAGGAAGAGAGCATGATAATGCTTGCGAGACGTCTAGTGGATTTCTACCTTCGACTGGAGAGGGGACCTTTTAAGAGTTTTACAGATGTTGACCGAGATATTTTATTAGAAAAGCTCAAGTTTTTCAGCGAGACAATTGTGATTGACGATAACACTGATGCCATTGATGTGCTGTCTCAGTGTAAACATCTGGTCCTTTCTACACTCTCTCCTTTAGAAATGATGAAAGCCAGGGATGAAGCTCCCATTCGGTATTTCTTTTGTACTGAGCATGGTGTCGAGAGTAGTGTAGATTGTATGGAGCAGTAGTATTATAATGATATCACTACTTCTGGTACTATTCTTGTTAATTCTCATCATGGGATACTAATACTATATATATATATATATATATATATATATATATATATATATAGTATTAGGGTTAGTATTAATTTGCGTGTGTCTTTTCATATGAATTGTGTTTTCTCACTTCTTTGCTTATATTGGTCGACAAAGCCGTTGTTCTTGATTAACGAATAAATTTTCTGTGTTACTTGCCGGTGTTGCTCTTGTACTGCCTTTTTTTTTCTTTAGCTCTTTTCCGTCAGTGTTTTTCAGACGCCCTTAGGTCTCCCTTGACTTTTTTCTTTATTGCTATTATTATTATTATTATTATTATTATTATTATTATTATTTTCTTCTTACAATTTCTCGTGCGGGTCATATTGTCAGGGCTGCCGCGTTGCCTTTGCTCTCGCATAGCGAAATGTAGAGAATGAAATTTCTCCTTTAATATTGCGTGTGTCGTATTACTTTAACCTTTCCATGAGTGAAATACTGATTACTTTGCCCAACCTACAGTGTTGTAGAAAAGGAGAAAGGAAAAGAGAACAAATAAATGGACTCTAGCTAAGAAGTCGATTTTTGGAAAAGATATTTCACTTGAGCTTGCTATCTCTCTCTTTCTCGCTCTGTTTATTCTTTCTTTCTCTCATCTCAATTACCAAAACAAAAAAAAGTGGATATTTAATTTGATAAAAAGAAATGGACGTTTCTCGATTTTTAAAGGAATTCAAAAAGGCGCGCAAGGAGACTAATAAATATGATAGTATTTCTTACGACAAGAGTACTGACGAGGCACTTGCATCAACTTCTCTCCCTGATGAATTGGCACGGCATCAAAGATTTGTTTTTCAGGAAGAAGAAGCGGAGGATAGTGATCAAGACAATGCCGATAATAATAATAATAATAATAATAATAATAATAATAATAGCATTGATGATGAAAATGTTACACCGTTCTCGCACTCGGGGGGAAAGCGCCAGAGATATGATAACATGTGGAGTCGCAAAGAAAATACGGCTCCTCTCGAAGGTTACGCAGATATACGAACGTACCAAACGAATAGCTCAATAGCACCAGTCTCTGTCTTGCCATCTAAATTGCGTAGAAGGGCCCCGATTCCTCTCTTGCCTCGTACGGTTTTAAAGAGAAGCTCAAGTGCCGTTACAGATGCGCTACGTAGTGAACTTCTAAGGAAGAAGAGTTCCCTTAGTCACTCTGCTCTTGTTGAAGAAGTGTCTGTGGAGTCTCGTGTTGCAGGTATTCCTCAATTGTGTACAACGAGTGTTAATGGAGGTGATGATACTTCAGCCGATGTGGAGGCGCTACTCATAAGTGTGGATGATCTTCTTTCCTCCAGTAACGTTGCCATGGAGCAGCATTTTCCCATAGATGTGATAAGTCATGTTAATCTCGCAACGATTAAAGAGGAAACTCAACTTGAAAGTGTGGCATCTCGAATTTCATCTGAGGTGATCCAACCAGGTAAGACAAGTCATGAGGTTCCTAAAAAGGGTAAAATAAGTATGTTCGCTCGGGCAAAACTTCTCTCAACTGAGTCGGGTGCTGAAAAAATAGCCAAGACAGAGGTTCTAGAGGCGAGAAGGTTTTCAAAGTAGCTGAGGGTCATGAATAAAAATCAAAAACAAATCAAATCAAAGTAAAGGTGTGTTTGGGAAATGGGAGAATATTCACCAAGAAAAAGGAAAAAAGGATTTTTATTTTGTTCTACTCATTACCTCTCCTACTTTATGTCATTTATGAAAATCTGCTTCATTCTTGCCTATTTTTTTCTCATTTTAGAATGGTCTTGGGGAGGGTGTATGGTAGAGTGCCGCAAAAAGGAACTAAGGTAGGATAACAAGAGGAGGAAAAGGTGCTTTTATGGATCAGTTTATCCTTGGACCTCCAATAGGAAAGGGTCGCTTTGGCGTTGTTCGTGCAGCTTTGATGAAAGAATCAGGGACACCTGTTGCGATTAAATTGATTAATCTTTCTCGACTTGATGAAGGCATTCCTCACCCTGTAGCCAGAGAACTACTTGTCGCTATGCGATTAAAGCATCCTTACATTGTTCATACACACGATGTATTACCATGTGGTTGCGCTATGGCATTGGTAATGGAACGTTGCATGACAGATTTGGGCACGATGCTATCAGGAAGAAGTGCAAGCAATCCTCTTCCCTCTCAGAATGCCAAGAAACTTTTAAGAATGTTACTTTCTGCCGTTGCGTACATGCATAAGGAAGGTATTTTACATCGTGATATAAAGCCGTATAATTGTTTTTTAACCAAGGATGGTGTTTTGCGCCTTGGTGATTTTGGTCTAAGTCGAATTTGGGATATGGATGAATCCATGACGCATGAAGTGGTATCAAGATGGTATAGAGCTCCGGAATTATTGCTTGGTCAAAGACGTTATGGACCAGAAATTGATATGTGGTCGGTAGGTTGTGTTTTTGCAGAACTTCTTCGGGGTTACGGTGGGGCTTTTTTTGCTGGAGATGGAGACATTCGACAATTATCAAAAATATTTGAGGTGTTGGGAACCCCAACGGCATCCTCCTGGCCAACTGCAGTTCATCTTCCTGACTGGGGGAAAGTTCACTTTGAAAAGAGAAATCCGCGTTCATTGAGGGGATTTTTTCCAGAAGCATCGACTTCGGCGTTGGAACTGCTTCAGAGATTGATATGTTTGGACCCTCTCAGGCGTATAAACGCCACAGAAGCACTTCATCATGCGTACTTTATGGAATACCCTACTTGAAAAAATTGCTTCAGTTGGTGAAATTTAATAATCATGAAGGGGTTATATTATATATATATATATATATATATATATGTCTGTGTATTATATAATTTTTCTACCAATGGGTATGACCATGTAAGTTATTATTAAGGTTTTTTTTTCTCTCTAATTTTTTTTTCTAAATCTCATCTACTAGGAGGGTTAGTTCTCTCAATGTACCGTTCTTTTCTTCGTAGTGCACTAACACTATCGACATTTGTTCGATGGACTGCTACAGACAGCTATATTAATCGCCATATTGGCCCAACTACAGCTGATACAATGTCTATGCTTCGCACGATTGGCAAAGAGAGCCTATCAGAGTTAATGACAGCTGCTGTTCCAGTGAATGTCTTGCGACCGCCACTAAAGGAGTCCACCGCTATGAGTGAAAAAGATGCCTTGGCGCTTTTGCGCTCTCTTGGTGCGCGTAATAAGGTACTGAAGAGTATGATTGGACAAGGATACTATGAGTCCATTACTCCACCAGTGATACTTCGAAATATTATTGAAAATCCTGGATGGTATACTCCCTACACTCCTTATCAAGCTGAGATATCTCAAGGCCGTCTGGAGTCTCTTTTAATTTTTCAGACTGTTATAATTGATTTAACAAAGATGGATATGGCTAATGCATCACTTTTGGATCAGGCCACTGCATGCTCTGAGGCAATGTATCTTGCTTTTCAACATTTTCAACGAAAACGATATACTTTTTTCGTTTCTAAAGATGTTTTTCCATCTTGTATAGAAATGGTAAAATCTAGGGCAGAACCTCTTAAAATAAAAGTTATTGTCGGAGATACAAATATGATCGATTGGGATGATTCATCACTCTTTGGAATTCTAGTACAGACTCCAGATACCATGGGAATGCTTCATGATTTTTCACCACTATTTGAAACTGCTAAAAAAAAAGGTATTATTACTTGTTGTGGAACTGATTTAATGTCTTTACTTATTCTTAAACCTCCAGGGGAAATGGGGGCAGATGTAGTTCTCGGTTCTGCACAACGTTTTGGTGTTCCTTTAGGTTATGGAGGACCTCATGCAGCCTTTTTCGCCGTGAGGGAAGAATTAAAACGATTAATTCCAGGACGTATTATTGGTGTGAGTAAAGACTCCGCTGGTGATCCATCTGTACGTATGGCAATTCAAACTAGGGAACAACACATTAAGCGTGAACGAGCAACATCCAATATTTGTACATCACAAGCTTTACTGGCAACTGTAAATGCCTTTTATGCTATTTATCACGGTCCAGAGGGTCTTAAAGAGATTGCAAATGAAATTCATACCAAGGTAAAGATTCTTTCCGTTGGAATGGAATCTGTAGGACATTCAGTAGTAAATGGGGCCTTTTTTGATACTATTACTATAAATTTAAGAGGAATAACACCAGAGGATTATGTGACACGTTGTGTAGAAAAGGGTATTAATATCTTTCTTGATTATAGTGCTGGTACAGTTTCTGTATCTGTAGACGAAGCGACAACAGGAGGACATATTGTCTCACTTTTAGAAGCTGCAGGTTTAAAATTACCCGTGATAACTGCTCTATTAAAAATTGCAGAGCAAAAAACAGCTATACCATTAGAACTCGTACGAAAATCTGTTTTTTTGAAACATTCAACTTTTCAAAAATACAAAAGTGAAATTGAGCTTATGCGGTATATTCATCGTCTACAACGAAAAGACTATGGATTAACACACGGTTGCATTCCTTTAGGATCTTGTACCATGAAACTTAATCCAGCTGCAGCTATGTTTCCATTATCTTGGTCTGAATTTACCAATGTTCATCCTCTTGCACCAATGGATCAGGCAAGAGGATATAGCGCCCTTTGTTTAGATCTTGAACATAAATTAAGAGAAATTACAGGTTTAGATGCTGTCTCACTTCAACCAAATAGTGGGGCTCAAGGTGAATACGCTGGGCTTCGCGTGATTCGGGCGTATCATCTCTCTAAGAAGGAGGGTTATCGCCATGTTTGTCTCATACCTGAAAGTGCACATGGAACCAATCCAGCTTCGGCTGTTTTGGCAGGAATGACAGTTGTCAAGGTAAACTGTCTCCCTGATGGTAGAATAGACATTAAAAACTTAGAAGCTTTATGCCAAAAACACTCAAAGGAACTTTCTTGTATTATGATAACATATCCAAGTACATATGGATTGTTTGAGAAGGATATTCTTAATATAACATCTATGGTACACTACTATGGAGGACAATGTTATATTGATGGTGCAAATTTTAATGCCATGGTTGGTTATACTGGGCCTGGGTTTATTGGAGGTGACGTCTGTCATATTAATCTTCATAAGACTTTTTCTATTCCCCATGGTGGTGGTGGACCAGGAATGGGTCCTATTGCAGTTCGTCAACATCTTGCTCCTTTTTTGCCTAATTCTGTCTTTAATCAAAAAATTGGTGGTTCACAGCCATTCGGACAAGTTTCACAGGCAGCATATGGTTCAGCATCTATTCTAACTATTTCATATATGCTTATGTTAATGCTTGGTTCAAATGGACTTAAGACATGCACTGAGTATGCTATTCTAAACGCCAACTACCTTAAAAAACGCCTTGAGAACCACTACCCAATTCTTTTCCTTGGTGAACAAGATTTTTGTGCTCATGAGTTTATTCTTGATTTACGACAGTTTAAAAAAACTGCTCATATTGAAGCTGAGGATGTTGCAAAACGACTAATGGATTATGGGTTTCACTCCCCTACTTTAGCATTTCCAGTAGCGGGAACACTTATGATTGAGCCTACAGAATCCGAATCTAAGCGAGAGCTAGATCGCTTAGCAGAGGCTCTTATTTCTATCCGTGGTGAAATTGCAGCTATTGAAAAAGGCGAACAGTGTACAAAAAATAACGTTCTAAAAAATGCACCACACACTGCAAAGTGTGTGACATCTGAAAACTGGGATAGACCATACAGTAGACAAATGGCAGCATTCCCTTCTTCTTATTCATATATTGAAAAGTACTGGCCAGCTGTAGGACGGGTCGATGGCGCTTATGGAGATCGTCATTTGATGTGCAGCTGTGCGTCTTTAGATTTCTATGAATAAAAATATAAGTAAAGAGATGTTTTTTTTTGTTGTTTGTATTTTTATATCTTTGGTGGTAGAAGTAGTAGTATTAGTAGTAGCATTGCTTTCTCTTTACCTGATTTTTGACGATCCTGTTGAAATTGCACGTTGTATCTATGCGTCTGTGTTTGTTTGTGTGTGTCTGCCTGTGAACTTGAGAAGGAAGAGCGTTCTTGGAGAGTGGGTAGTTTTTCACCCCTGGTATCAGGGCTGATAACGAACTGTTTTTTTTTTTCCTTTCTGAAAGTGTGTACGGGGTTTTTGCACTTGCTGTGTAGTTTATTTACAGAGGGCGTTTATGTGCTTTTAAACCCCTTCTTCCAGACACCCATTCCTTACAACCCTTTCTCTTTTTTATGAAGAGACCATGGTGGGTGTAATGCAATGTCCTTGTTTATTGATTACTCCGGAAAAAAAGAAAATGATTTTTTTTCTCTTTTGCATATCCCCTGCATTTCTTGGTGTTGATTTTTTCACTTTGATTGCATCATTGCTTCTTGTAACGTCATGGCAAATTATTATTTTCGCCGTGTTTTGTCTTGGCAAAGGTATATGAGCTCTCTAGCGAAAACCATCCAATCTCTGATTGTTTTTTTTCCGGTGATTTTATGCGTTTCTTTTGTCTGCAAATAGGGGTTTACTGAAGCGTTGGAGAAAAGTTTTATTATTATTATTATTATTCTGCTTTCGCTGTCTGTGTAGGGTAGAGGTTTGTATTGCTCCACTGGTGGAAAGCAAACAAATTCCATTTGGCATGGTTCCAGATCTCACAACTTTTATTATTATTATTATTATTATTATTATTATTATTATTATTATTATTATTATTATTGCTTCTCATCTCTTGAATATTGTGCCATGGATGATAGGTTGGGATAGATAATAGTGTAGTACGTTAATGCGCTCGGATGTTTGTCAACTCACCAAAAATCCTGCAGTGAGACTCTGCAACTGTATACATGGGGAAAAGTGATCTTTTTTTATTATGGTAAATTTCACAGTATGGAATCATATATTGTAGGAGAGGGTGGGAGTCATGTTATCGCCGTGTATGTATACCCTTAAATTCATAAACATGCCGATGTAACGTACGAAAACCCTAATGATTTTAATCTTTTTTTTGTTGTTACCCAGGGACGTGAACACACGGGAAACGACTGCTATTGCGACTGTGGATTGTTCAAGGGCATAAAGCGAGAGAGGGCAGAGAGATGAGATGTATACGACAGGAAGAAAAACGAAAAAAAAAAAATACCATTGGACAAAGTACAATACACTTAAAGAATATCTTGTGACGAATCACAATTTAATTTTTTTTTTCTTTCTCTCAAATGTTTTTGATACTTTATCAGTGTAGATATACATATATATCCACACGTTGCTGCTCCAAGTAATTATTTCTCATCTGGAATTCTTTTTTTTTTTTTTTGGTAGTGCACTTAGACTTGTTCACGGTGAACATCTTTGTTTACTCTCTTCTTTGTTCAGACAATTCTTTTTGCTTTCTTTTTTTTCTTAACCATTTCCAAACTTTTGTGCAATTCCAGACCGAGCTACAAACGCTACTTTGCAATTGAAAGCCTTGAAAGTAAATCACCATCAGTAACACACACACACACAAACAAGTACTTCTTGGCATTCACTACACGTATTCAATAACTTCTTTGGTCTGAAGAGAAGAAAGAGAAGCCCGTAAGAAAGAAAGAAGGACTGAGGAGAGGAATAAGGGAGAAATAAGAAGAGCAGGAGTGAAATACAACACGTACCGTTCTTTATTTGTTGTATTGCTCCTCTTGCTGGTGTGCTGTATCAGTGGGTATGCTCAGGGCAATGTTCGGCAAGAAACTGCAACCAGCCGTATTGGTGAAAGTCCTGAAGAGCTGTTCTCAGCGACGGGTTCCACTTTGCGAATGAGAGTGAAATATAATGTGTCATATAATGAATCACAAAAATTACTATTACCACGGCGATCTTCTGTGCAGCCCAAACGAGAATCACCCCGTAGATTTCGTGGCTCTCATCTTGTAGAGTTTGAAAATGGAGAACTGGTGTCAATTGACGCTGCAATTTGCTGCCCCGGGTCTGCAGACCAGGGTGAATTCATCGAATTTCTGACAAAAGTGAGGAGAGTCCCATAAGAAGTGGTTCAGCCCTTATGCGCTCGATTACAATAAAAAACTTTGGAGACTTAAGCCTTATGGTAGCTTTCGTGGAAAGCGACTGCGCAGCAGTCCCCAAAAAAGACTCACCTAAGTTTGCGTCAGAGAAAGGTGAAAAATGTACTCTGCGCATTCTGAAGGTGCAGAGTCTTAACGATGAAACTGAAAGGTACTGGTTGAGCTACACTCCTTTGAATGTTACGTTTCCTTTTATGAGTGGAACAGCAACAGTTGTGGGATTCCCTTTTGACACGACTACAGCAATTTTGAGAATGAAAAACTATGGTTTTGTGTTTCCTCTGCAATTTATTACGAAGAGTACAGAGGTCATTTCAACCGTTGTGGTCAGCAAATATGAAGATGAAGGGTGGGCTATTGGTCGACCTCTTCCTGACATGGGTACCTATAATCCCGCTCTTCTTGACTGGGAAGATGATAAGTTGATGGTGTTTGCCCAAGATACCAGCGTTTACTACAGAGTGTACGAGTCCACCGATTTGGGAAAGACATGGAAAGAGTCTACCAGTACACTCTCCCGTGTGTGGGTCAACCCCATTCCACCTCCCTCCGTTCCAAATACTGAGTATAGAAGTCCAAATAACTTTATTACCGCAACGATCGATGGAAAGGATGACATCCTTTTTGCGCAGTCTGTGGCGAACGGAACAGACAAGGAACTTCATCTGTGGCTTACTGACAACAGACATATTTATTACGTTGGTTTGATAGCTAAGGATATAAAAATCAGCACCAGCACCCTAATGTTTAACCATGACGAACTGTACTGTCTGTACTAGACTGGGGAACAGAAAGACAAGAAGAAGGTTCTTTTTGTCGATCTGAAGCCAGCGATGAAGAAGATCAAAGGGGTGTTAAAAACGTGGACTAAGCGGGACAATATGGTATCCAGGAGCCGCTGCTGTGATGATGAAGCATGTACATCTCTTGTTAACTGTCGTATTCCCACTACTGGTCTGGTGAGTTATTTGTCTGGAAGCATCGATGAGGATAAATGGAACGATGAATACCTCTGTGTGAATGCTGTTATTAAAGGTGCACCTATCAAGGCACCTTCTGGTGATTTGACGTTCATAGGTCTTGGTGAAGGAGCAATATGGCCTCTGAGCACAAGCGGGCTGGCGAACCAGTATTACTTTGCAAACTATATCTTTACTCTTGCGGCGACGGTGACTATACACGCGGTGCCTGAGGAAAGTACCCCTTTGTTGGGTGTAAGACTTAAGGTTGTGGCTCCTGCAAGTCACAGGACCAGTAGAGTTTCGCACAATAAAGGACGTAAAAGTCCTGATCCCAATATTCTTCTGGGAGTGTCGTACAACAATGACACGGCATGGGGCGCACAATACAGGAATGAGTTATATAACACCAAAATACCCCAATGGGAAGTGTGCAAAACGTATTCTGTGGTATTGACATTTAAAAACGGCAAGGGTTTTGTGCATATCATCGGTACTCGTTTAAGTGTACCATATTACTCAAAAAGAGAAGAATCCGAAGTGATATCCCACTTCTACTTTGGTGAATACAACGAAGGTGAGAGTGCGTCCAGCATGAAAAACATGGGACATGTTAAAATAACAGTAAGAGACGTTTTGCTATACAACCGCGTGCTCCTTCGGGGTGAAATTGGTACACTGAACACCAGCAGGATGGGTATTAATGTTCCACGACATCGCAATAATAGAAATTGAGAGCAGGGAACAGCGACAGGTTCTCTACAGACCCTTGCCGCCAGCAGTCCTTCAGCACTTCAGCACCTCAGCGAGCCAAGGTGAAACAGGATGCGCGGGGTGGAAGGCCAGTGAATTTGTGGAACGCTGCACAACGTGTAAGGACTCGAAGATCCAGAGCTGCTGATGACACTACTTCAGGTCCTCACATAGTAAGTGATCCGTCAGTTACTGAACCAGGACAAACTCAAGAGAATCAGTATTCCATTATCACGGAAGAGCAATCAGAGAAACATCAGTTAAACAAAAAAAAAAAAAAATGCACCCGAAGGGAGAATGCTTACAGAAACCGATGTACTGGCTCCTGACACTACACAAGGAGTAGGAACACATTTTACAGGAGGTCGATATATCAAGTACCGTCAAGAATGATAACACTCAACAAGACAGCACTACCGATGGCACTGTTCGTGTATATGGATATGGAGTGCAACTGCTGCTGTTGGGGTTATGGTATCTTGCAACAGCTTTCCCATAAATACGTGTGTGAAACCAAATGAGTATGCTTTCCTATTGGGCTTGGTTTTATCAGTAAACAAAAATTGCTATCCATAGTGTGGACCTTCTCTCTTTAATTAACTTTTTTTTCTTCTTTGTGGTAAAAAAAAAAAAACTGAGAGTTTTTTATTCTGGAAAAATTAACTATTTGCTACAATGTATGGAGTCCAGGGATTCGGATTCCTAATCTCCCTTTATTTTCCCACAAACGATGCTTAATTTGTTGACCTCACCTTTTCATAGTGCGGGTGGAGTAGAGGAGTCAATGAGCAGGACGAAGGCCGCACTGTGTGTGAATGATGTGTGAACGGATAAAAATTTGATGGGATGATATTAAATTAACATTTCTTTTTCTGTACGCTGGGAGAAAAAAACATTTTTTTACACTCAGTCTGTGTTTCTTTGTGCGATTGCCGTTCTGTAGTGACATGTAACACAAGAGTCTCTTTAATTATATTTATATTTCTCTTGTGTATGGAAGGTTTTTTAATTTGTATTTTGGTCCATTTTTTTTTTCTTCTATTATTGGGGTTATTACATCGGTATGAATAATTTTCGTTTCCTTTGCAAAGTGCTGCACACTTATGTGTCATTGTTATGATCTCAAAATAACCATTTTTTCATTCTTTGGTGTCTCTGTTGGCATGAGATTTTTCTTCCTTTTTTTTATTCTTCTTCGTATTATTATTTGCTGACTAATAATAGATGGACAAAACCTTTACATGGAAATTTGTGTGGTTTAAGCGTTGATTTTTGATTGCTGTGTTCTCTGTGGGAACTGGGTCATTCTGGTAAGGTCCTTGCTGTCTGTGCTGTGTATATTTTTCGTCACTTTGTGGTAGGGTATACAGTTGTTAACACTGAGGACTATTTTGGGGGATGGTGGAGTGTGGTGAGCACAGAGACCCGTATGCTTCTCTATTTGAAGTACCCTTTTTATTATCCTCTTTCATTGGTGTGGCCGCATTCCGTGTGTTTGTTCTTTACAGTGTTATTTAACTGTTTTGGGTATCTTTTTCCTTTCCTGTATGTGGTTTCTTTTCATGAGTAGTTGTAATGAGCAATGGAGAGTGAGGGACTGGTGGTGCTGGCTAACGATATCCTTGGTGTTGCAATCCCCTTCTTGTTCACATGGGTAATTCCTCAAACCACCACTTGCAGAGTACTTGGACTGTATAAATTTGTGTATGTGTGTGATGAAGAGAGAATGAGGTATGGAGACTTGTAGGGGTGATGCCTCTCTTACGGTGCATAGTGTGTTGCTTTGTGGTAAATACCATGGAAAGGTAGGGCAACCAACAACTCTCTCTCTCTCTATCTTGTTGTTGTGATATTTTATTTATGTTTGTGTGTGTGTGTGTGTGTGCTATAATTGTGCTCAGTTGTGAAAAGATTTTGCAGCACTGTCCACATTCGAGCTCTCTTCACATATATTTGGGTGTTCATTTGGTGTGGTTGATTTTTGTGTCTGCAGCACCTCTTGAGATCGACTTGAGGTCAATTACTCATGTATCTTATATTGGGGTTTGATTTATTTTCTATAGATGTGAGAGGTTTTTCCTTAGTGATAGTGTATCTGTGCTTGTATGTGTGTGGGCAAATCCTATGGATGCACCGATGTGTATATTCCCTTATTGTTTTGCCGCATTATACGTAAGCCACACCGACGAGTTTATTTTTTTTTAACAAATTAATAGTTATGTGACAACATTGTGATAATTAAAATCACTTAGAGAGGCACTAACAATGGATATAAAAAATAAATCATAGTAATCTAAAAAAAAATTGACAAGGTGTTGTTGTATTGATTTGAGACTCTTGTACGGCATTCATCTTGTGGGTACGACAGGGACCATTGGAGGATTATGTTTTTTTTTTATTGTTTCCCGGTTTATAGGTGCTATTAAGGATTGAGAGAGTTAATTTTTTTTATTGCTACTATAGTAGCGTCCTTCATCTGTATTTGCAGTGCAATTCACCTCTTGACTGCTTTCCGTCTTTTCCTTTCTCCACAGAATAGCCTCAAGCAAACCACCACCAAGAAGTAATCAAACAAACCAAGCAGCATAATGGAGCTGGTGAACACAGGAAGAGTACAATCAATGCAGCTGCAGTCTTGTGACGTGCAAGAAGCGTACTACGTGCGTAACGACACACACAACGTGATGCCCTCTGAGCATTCTGGGGCATCTGGAACACGGCCTCGATGGGTGAGTGAGAAGAATAGAACGACATCACTGTTGCATCAAAGGCTGTCGTTGCAACGGGTGCTGCATGTCCTTGTGGTGTTA